>NC_138376.1:111812298-111855195 GCF_054177405.1 Leptonychotes weddellii
TACATATGGATTTATATGTAGATAAACAAACACAAGTAAAAAATAGATTAACTCTAAATTTGCTCTATATGATGTCTGTATTTGTCCTCAGTCAAGGAATAAAATGAAGGAAAATTTAAAATACTACCAACTTTGGTTGGCAAAATAGAACTCGAGTGAAAAATCATCTGATGGTAATTTACACAGGAGTTTTCAAGGTTTTGGTAGAGAGTTACATGCACAGACTTACCCCAGGGAAGCATTTGTAATTCAGCAACATGTTTTTGTATTTTATGCATTCATTTGTGTTAGTTGGTGGGGTGCAAGTTGAGAACTAATTACTTGTTATTACCCAAATAAGTTTTCATCATTATCTCTGTGCTACTTAGTAGCAGCATAGTGGAGGGAAGTATGATTTTGAGTATTCAAAGCCCACTTGTCTGTGTAGGTTTAGTTTTAAAATGTTTTTCACAGTGACTCACCTTCATTAGCTTTCCAAAAATGACAATTTGAAAGGCAGTCCTCATTTGGATATGTGAGTTCTTATGTGCTTGTTAAAAATCAAGCCAGAAGGATTTGGGGGAGATGGTGGTAGAATTTTTCAATATCTTTTGTCTTTGTCATTTTCTTCTCATTTCTAAATTAGTTACATAAAAAGAGAGCAACTAGACAAAAAGCCAACTCTCTGGGCAACATTTACAATAAAACTAGGTAATAAGATATCCCCCAAAATAAATCTGGGTGCTGACAAGCCACCACTAGCCATAAAACCTGCATGAAGATATCATTATCTGTAAGATAAAAGAAAAGGAAGCAAGGTGCCTGAGAAATGGAGAACCCCAAAACAGACAGCAGGTGTTCAGTGGAGAGCTCAAAGGGCTGATTTGGGAGCAGAGCTGTGAACCTGGGAGGGGCCCAGAGGGGAAGGTCTGAAGATGCTGGGGTGCTCTGGGCTTCTGGAGTCCTTAGACCTGACCCCCCCAGGGCTTCCTTCCAGGAAAAGAGCCTCAAGCTGTATAAACTGCTAGGAATGACACCAACATAGCAGGTCAAAGCAACAGAGATGAAAGAAAGAAATGGTCTAGTCCAGAGTAGGGCAAGGGAATAGGACCAGGAAATCCCCAAACTCAAGTGCCCTATTTTTGAATACCCAGCAAAAGCAATGGAAGAAGGAGCCCTGTGAAGTTAGAGAAGCTTTCCTGAACCTGCGTGAAGCTTTCCTGAATTAGTAAAATTAATTTCACAACAATGACAAAATTGAGCAGCAGAAAGTATCAAGATCAAATCTCTTATAAAGCAATTATAAGGAAAAGATATAAGAGCCAAATAATATAAGTATAGTAAAGCATACCAGAAATGTGTGCTCCTTGAACAGGTCAAAACTGTAACCTACTATTTTAAAATAAGCTTAAGAAAATGATCCAACACACGAAAGAAAACATAAATCAGAACTGGAAAATCTTGGAAAGGGTGAGGTGACAGAACTCAGGAAAGAATTAGAAATAAAAGAAAAAACTCATTTCAAAAGTTGACTAATTAATTTTAGTCTTAATAAATAGAACAGGTAAATATCTTGAGAGAAATAGAAGGTGAATAAGATAACAAACTTTAAAAGTCAAAAAGAAATGAAGAAAACAATATAAAAGATCCAAGAGAAAATGACAAATATTGAAGATAGGGGAAAAAATTAAAAGTATGAATAACAGAAATGCAGAATAGGAACCCTGAGTAAGACAGAACAAACACTAAAAATAAAAATTCAAGAAAAACCTTCCTTCCCACCAAAAAAAGAAAAGGTGAAACTGTATCCTGAGAGTATATCACATGCCTGAGAACATTGACTCAGAGTGACCAATACTATAATATGTTCTGATAAAATTACTGGACTTCAAAGTCAAAGAAAAAAATCTTCCAGTCATTTAAACAAAAGGAACAATGTGACTTAAAAGGAAAGAAAATTAAATAATCAGCAGCAAAGCTTTATACCAAAAGAAAATGGAAGGACATTTTTAAGAAACTCAGGGGAAAAAAGCGTGTGAGCCAAGGATTTTATATTGAGAAAAACCAGCCTTCTACTATCTAGTAAGGACCCAGGAAAATTATCACCAACATACAAGAACTTCAGGTAATACTGGTCCAATGAGTACTTCTTGAAGATTTACAAAAGACCAGGAAAAACAAAATAAATGGAGAAGTAACATCCTAAGGACACGTAGAGACCATTAAATATACTGTTACCTATAGAGCTTAAACTAAGTGGGGTTAACTGGAAGGGGCGCCTACTGGCCAAAGATAGGACACTTTGATCTTCAATAATGATAATAATTGGACCCAAAACCCATCAAATATGTTAAAAATCTACAAGTTCATAATGATACATGAAAATAATTTTAAAAAATTGGTCATCTTTGGAGAATGATAGGAATGTATTACTGGGAAAATTGGTCAATAAAAGGGAAAAATCAAACATGTAATCTTGCCTTTCCTGAATGAACTGTATTACTGAGTGGCCAAAGAGTGGTCAAGGGGACATGCCTTCATAGAATTATTTCAACGAATAAGTGAAAATGGATGATAGAATTAGAATGCCACCATTTTGAAGCCCCCATTGAGTGGATATAGGCATTTAGCATGAAATCTGCTAGGCTCACAAAAGAATGATAACCAGACATCATGTGCCTACCGAACACTACTGATAGTCTTGCCAGATCATCCCTGAAGCTGATGCATTCTCTGGATTCAGCTGCCAGTTTGCAGGATATCCAAAGGCCTGAAGAATTTGCTGAACTGCACCAAAAATATGCAATCAGCAAAGTTTAGCTAGGTCAAATTGCCTGTGTTTTCCAACAGATAAACTGTAAGGAAATGGCAAGTATGGAGGAGAAATCTGTAGATTAAAAGTGAGTTAAAATATATCAGATTTTTTGAAATGAGCAACTAAAGTATCTAGGGATAGACTTTGGGGTGAAAAAGTATTTTTTACACACAAGGTAGTTGTTGCTCATAAAAATGAAGATAATGGTTATTATGGAAAGAAAGGGATGAAACGAGGCATGTGGAAGGGACTTCTGGAATGTCTGGCAAAGTTCAATTTCCTGACTGGATGGTATTTGCCTTACATATTCACTTATATATTCACTAAGCCATGCATTTGTTGTGTATAGTTTTATATATCTGTGTTTTGTTTTACAATAAAAAGAATTAAAAAAATCAGTCCAGTCACAAACATTTTAAGAGTGAGTATCCCTAGGTGGTCAAAGAGCAGGCAATTTTAATTTTTTCTTTTTTCTCTTTCATGTGTCATTTTTTTCTAATTCTACTTACACAAAACGTGTCTTGGACATACAATTTAAAAGTCATAAAATGACATCTCAATATGAATTGGTAAAAATCAGCCACAGGGTAGCTTAATGTAATAATAGGTATTTTAGTCAATGGCTATGGGTTCTTTCTCTTACAAAACTTAGAACTGTTGCGTTTTTCTAGGAGAAGGGATATAGTGCTGGTATAGTGAAAAAACCCAGGTTTGCAAGAGCAGCTTTCTCCTTACTGACTTGTAGGTCTGAAAGCTTGGGTGTCAGCTTTTGGAGGGGTCAAAAAAGTAATGGTAATCTTACCACCCTTGATGGTAAAAAGAGAATGAAGGAAAGCTATTTATAAGGTGCAGAGTTCTATGCCCTTATGTTCCCCTTGTCTCATATAATGAGATCTACAAAATCTTTTCTTCTCCTAATTTGTTTTCTTAACAGCAATAAATAAAAACCTAGTCTTTCAAGAAATACATGGATAACTTAAAATGTTGGATAATTTGTGTAGTAATGAGTGATTCTTTCAATTTCATCCTCAGATCATAATATCAATAGTTATTTGCTTTAAAAAGAAAGAGAACAAAGTATTATACCTAGCTTGAAGATAGAGTTGAATTTGACTATATTCATTATGCTAGGTGGGTGGTCCTCTTCTTTGCTTTTTACCAAACTGTTGCTCTAGTGCTTTGAAATAGAGAGATATTAGGTAGCAAATTAGACCAAATATTTAAAAATATCTTTTAACTTTTTTTTGGTGAGAAAATAGGTGTAATTCATTTTCTTGGCTCTCTTTCAACTAAAGAATTACATTTTGCTAACCTGAATATAAGACCTGGTATTTGTGGGTTGAATTACTTTCCACTTTTTCTTTTAATATTACATAAAGTTTATGGCATTAGTGAATTCAGTGCGTTTAGATTGTAAGTAATTGGTGGAAGTTTTTTTCCCCCTTGATATGAAAATTCATGAGGAAATAAAAATATGCTTTTTTCTGCATGAGAATGCACTCTTTTTTTCAAATACTAAATTTGAGCATCATCACAATTAACTTCAGCGCCTGCTATAACTTTTTGGGAAGCAGGTGGGTACTTTTTATTTGTTTTTTGTATTTTGTTTCATGGGAGATGGGTTTTTTGGTTGTTGGTTAGTTGGTTTTGCTTTGTTCTTCCATGTCTGGAATGTCTTTAGCTAAAGAATGTTTGATGTGGAATTGGACGTGTACTTTTGAATGATGTGTCATTTTTTCCCCAAGCAAAAGTTCATGTTGAAACCTAAATATGGATAAGCTAGAAGAACATTATGTTAAGTGAAAGAAGCCAGTCACAAAAGACTGTATGTATGATTCCATTTATAAGAAATGTCCAGAATAGGCAAATCCAAGATACAGAAAGTAGATTAGTGGTTGCCAGGAGCTAAGGGGAGGCAACGGGGTTAGGGTGGAGGTGGGAGTGATCGCGAGTGTGTACAAGGTTTCTTTTTTGAGGTGATGGTTGCACAACCCTGTGAATATATAAAAAGCACTGTGTTGTATACTGCCCTGGTGGAGGCCGACTGGTAAGTGCCCTGGTACCTTGCCCCCCTGGCCTTTTGCCCCACCCGCGCCACTCAGGGCTACCTGAATTGAAAGCCTGGATATGGCTTGAAAACCACTGGGCTAAATGGTAAAACGTTTTTATTGCCAGAGGAAGGTGGACCAGGTAATGGAGGCCAGTACTTCCGTATCTCTCTGTATATTAACAAGGTGTTAAGAGCAGACAGAAAAATAAATTGAGTCATAAATGCTTATCTTTGCATTGGGGTCTTCTTTTTGTATTTCTGTCATGGAAAGCTTCTTCCCTTCTTTTCCTCTTTATCAAAACATTTCAGGGAGAACGTATCTATAAATGTAATGAGCCGCAGTTGTGAAACCCATTACCAGAGGTCCAAATGTCCTTTATAAGGTGATAGGTCCTTTTGGCTTTATTCTCAGTCCCAGGCATCCCTTCTCTAAGAATTTCCTTCTTTACTCCCAAATGTTATTCTGCTTATTTCTCCTGTTCTATCTGGTTAGGTCTTAGTACCCTCAAACCATCGTCTCTCTTAGCAACACTTTTCCTCTATGGAGTGCCTTGGGTTCTTTTTCTTTTCATTAATAGCTTATTTTCTAAAAAATTCTTCTTTACCTTTGGAAGGATCTGTACCTAAATAACTACAGACATTATATAGTTTATTCTGTGTTATTCAAGAAAAGATTGGACACTGTGGGTCTGATGGCAAAGGCCTAGTGACGATGTGGGTGGTCCTTGCTATACTTTTTTTTTTAGTAAAATTAAAATTGATGAGCTTACATTATAAATAGCTTGGGCTTATTCCTCTCTGCTCTGCAAGCCTAGAGAATCAAAAGTTCTCTTAATTGTGTACTAGAAGCAGACACATTTAGGTAGAATGAGAGCAGATGGAAAGCAACAAAACCACATAAGGGCTGACTCAGAATTTAGTTGTTTTAAAAAATAGTTATATTTTTTAAGCTTCTGTTTGCAAAACAAGTTTGTGTGAGTCCCGGGCATGCTTGTCATGGAGGAAAAGATGGACTGGGGAGGGTGCAAGGAGAGAGGGGCAGGCAGCAAGTGAGCAGCGTATTTAGTACTGGGTTTGTTATTATAGAAAAGTTCTCTGTTTTGTAAAGTGATAGGAGTGAGGTCTGTCCAGGTTTAGGTTGAATGGCCAACTAGGAGTCAGACGAACAAGGTTTTAATTCAGTTCTCTGCAGGTAATGTAAATATTTTAAAGGCCTCTTCACAAGGACTGAAGTTGGTGTCTGTATAACATATTGTAAATAAAAACTAGAATTGGTGATAGGGAGTAAGAAGCTGAGGCTTCGGGAACAGTTCATGGGATAGGAAGAGGGGATGGGGTGGGGATAGATTTCAGCTCACCTCACCCTAAATGATTATTAATAATCATCTTGAAATGGTCAAGGAAAGAGTAACATTTTATATCGCATTACAAATTTAGTCCATGTCAAATAATTATATGTTTGTATGGTTGGGAAAGACAAACTGACAGTATTTCTTACAATATTGTGGCCCTGTTCCTTCTCTCTTATTTATTGCTTTCTCCTTTTCCAGACTTCAATATATGCTGGCTTGTGTGAAGTCAGTAGGAGCTATATAGCTCACCCTCATTTATTCACTTTAGTTAAAACCGTATTATATCCAAAATCCTTCATCATCACTAAACACACTTAATAGCAAATCACAGCTCTTTTATTAATAGGAATCAACCAATAACATCACCAAAACTAATTTTACTTTTTGGCCCAATTTTTTAAATATTGGGGAAATGAACTAGTTATGAAAATTAAAAAATTACAAACTGATTGCTGGACATTATTTAACAATGAGTCCTGGTTGTCATGTGATTTCATGACATGCTTTGTTGTTCCAAAAATACATAAAGCTACTGAAACTGTTGTCATTTATATCTACTCGAATTTTATCATAGCTAGATATCTCCTTCCATTTTAATGAAAGAAGTACAATTTTTTCAACTTCCTAGACAACATCTGGGGAAGATGTACGAGACTTCACAAAGGTGCTGAAGAATAAGTTCAGATCAAAGAAATACTTTGCCAAACATCCTCGGCTTGGCTACCTGCCTGTCCAGACAGTTCTTGAAGGTGACAACTTAGAAACGTAAGTTTAATTTTAATATTGAAACTTCTGTGTACCCTTTTCTCTGATGTTGTCTCTTATTATGTTAATGATACAAGAGAAATTATCTGATACCAGAAAGAATTTGTGTTTTGGTAAAATGTTTCATTTTTTTAAATTTTTACTTTATTTTTTTATTTAAATTCAATTAGCCAAGGTATTAGTACATCATTGGTTTTTGATATAATGTTCAATGATTCATCAGGTCAATATAACACCCGGTGCTCAGCACATCACGCGCAAAATGTTTCATTTTAAAAGAGGTAAATAACCTTGGAATCAGTCTTCACAACATGAATTTTTGCTGTTTGATTTGACAATGCCACAGCTAAAATTTTAGGTAAAGTGTTCCTCCACTTTAAAAATATGTATTACTGTGTGTTCAACCTTTGCCTTGGTCATCTCTTTTCCTCTTAAAAATACTTAAAGCCAATTGTGTCACGCACTGTTTCATGATTTTATTCATTTTCCATTTTTCCTCCTGTGGGGAGGGGTTTGCTATTTCATGTAGTATGTTTTACACTTATTTTACATGTTTTTACTTTAAATTTATTAATAATATTGAATATCTTGATTCATATATACCTGTGCTAAAATCTCATCAAAATCTTGATGAAGTATTTTTAATTTCTTTTCTCTTGAGCATGAAGGCAGCAAAACGAGATAGCTTTATAGGTACATAAAATAGGCAAAATTTCTTAAAAGTATGTAATTTGAGTTTATAAACATAAATGAAACAAAAAAATCTCAAAATAGCAAAATTACTATGGCATTATAAAGAAAAGAAAAATAACAACTTGTAGCCTGAAGTGAAAAGAAAAAGAATTCTTAAAGCAAGCCAGAAGAAATGCAAGAAGTTTAAATCATTAAACAATGATATATCAAGATCAAAATAGATCTGATTTTAAATCTTTGAATCACTTTTCAAAATCGCAGCATAAATGCACCTGCTGAGGCAATTTTCTTGTGCTTGAATCTTGGGAAAAATTAACTTTTATTGCTAATCATTAGCAAAGTGCCTAGTCATAAAAATAGTGATGTTCTAGTTATAGAAAGATGCCCTCTCAAATGACTCTAGAAAAGCTCAGAGGTGTGAAGTGTGAAGTTTTCTACATTCTCCTGTAAAGAAAATTGTAGTGAGAAGTATAAGAAGTGTGTTGCGTGCAATTTTTGTGAAATCAGTCTTTCTTTCTTTAACCTTCAAAGCTGTTAGTTCATTTTATTGGGTGTATGAGAGATATGCAGAGAGCAGTCATAGTCTAGTATTAGAACAATCTACGACTCAAAAGATGTCAAAATGGAGGGATAGACTATTTAGCTTGGATTTTTTTTTTCCATATAAAGCTTTGTAGACCATTGACTTTGCTGAGTTTATGTACAAATGTATGTTGTTGTTTTTTGTTGATTTGTGGAACTTCTAAGAAGTAGAAGAAAGACCACAGCCAAAGCACAGTAGATACTTGATCCCTCAGTATATAATGTTATGGGTGCACAACTGTGTATGTTGATAGATCCCAAAATACCACACATTTAAAGCATACAGAAAAATTGTAACTTTTTGATAACTTTGCTCGATATCAAACTGTGTACAATTAAAATATTATGCCTCCCAGTTATTTTTTCCACAGTACATTTTAGAGTAAAATTTTTTGGAGCAATTTCAATTTACAGAGAGCTATTCAAATACTTAAAATCCATAAGGAAAAGTAGATTTTTGGTTCTCTCTTTGTTTTGTGGATATATTTTTGTCTTTTTCTTCAAAAGGTTATATGATTTTACATTCTTATTTGTTTTACTATCTAATATATAGTTTAACTGGGCTGAACACGCCATGATAAACGCACAATTTTACTTCCCTTGGTATCAGATCTAATTAACCTTTGGAGTAGCTGCCTGAAGCATAGAATGATCACATAGTGCTTTTGTTTACAGGACAATTTGATAGGCTTGAACTAGTGATGCGCCTTTCACTCTTAGGATAAACCATTGGCATTTTGTGTCCCATTTCAAATATCTACATCCTTCATATGAATCATGCATCTAGATCGATCTTTTATACTCCTTTTATGCATTTTTGATAATTTGCCTTTTCATGTCAAAATAATCATTGACATCAATCATTCTATTCTGAGTGACTTAGTTAAAGACACTCAGATGAAAAAGAACAGAAAAGCATACCAAAGAATTTTGTGCTATGATTTTTGGCTGTAATTCTGAAAATGCTTCATTTCGTCTGTCATCCATTTGCCCGCATTTTCAGGGAGAGGAAAATAAGAGAAAGAAACGAAGGGGTATAAGATTAAATCAGATGTCACAAGATGCTTTTTGAAAAAGATTTATGAAATACTGGATAGAGTGGGCAGGTTTTCTTTTTTTAATTCTAGAACGCATCCTTGAAGTCAGTATAGTTCATTTTTTTGCTGAGCCCTTTCTAGTACAGGGCCACTTAATCTTCTGGTGTAACAATTTATGTGAGTGGGTAGTAAAGTTTGATTTTGTTTATTCTCCTATTTGTGAGAGAACATTGGTTAGTCAAGTGGTAAATGTGTTGAAGTTATTTATGAAGCTGATTAGAATTTTCTTTTGCATCTTTCTCTTTCATCCCTGCAAAATGTGATGTCTTATCCCCTATCCAGTAATTATACATGCATACATAGAGGGGATTTGGGAGAAAAATGAGTTATTACTAAACAAACCCATGCTTAGGTTTATTCAGTTAATTTGGTAACTATATGTGTAAGAGTTTTCAAAAAATAAGTCAAAATAAATGAGTAGAACTTGATTAAAGAGTTACCATTGCTGTGGTGAGCAATGATAACTCTTCAATCCATTTGCTGCAGAGTAGGTGGGGCCCCAGTGTGCTCCCAGTGTGCTGTGAACTGTGTAAGACCAATGAATCACAGACCTGTACCCCTGAAACAAATAATACATTATATGTTAATTTAAAAAGAGAAAATAAACCTAAGAAACAAGCTAAAAATAAAAGTCATTTGAGAATTGTGAGAGATTATTATTGGCTAAAAGGTAGGTTGGTTTCCCTAAAGATCAAAGAAGTAAAATAGACAATTCTGCCTGGTATTGGTTAAAGTGGAATAGATGAGTTTCATGGTCCTTTTGAGTTCTTACTGGAGCAAGAACCAACTCATGGACCGGGAGGAAGTGAGAAAGTAAGTCTCAGCTACACTGAGACGGGGAAGATTCATAGAGCCAGACGTGCAGGGTTTGGTGTGGGAGGAGGAGAAGGAGAGTTTCTAGGTGAGGGAAGTATTTTCAAAATCCCAGAGACAAGATCATTTGGGAAACTGGGATGGGAAGCTGGGAATAGTGGCAAGAAATGAGAGTGGGGAGAGAAGCAGGACCCACATAATGAAGGGCCTTGTATATCGTGCCAAGGTGTTTGGATTTTATCCTGAAAACAGTAGGGAACCATTGAAGGTTTATATGTGAGAGCACACTGGGGCCCCACCTACTCTGGGGCAAATGGGTTGAAGAAGGCAAAAGACTGGAAGCGTAAGGAATTGAAAGAATCATTAAGTTCTTCAAGGAAAGTCTGGATTATATTTTATATAATATTAAGTATATTTAATAGAGTCTAATTCACTGCATATTAGTGTGTGATTAACCAAAACACCCCATTCAGCCCCTGCTCTGGAAAGCAGGGATAGGCTACATTATTAACTGTGTCTTATTTTGAACCCTCTCTAACTATAGACTCTAACTATGCAGTGGGATGTTGCCTTGTTTTTATCTCCCAGAATTAAATGAGAAAATTTATCACTTAACCTTTTTTTTTCTACAAATCAAACTATTTTGAAGTCAATGAGGCCTAAAGTTTGATTTTTTAAATCTTACTTCTTTTCTTAGAATTCTGTGTTCTCAATATATAAAACACTTTTGAGAACTTCAGTTCAGCTTTCTACGTCTGCCATTCTTACCTTAGTTCAGTGAATCACTTTTGTGCTAACTGAATTAACCTCACAAGAACCAGTCATGCAGTTTCACAAAGCTTTTCCGAGTTCAGTTAAGATCAAAAGTACATATTTTTCTTGTGCTTAAATTTAGCCACAGGTGTTGTAGTATACTTGAATTTTAGAAATATTCTCTTGAGTAGCTACTATTTTTTTGGAAAGTTTATAGCAAATCATTCACTTGACATTTAACATCCATATCTCAGAGTTCAGGAGAAGTAATGATGTAAAAGACGATTGAACAATACTGTGCTGTTTCATTATTGTTGTAACAAGCGTATACATGGATGATTAAGTCTATTTACAAATATTCTGACAAACACAGACTGGATTAATGCCTATTTTTGAAAGTAGGTCCAGATAGTCTTAGTTTTTCAGCCCAATAAGATGCCCTTCATCTCCTTTTAATCTTTGTTATTCAGACATTAACTTGTCCTTCCCAGTAGCAGCTAATGAGATCATTAACTTTTTCTTAAGTTTCTATGTATAATAGAAATAGCAGAATCAAGCGGATCTAGAATAATTTAAACTTTCCTTCTTCTTTGTTTCAATCAACATGAGCTTGTGTGGGAGGCTTTTTATTTAATTAAATAAAGAACTGATTTTCTTTAGACTTTTAAATTCCCACATTCATCAGCACCTCACCCCACTCTCCTCAAAAAAAAAAAAAAAGTAGTGTTTTTCATTATGTTCAGTTTTCAAAAGATATTTCATGGAGACGTGAGGATTTCTAGGCAGTTTTTGAGGTTGCAGAGTCCCCAGGGCTGGGAGTGGTACTGAAGGATCAAGCTCCAGATTCAGGCAAGAACACATTTCCTTATCATTTTCATAGATTGAACTTCCAGAAAAAAATTTTGTTTGAAGAAAGTGTATCATCATCAGGTTGTTTTCAGTTTTATTGATAATGTGAAATTTGGGGCTGGGTGTAGGGGAGAGGATCTAGGTGTAGCATCTTCTTTCAGCGTCTCTGGGAGGTTGAGATACTTTGTGCATACTCGGGTTTGAATTTTTACATTTAAAACTGGACAGGGAATCAGAAAAATCTCATTTTATTGCAACTCTGCCATCAATATATAATGTAGTCTTTGGAATTTCTGACCAAGTTTCTTCTCCAGGAAAAACAAGAATCTGATTGCATCATCTCTCAGTATATCGTGGAGCGTTATCTTTTCAATTATTCCATGTTTTTGAGCTATTGTAGAGCATTTTGTTTCTTTTTTTTTTCAACGAGACTGTTTAAAGATGCGTTTGCTCTCCTGTAACAAATGTCCTGTAATATCTGTGAAAAGCCCCTGCAGGCACTTGAATGAGCAGCTTCTTCTCTAGAATAAACAGGGACTTCTGCTACTTTTGATTTCCCCATGGTGTACCTCAGGGCAACCAAACGTGAGAGTGGAAGACAGTTGAGAATGTCTTCTCGCCCAGACTCCCACTGCTTTTGTCTGCAATCGCTCTCAAGTGCTAGTTCTGTGACTTCTGTTTCCCTCTCCCCCTCTGCAGTCCTGTCACACTCATCAGCATGTGGCCGGAGCACTATGAGTGAGTATTCACAGCTCCATCTGCAGGAGCCGATACTCTGATCGGTGTCATTAGCATGGGGGTAATTATGAAACTCTTGAACTAAAAGAATAGTCTGCCTCCTGGGTAACAATCCTCATGGTTTGTTTGCATGGCAAATTCACTGTTTAACTAAGCTAACATTCCTAATAGTGACGTCTATCAATATTTGGGCATAAAACTGTTTCTTTGCTTTTTCTTTTATAGCCCCTCACAGTCTCCGCAGCTGTTTCATGATGACACCCATTCCAGAATAGAACAGTATGCCACACGGTAAGAGACTTTGATAGGAGCCCTCCGCTGCGCAGCCACCCAGAATGTATCTATTGCTGTATGAATCCTATTATCATTGACATGCCTTGATTTAAGAGATGTTTTGCAAGAGTTGTGACTCCATTATATTTGGAATCTTGGTTCTTATCTTTCCATGTTGTGATTTGCACTTCACCAAACACTTGCTATACATTCCATGAAGAGTGAATCTCCATGGGATGTGATTATTGAGCTCATGAGAATCCAAACACTAGACAAGCAGGATTTAGATAATATAACCCATTTCAATGAATGAGTGTAGGAACTGAAAGTGTTCTCAGGAGATGGTGCACATATGAATTACAATATGTAATTAAGTTTATGCTAATGCTTTATTACAGAGGTTTATTTTAGAGTCCTTAAACAATATAGAGTACAGGCTGGTCTTGCTGGCTTGCACAAACTTTCAGAAAAGAAGTGTATATAGGAAGTGTCTGTGGAGCTAGCAACTAGCTATTCCTAAAATGGTTAGTTCAAACATCATATAAATAGTAACATTTGAACTGCATCTTGGCCAGATAGAATTTCTGGGAAAAGGTAGGCTTAGACTAATGGAAAAACATACTTACAGGCATTGAGCTGGGAAAGAACATGGCTTGTTTAAAGGAGTGAGGAGTGAAGGAATAGAAGCTGAAGTCTGATAATGAAGCCCCACTTGCTAAGGAGTTGGGTTATGTCTTAGGTAAAGGGGGTCATGGTGAGTCTTTAGACATGAGAGGAGCATAATCAGATTTGTGAGAATGGAGACCAATTGTAGGGCCTGGGAGATCAGTTAGGAGCCTGGGTGAATTAGGAGTCTATATAGCATGGTAAAAGATGAAGGCCGACAAGCCTTAAAGCAGTGGTGATAGAGAGGTCACTGAACATTAGATGTTGTTTTAAATTCCCAATCTTATTAGGAGATTTAGACCTTTTCATATTTTGTCAGAATTATGACAGTTTGAGAACAACAGAGAATGTACCTCAGTTGACCATGCCCAATGGGGCCACCTTATGGAACCTCTTTATTTTCATTTTTCAGGCTGGCCCAGATGGAAAGGACTAATGGATCTTTCCTCACTGATAGCAGCTCTACCACAGGAAGTGTGTAAGTAAATCATGAAATTAGCACTGCCTGGGAAGGCCAGGTCTTTGCATCATGGCTGTCGGAAATAATCTTCATTGATTGTGCCTCTGAATTTTGATCCCAATCAAAATTGATATGTGATTACAAAAATGTCTAGATAGATTTTATGCTTTCCAGCCATGATAATATAAATTGGATATGTTTATTTAGTTTCATATAAGTTAATGAAAAAATCCTGTATTTGTCAACTAATTTGCCTCAGGAAGATCAGATTGTTCTATTTATAAATACAGGTATAGATACTTATTTCATTTGTCAGCTATTTCTTGTTGATTTAACAAATGTATTTCCACAGAATACATGCCCTTCTGTAAAATCCTCTTCCTTCTGCTGGCTCACTTTTTCTCCATAATCCCTGCCATTTAACAACTATGACCCACACAAGCTTGGACATATACTCCCCACTCTTCATTGAAAAGTGTCATTTCCTCTGCCAGTATTTTATTATATCAGCGATGAGGAAAAGTCTCGTTGACTTTAGAAAAATACCTAAAAAAAAACTTTCCAGGCAATTATTTTATCTCTGATTATCCTACTATTGTGTGTCATCTTGCTTTGGAGCTTTTCCCCTTTTTGTCCCCCCTCCTTGGGATTAACATTTTTGATTTTGCATGATGTCTGAAAGATTTCAGTAGTGTCAAGTTTACTTGACTTAAGTAGGTTCACTGTTGTTTGCATCTGGTGGGAAGCTGTAAGTCAGCCAGGAAAGTTACAGAACGTAGTACTCGGCTCTTTTGTACTAAAAAAGACCATGAAGAGAGCCAAGTTGCAGTAGCTTAAGCACTCTAAATGACAAACATTTTAAAGAATTTAAATTTGTTTTAATTATTTTGGTTTTAATTATTATTTTTCATTTCATCTAATTCTTTGGCTGTTGCCAACCTTGTGGAAATTATGTTGATTCAGGGGATACTCGAGATATCTAACTGCTTTATATAAAATACATACTAGTAGCTAAGTATGAAACAAGCTTTATAAATATGTTATTATCTTGGCTTGGGAATCGTTTCATATTCATAGTACATGAATAATAATGTATAAATCACTACTGTATTCTTGTAAAGTATTAACATGCTAATGTTTGAAATTTAAAAACCTCCTGACATTTTTATTTATAAGCTTAATGATAGTAAACCAGTTTTTAAAATATTGACAGGGAACTATTCTATATTAGAGTGCTTAAGCTACAGGAAGTTTGTAAGCTATTTGGTAAACAGATCCGTTAAAGAAATTAATTTGTATATACTTACAATTAACTAAATTAGATTCAAATGAAAACAAAAGGCATACTCAAACTCCATCATGCCCTCGTTACTCTACTTCATTTCACTATTATCTGTGTTCTTGGGGTAATTTATTTTATTGTATTTGTCAGATGGTGTACAACTCTGTATCTTTTCCAAACTCTACATTCAGTAAAGTCATTAGCTTGAAATTGGCCTTGATGAAAGTATTTAAACCATAGAAATTGCAAAAGCTACAATTCAGGGCCCTTTTAGTCCTTTTTTTTTTGGAAAGCTCATTAAATGTTTATCAGCATACCACTGCCCCACAGCCAATGCCGTGAAAGTCCACAGATGTAAATACTATCCCCATGAATCTTAGCAGCTAGAGAAAGATCCATTGATAAGTGTTTTTAGAGGAAGAACATGGGGTAGGCATTTTTTTTTTAAGATATATTTATTATTTTGAGTGGGGGGTGGAGAGACAGAATGCAAACAGGGGGAAGGCCAGAGGGAGAGAGAATCTCAAGCAGACACCCTGCTGAGCTCAGAGCCCAACACTCAGGACCCTGAGATCATGACCTGAGCCAAAACCAAGATGCTCAACCGACTGAGCCATCCAGGTGCACCTGGAGGGCATTACTGATAGACAAATGAATGACCCCCCCCCCCCCGAAGAACTTCACATCCTAATCCCTGAGAGCTATGCATGTGTCACTTTATATGACAAAAGGGACTTTGCACATGTGATTAAGTTAAGAATCTTGAGATGGGGAGATTATCCTAGATATTTAGGTGGATCCCATGTAATCCCATGAGTCCTTATAAGAGGGGGGGGAGAGTCAGAGAAAGATACAGCCATGGAAGCAGAGGTCAGGTACAGAGAGATTTGCAGATGCTATGCTGCCGGCTTTAAAAATAGAGGGATGCAGGTGGCCTCTGGGTACTGGAAAAGGCAAGAAACAAATTCTCCCTTAAATGTAATATTCAATTAAATTAACAGCATATGAATGTATTTATTGGCCACTAAAGAGAAATCATTTTCCAGTCACTGGTGCATTCATATTTTCTTAGGGACTATGTTAATAAATCTTATTTTGATAAAGCCAGTCCTGGAAGTCCTTTGCTCTTTCACAGTTTGACTTACTGAGTATTCTGGGGTTCTTTTCCTGTGACATGGCAGTGATTCTGCCATTCGAGTGAGGTTGCAAACAAGGACTCTGAACCCTTGAAGCCCTATGCTGGATCGGGAGTCCACGGGTTTGACTTGGAGTGGTCACCTTTTCTCACTTCAATGGGTAATATTTACTTATCTAAGCATTTCCACTTTATTGACTTGACAAAGTGAGTAAGTATTACACATATTACAATAAATACCTTTCCTCCCAGTGGAGAGAGCCTTACAATGAGGATTCTTCTTACCTCCTTTGGGCTGATGGTGCTCCTCAGAATTTGTGATGGAAGGGTTAGGAACCAAGCTCCACTATTTATTTCTCTGACTGTCCTTCTGTGTTTCCCCATCTAATAATTTAGCATCTTGGATCACAAGATACAGGAAGAAATCTTCACTGCTCTTAATAGGATGCTGTGCTGTTCCTTCTTTGCTTTCAGCTTACTTGTTACCTATACGACCTTACTATAGTAGCAGGAAGTATGCAACATACTCCAACCCTGGCCTTTCCCTGGAAATTTCCTAAAACCCCGGCATTGACAGGGTCATAACACAATCCTGAGATAATCGAGGACAGTTTTCAGTCCATTTTCTGAGCGAGGGTTCAGGGGCTTCCCAAGGAAGCCTTGGCTCTTCTGCTTCACTCTTAGGTCTATTATGAGGCAACCAGCATCAAAATATTAGCAATTTGTATTGTTGTTGGGAAAAATTGAAAGCTAATTCAGAGTGCCTTAAGCCAAAAAAAAAAAAAAAATTAATAGAAAACTTCTAC
This sequence comes from Leptonychotes weddellii, assembly GCF_054177405.1. Lineage (NCBI taxonomy): Eukaryota > Metazoa > Chordata > Mammalia > Carnivora > Phocidae > Leptonychotes > Leptonychotes weddellii. The sequence goes on from NC_138376.1 coordinate 111,829,407, forward strand.
AATATATTTTGGAATTTTTCTCATTCCTGAATTCTCAACCTTTCCTCCAGGTCCTTTTGCGTGGAGGTTTTGTTATCCCAATAGGTCATAAAGATATCATTAGGTTTCTCTTGAATAACAACAGGAATGATACAAAAACAACCACCATCTCTCCGTCTGTGAATAGCGTACTGGGAGCCAGGCACCACTCTAAGCAGTTTGCCCATCTTTGTTTCTTTAATCCTTGTAGGACCCCTTGAGATGCTACTCTTGTTTCTGTGACCACCATTTTACAGATGAGTAATTTGAGGCCCTGAGAGGTTAAGGAGCTTGCCCAGGGTCTCACCCTCCGGAAGTTGTGGGATTCAGACCCAGGCAACCTCCGCTGTGTGGGAAGGGAAGGCTTCCCAGACGGGAGCACTGCAGTGGGGGTGAGGATGGGTGGGGTCAGAGCACCTGCAGTCCTCCTTGAGGTCATCCCTTTCCTTGTCCCAGTCCTGCCCATTCTCCATCCACACCTTGGCTTCACAGTCCAGACCTAATTAGAGGATTTTGTAATTCAGTACGTCCAAGACTGATCTACTAAATGTGGTTTGGGATGATCTCAGCCATAGGTGATAAAAGAAATCCTTATACTTGGGGCGCCTGGGTGGCTCAGTTGGTTAAGCGACTGCCTTCGGCTCAGGTCATGATCCTGGAGTCCCAGGATCGAGTCCCGCATCGGGCTCCCTGCTCGGCAGGGAGTCTGCTTCTCCCTCTGACCCTCCTCCCTCTCATGCTCTCTGTCTCTCATTCTCTCTGTCTCAAATAAATAAAATCTTTAAAAAAAAAAAGAAATCCTTATACTTTCGGGTGTGAATTTTGAGATTTGAACTTGTGATTTTAAATTACCCAAGGTCCTTTTAGTCATTTGTATCTTCAAAAGCAACCATCCTACCCTGCAGTTCGAGCATTTCTCTGTCCCTCAAATTGGTCTGTGGAACCAAGTGCCTGACTCCCAACAGCATTCATCCTCTGTGAAGCTGGTTAATTCGTTGTTGCATTCCCATGCATCACGGGCGGCTGCCTCCCCAACCTAGACATGAATCAGTCTCATAGCTACTCCCCCACATAGACCCAATTCCCAGTGCTCCCTTTCCTTCTGAAAGTCTGCCTCTAGACAATTTAAAAAGGCATGAATTTTGAGGATATTAATTTTTTTCAAAGGAGGAATTGAACATCCATGACTCAAACCGAAACAGGACCCAGGATAGTCCTGGAGAATGTCAGTAGCAGGAACTCAAGGACAGATCCTTAGACCACTACCATTAGGATGTCTCCCTCCATCTGCCACCTGCCCTTGAGTGACACTGTCTTATGTGGAAAGATCAAACTTGGATCTGGTTGGCACTGGCATTGCTGTCTGGAACAGAATAATCCTTGAGAGGAGGGAAATTATTGTTATTTTTATTTTTATTTATGTCCTGCCTACTTTCAAAAGGCCATTGAATGACTCACAGTTCTTGCATCATCTGATATGTACTAATTTTGTAATCTAGATAGTGTTTACTCTGTGCGATTTAAATATAGTATAATTATTTTCCACTTAATGGTATTTCAGTGGTGCAGACTTATATTTTTGCAACCTTTCTATTTTAGCACTATTGACATTTAAAGGCCCTCATCTGGTGCCTCATGTACTATCTGTCTTTAAAGGGTATGCTCTTGGTTTTTACTATATATAATTAAGAACTTGAGTGTATTTATATTTAATTTTTAGGCCTAATAATCTGTGAGAAATAATGCTAAAATCGTATGTTATACATAAACGATTTTTTTTTAGAAGTTGCCTTAAATCCCTTTCAGATACCTCAATGAAAGAATGTAATGATAGTGGTGATGATGGTGATTATAAGTTCAACCCTATCAACTCCCCAGAAGAAATGAAGCTATATCAATGTTTACAACAAGATATATCTCAGATCTAATTTTGACTTGTTTGTGTATATATTTGTTTCACTGTGGCTAGTCCCCAAATCTTGAAAACAGAAATTTAGTTGGTGCTAATATTGAGCACTGAGTATATTCCCCAAGTCAGACGCTTGCTGGCATGAATGTTCTCAGGGCCTCAGTGGTCTGATGGTACCTTGTGACAGGGGAGGAGCTCGGGCTAGGATCCATGATCATCATAGACCCACCAGATGGCTTACGGGACTCAAGTTTTGCTTTGGCTCTTCCTGTCCTTATTATATATTTTTTTTAACTTTTAGTCCTTAATTTCCTTTTAGGTGAATTGTTCATAGGAATCATATGATTGTTTTTTTTAACCAAAGTGAAAATCAGTTTACCTCTCATTTATTGCAATGCCTGAGATTAACATCTACTTTTGTTCTATTTTGCATTATCCTTGCTTGTTCTTTCTTTCTTCTGCTTTATGGACAAAGTGGTTTGCTGGACATTTCCTTAGTCTGGCTGGTCACAGGAATGGCTGGGTTAGACCCTAGACATTGCTTCTTAGCCTTTTGACATTAGATATTATAGAGAGCGGGAGGCTAAACCTTTTGCTTCTTTTGTAAGAGTTATTGTTTTGTATTGATTTCTGGTTGATTGCTTGTGATGCTTTATCCTTAAAATAGAGAAAGTTCATGGGGCGTTCTCTTTTGTTATGATTATTATTATTTTTTTGGATACTCCATCCTTCTAGTTTCTATACATCTTTTTCAGCCCAAGAAATATTTACAGAATGTTGCATTATACCCTTACTTTGCTCTTTCTTTATTTTATGCCCCCTGTCTCTTCATGCTTTATATTTTTCCTCTCCATATTTTAGATCTCTACTTCTTATCCTTTCTTACTATGACTTCTGTCTCTGCCTGAACTGGATAAAGTGCCTCCAAACCCTGGCAGTGGTGAGGATCACTGACTTAGAGTCTTGCCATCCTTAGCAGCTAATGGTGTCCCAGTGTGTTGATGTGTTAGCCTGATAGCCAGCTTCTGCCCTTTCATAATAGTTAGGGTTAGTGGGGCGCCTGGGTGGCTCAGTCGGGTAAGCACCGACTCTTGATCTCAGCTCAGGTCTTGATCTCAGGGTCGTGAGTTCAAGTCCCACGTTGGGCTCCACACTGGGCATAGAGCCTATAAATGAATGAATGAATAATGAATGAATGAATTGGGTTTAGGGTATTGGCCATATATTTCCCATCAGGAAAATGCCCGCCCCTCACACACACACCCTTTCTGTCTGATTTAGCTACATGGGCAGCCCAGGGGCGTTTAAACGTGCCTCCCTGCAGTGCCGCTATGCCTGTTCCGTCCTCTTATCCTCATCCTTCCACAGTTAGGAGCAAGCATGCGATTCTTCTAGAGCCTCCTTTAATTTATTTTTCAGTGACACTGCATTTTCTCAGAAAGGTAATCAAAGGGTAGCTTATTTCAGTCTTTATCCCATCCATGGTCCTTATTTCCCGTTTCTCACTGTGTGGAAAAGGTCCTACTCCTCTCCCCACTGAAGTTGATAGTAGAAGGACGGTGAGGTTCGATATCGATGTTTATATTGTGATCCTAACCAAAGTGCATGACCTTTATTTTTCTAAATGTCTGTCCACACACACTCTCTCCATATATACATTTAGAGAGAGGGAGAGGTTACCAATAAAGGAAGCAAAAGAAATGGATCAGCAGTTCATCTGAACCCTTGCTTTGGCAGGCATAACACTCATTTTGCTCCTTTGCTTCATCGTATCATTCTGATCTCAAGGCTCAGGACACACCTTTACTATGAGTTCACTAACTCTCAGACACAATTTCAAGTCCCCTTTTCATCACAGTAAACTGTGATCCCACAGGGTTGCATTTTCGGACTGGACTCCGAGGAATCAAAGGTCTTACCTCGTGTATCGAGTGTTGCTTGTCAGCTGCCGGGCGCCAGTCCGAGGTCCCAGACGGCCACCACCGCTCCCCAGACTCTCTGGACCGCAGTAGGCTGTGCTCTGACCCTGTGCACAGACGAGGGCTCTAAGGGACACTTGCAGTCACATCACTGTCGGATGAGCTAGTACAGTTGTGCCATAGCTCCATTTTATACCCTCAGAGCTGCTTACATGTTGTTTTTCTGAAGCCCTATCCTGTAAACCCCCATAGATCCCAGGATTTGTTTTACCAAACCCTATGAAAGCAGACCAGGTCCGATCTGCTGAAGTCTTCATTCCACAGCTAGCGCCTCCAGCTGGCTTGAGCCAGGGGTCTGTCCCTTGCACGATTACAGGGAGGTCTGACTGGATCTCCCTATAAAGGAAGAGAAGGGTTCCCAGGCATGCTGTTGAGCACTTCCTTCTCAAGAATGTACCAGTTTTGTCTCTCTCATTATGCTTCTGTTTCTGTCAATCATTAGATTCGACCATGCAATTGATATGTCTAATTCATTAGACGAGTAGTTAGAAAAGTAGGAGAGTCTAAGTTAAGTACCTGTAGTTTCTTGTTTTAGTGCAAAATGATTGATCCTAGTGAGGACATGCTGATAATATCAAGTAAAATATCTGCAGATATTTTATAAATATCTACAGTTAGAATTTTTGCTATGTTATTTAAATGAAAGAATATGAGGATTATATTCTTCCATTCTGTGGGTTACAAAGCATTACAAAATGGCTTTCAACCAAATGCTAAAGCCAGTGAAATCAACTTAGGCCTTAGTCCATGTGGGCTGCTATAACACAGTATTAAAGGCCGGGCAGCTTAGAAACGACATTTATTTATCACAGTTTTGGAGGCTGGGAAGTTCAAGATCAAGGTCCTAGCAGATTTGGGGTCTGGTTAGAGCCCTCTTCCTGGTTCACAGGTGGCTCTCTTCTTACTGTGTTTTCACGTGGCAGGGAGGGGGAGCCAGCTCTCTGGACTCTCTGTTCTAAGGGCACTCATCCTATTCATGAAGCTCCACCCCCATGACCTTAATCACCCCCTAACGGCCCCACCTCCAAGTACCATTACACTGGGATTTAGGCTTCCACATATGAATTTGGGGGGGGGGTCTACTGTCTAGTTTATTTTTAATTAAGTCTTTTAATCTACTCATTTGGTATTCAATTGCTGATTTTGCCTAAAGTATCTTTTCTATTAACTGTATAAGTGGTGGACCTTCTTCGATACCTCTGCTGAGTAGAATCCCTCCTGAGGTTTGTGATACATGCAGGTTAGTCTAAGGCAAAGCATGAAGTGTTGGTATGTGTAGTACACATACCTTTTAGATAAATATCTTCCTGGATTTTTTTTTTTAAAGATTTTATTTATTTGACAGAGAGAGAGAACACAAGCAGGGGGAGTGGCAGGCAGAGGGAGAGGGAGAAGCAGACTCCCTGCTGAGCAGGGAGCCCGATGCAGAACTCGATCCCAGGACCCTGGGATCATGACATGAGCTGAAGGCAGACGCTTAACCAGCTGAGCCATCCAGGCGTCCCCTTCCTAGAAGTTTTAAAGGGACGTTAGAGGGACATTGAGCTTTAAGGCAGACGTGGCCCAGCCGCCATCCGCATCCTCATTGTTTCTACTTCCCTTACAACTGGAGACATCGACTGCCAGACGTGCGCCTCAGTGTGTCCGTTTTGCCTCCCTAGGGAGGACGAGCATGCCCTCATCCAGCAGTACTGTCAGACGCTTGGAGGGGAGTCCCCAGTCAGCCAGCCCCAGAGTCCAGCTCAGATCCTGAAGTCGGTAGAACGGGAAGAACGTGGGGAACTGGAACGGATCATTGCCGACCTGGAGGAAGAACAAAGGTGCGCCTGACCTGGGAGAGGAAGCTATGTCCCCCTGGGCAGACTTCTGAAGGGAAATTCTTGAATAATACTTTCAAGATGATCCCTAGCCATTCTCTTTTCAGAAGTGTTTTCTAAGAAATCCAGGTGGAGTCAAAGTTTTCGAGGAGGTTAACAAGCCGGGGCATGGGCTGCAGATCACACATGTGAGGTTTCGCGGGTGACGTCTGTCAGAACACCTGCTTAAAGCTATAGTGTTGTTCGCGCTTACTCGTCTCACTGTTAATACATGTTTTTACCTAAAAAGAAAGGAGCCCGAGTTAAACCTGGAGCTCGTGGGCAGTTTCAGAGAGAAGACGATGCACGCAGTGGTGATTCCGGTTTTTCCTTTTCTGCATTAGAAACCTGCAGGTGGAATATGAGCAGCTGAAGGAGCAGCACCTGAGAAGGGGTCTCCCCATCGGGTCACCCCCAGACTCTGTTGTGTCTCCTCACCACACGTCTGAGGACTCGGAACTTATAGCAGAAGCAAAGCTCCTCAGGCAGCACAAAGGTCGGCTGGAGGCTAGGATGCAGATTTTAGAAGATCACAATAAGCAGCTGGAATCTCAACTCCACCGCCTTCGCCAGCTGCTGGAGCAGGTAGAGTGTGTGGAACTCGGGGTGGCGCCCACACCCCCTCCCAGCCCGTCCATCTCCCTGGGGGTGGGGGGTGGAGGTCCAGCATCAGCAGAGAGGCTCAGTGGCGCCTCTCACCTCCATGCTTAATTTAGACTCTTCTAATGGAAGCATCCCAACCCCCACTGGCTCCCAGAGTGTGTTTGCCCTACTTAAGGTGGAATTTCCCATTCTTCTGTAACACGGAAATCTGTCTCAGCTCTGAATACTTTAAGGGAAAAGACCCTGTAACATACATCTGTGTAAATTACATGTGGGACCGCTGTAGAGATTAAAGGGAAGGAAGCCACTGGAGCTCTGTATGCTAAAGCCTTTCTTCCAGGGAGCTATTTTCGTGAAATTCAGTAACAGATGTTTATTAAGGTGCAGCTATCGTTTCCTAACATCAGGCCAGTTTTATGGCAATTGCTTGCACACTTTCTTGACAATAAGAAATACAACTTACATTATGATGAATGCATACCTGTGTGATGAATACAACATAATAATTGCCATTATAAAGATCTGTTATTTTCTATTTTTTTTAACTTCCTTCCTTCCTTCTTTCCTCCCTCCCTTCTTTCCTGTCTTCCTTCCTTCCTCCCTTCTTTCCTTCCTTCCTCCCTCCCTTCCTTCCTCTCTTCCTTCCTGTGTATCTCTTTCGGTGTACCTCCCTCCCATTTTTCATCTCTTTCTCTTTTCTTTCTTTGTGCTGGTCAGCACCTACCAAATCAATTTTATAGCTCATCAGTGGATAATAGCCCACAATTTTGAAAAATACTCTTCTTTGGGATATGAAAGAAGCATCAGACAATTTTTGCCTTCTTCTTGCTTGCAGTCTTATTAGGGACCAAAACAAGATAGTACAATATACAACAAGATAGTATCACACATAAAGGCAATACTATAGAGGACTAAGTACTTGATTACATCTAGCAGTTAAAGAATAGGAGTCGTGTCACAGAATTAGTCAGAAAGATGCCTTGGTAGCAGGTGCATATTGGGTAGAATCCCTACAGATGGGGCTAGACTTTCTCTTTCTTGAAGAATCCCTGACATCAACATTCATGTCATCTTTTGCCTTTTTCTCTGGCCTGTGCTGTGTGGGGCCCCAGGCAGTGAATAGGCAAGGCCTTTCTCCAGAAACGATTTCTCCAACCAAAGGCAGAAGCAACTTTTTCTCCAGTGATCTTCTCAAATGTCAGAAAACCATCTTGTCACAGTTGCTGTCAGTATCTTTTAACTTGTCAGAATCATTCAAAACAGTGTGATTTCTGCATTACCTACACAGCAGGCCACAGATCTCGCCTTTCAACCATAAACTTTTCTGTATGTCTGTCACTGTTTCAGGATTTGCGTCAGGCTGTTTTGGGGAACGCTTACTTTGGGTCTCCAAACTGTGCATCGTTAGAAAACAGTAGTGCCCCTAGAGTGCCCCAAAGCCTGGCTTTCCCTAAGCCTTCTGGAATGTTTGAGTCTTCTCCGGTGCCACATTGTAAGCACTGTGAATTTGAAGTTTCTCCATGGTGCCTGTGTGAGGGATGAATTTTCTCTTGAAATCTCTGATTTAAAATATGAAATGTTATTGTTAACCTAGAGCAGCAATAGAATCTTTGCAGAAGGAAGCCGTGCTCGAAACCTTTATTTGCCATAGCCCGTTGGAGAGCTAACAGCTCTTCTGCTTCCCTGACTCCCCTCCCCTCCCCTGACTCTCTCCATCCCATTAGACAGAGCTGCCTAATGGCTCATGTGCCTTCAGAATTGCACAGTAATGCTTTTAGAGATAGCTGATATCTAAATGGCTCGGTATATCCCAGACTGTGGACCTCTTATCTCTTCTTAATGATTTAGCATGCATGCCAGAAGTAGATGGAAAATTCACCTGACAGCAAAAACTGGCAAAACCACCAGACTTCAACTAATATAAATTTAATGGAAAAACCGGCATCAAAAACATTGTAATTTCTGCATTCCCTGTAAAATGGATCACATTGTCTAATTTGAGCACATACTTGTCAGTGTGTCAGGCACCATTTCCAAGCTTTGTGCAGAGTAGATTTACAAAGTGTTTGCTGTATGTCAGATTCTGTTCTAATCTCAGTGGAAATACTAACTGATCAACCTCCTCACAAATTCCTTGGACACAGGCATTCTTTTTACCACCCCCAGTTTATAAATAAAAAATCCAAGGCATAGAAGGTTATAAAATTTGCTCAGAATTAGGTAGGTTCTGAGTGGTGGAATTTGAATTCAAGTACGTGAATCCAAAGTTGTGTCCTTACCTCTCCAGTGTTGCCTTTAAATATTGATTTAAATAAAGAAATGAGCTGATTTTGAAATTGGGTAAATTTATTGTATGAGAAGCCATGCTCCTTTTTTAAAGATGAATGAAACCTTTTTTAAATTCACTTGGTTGAGAATCATAGAGAGAAAAATTGAGGGATGAAGCTGACACTGATAAATAAATCTCACATTATAACCAACCGAGCTCTTCAAGGAGCCCAAAATGAAGGGGATGGACCATCAGTACTCAGGGGAAGTACTGGTGATCTCCCAAACTGATGAAAACAGGTATTGTCTGTGGCCAAAGAACTCAGTGTGATTTAATTATCCATGGAGGTTAGACACAAAAATGTTTCCCTTCGCAGTTGTTTGAGTCCTTCCTCTGCTTTAACCTCTGAATGTGATTGCAGCCTGAATCTGATTCTCGAATCAACGGCGTCTCCCCCTGGGCTTCACCTCAGCAGTCTGCCCTGAGCTACTCGCTAGATCCCGACCCTGGCTCTCAATTCCACCAAGCAGGTTGGTGTCCCCAAGAGCTGGCTAACTCCCCCGCTCTGCTTTGAGCTTCACCGTTTGTCTTTCATTTTATTTTTTTTTTAATTTTTAAAAAATATTTTAATTATTTATTTGACAGAGGGAGCTCAAGCAGGGATAGCGGCAGGCAGAGGGAGAGGGAGAAACAGACTCCCCACTGAGCAGGGAGCCCGATGTGGGGCTCGATCCCAGGACCCTGAGATCATGACCCCAGCCGAAGGCAGCCGCTTAACCCACTGAGCCACCCAGGCGCCCCTGTCTTTCATTTTAAATAGCGTTCTTACTCACCAATGCCTTAGAGCATAAAGAAAGGAGTTTCATATTCTCTTTGTGCTTAGCTGCATACAAAGACATTTTAACAACACCCAAAAAGCAAACATTTTAGAATATTCATCTATAATATATTTGCTTATATAATGTGTAGTAGTGGATTGAGTTTCGGCAAAAGATGAAAAAAGTGCTCTTTTCTTTTGGGATGAGCAACAATTTATTTTTTGCTTTGCCCTCAGAATGATTCTTTTTTTTTTTTAAATATATTTTCTGTCTCTAAAACTTATATTAGTACATATTCAGAATATAATCCCAAAGTATATTATACCAAGCATGGTTTTCTCTGCCCAGGTCTGGGAACTGAATATTCTGCTTTTTCCATGCTAGTCCCTATAGACATTGCCACCCATCAGAGGCCAAGGTCTCACCCAGCCTGTTGTTGGTGACAAAGGGGCTTGTCACTGCTGTTAGGAAGGGCTCTGTCAACTGGCATTCAGGAATGACATTTTGTTACTGATGAAATTTAAGTTGTAAAATTCTACTGAGGACCACATTTTTTTTTTTAAAAGATTTTATTTATTTATTTGAGAGAGAGAGAATGAGAGAGAGCACATGAGAGGGGGGAGGGCCAGAGGGAGAAGCAGACTCCCTGCCGAGCAGGGAGCCCGATGCGGGACTCGATCCAGGGACTCCAGGATCATGACCTGAGCCGAAGGCAGTCGCTTAAACAACTGAGCCACCCAGGCGCCCAGGACCACATATTTTAACCAAATTAATTTGTTTATAAGATATCTTTTGCTACATTAGTCAGAAGAAAACCAAAAATATTAATGTTATTTTAATTGTTTTAAATAAGTGAATTATTTTACTATTTATTGGTTATAGAATAAAAACCATCAAAGTGAAAAGTATCTTCTCAAACACCTCTAGATTTGTGGCAGCGTAAGCTAGCCCACGCCAGAATCTCCAAGAAGAAAGAAGGAAGGAAAAAGAAACTGAGAGATTTTTTTTATATGAAAAAACACCTAGAATGCAAAATAATGGAATTCCATCTAATACATTAAAATAATACAACCGCATTACTTATTTTTCACTCATAAATGTTCCCCTGGCACATGGAATCTTCCAACAGAAACATCTAAATACATTTTGTTGATATGAAATTCTATTACCAACAAATTGATACAAACATGGTTTTGGTATTATTCCCTAAAATTGTTGTTTTCAAGGAGAATGATTTTCACGTTGATGTTTAGAGGCCAGGATTAGTATTTTCTCCCGATGTTGGGTTTTGGTGGAAGGCTGGGACCATCCTTTCAAAACCGTCTGTTGTTCTTCTTCTCTGCTGTCACAGCAGCGGAGGACCTGCTGTCTCCCCCACATGACACCAGCACAGACCTCACGGAGTTTATGGAGCAGATCACCAGTACTTTTCCATCTTGCTGCCGTGAGTATGAAGGATCCCCACACCACCACGACGCTGTTCCCTTCCAGGTCTTTTATCTTGCTTGGGGCCCTTTGTCTTCTTTGGTAAGAGAGCAAAAACCAATAGGAGAAACAGGATTGAATATTATGAGAGACGATGGACTCTGAGAAACAAACTGAGGGTTCTAGAGGGGAGGGGGATAGGTGGATGGGTTAGACTGGGGATGGGTATTGAGGAGGGCATGTTCTGCATGGAGCACTGGGTGTTATGCACAAACAATGAATCATGGAACACTACATCAAAAACTAATGATGTAATGTATGGGGATTAACATAACAATAAAAAAAATTAAAAAAAAAAGAATGGGTATTTTAATAAAAATGACAATTTAACATTTAAAAAACAAAAGAAAGAAAGAAATCAAACATTCTACATGTCGACAAAGCAAATGAAGCTCAGCCGAGATACCATCCCGTCCCTGGGCAGCAGTGAGAGTCCTGCTCCTTGAGAGGTTTCATTGTGCCTGATGGATGGTAACGTGAAGGCAAACGAGACAAGCCCCTTTGTAAGAAGTTTCCTGTCCAGGGCAAACTCTAGTAAGAAATGTGTTATTACTTCAAAAAAGAGCTTTTAGCAGCACACCAAACAAAGCATGAAAATAACCTTTCCTGATGTAATTCCCTATCTTTTTTTTTTTTAAAGATTTTATTTTTAAGTCATCTCTACACCCAACGTGGGGCCCGAACCCACAACCCCGAAATCAGGAGTCGCAGGTTCCAGACTAAGCCAGCCAGGCACCCCCACTCTCTTTGCTTCAGACATTGTTCGCTGATGTCATCAGATTCAGTTCTGGAAGGGGATTACTTTCAGATTTTTTTTTCTCTTTTATTTTCTTTCTTCTGGTTACTTTCCTCATGGAATCAAACAGTCACTGCATAAAGGCCAAATAATTGAAGGCATCACAGATTATGACCCTGTGACTTTTCCATATGAACTACCAAGAGCCAGAAAATAATCAAATGAAAGCAGTCCAAATCCCAGAGGAAATTACATAATGTTACTTACTGATTTTTTTTTTCCAAACTTTTTGACTTCAGTCTCTTGTCACCTCACAGTGAGCTCTCACCAGAATAACTTGTGCTATTTCAAACAGAAGCTGCTTACTTGCATGCATGCATACTACTTGATGCTGCAGTTTATTTTAAATAATCTTTTAAAGAACTAGGAATGTATTATTTATAATTTTTAGGGTGGTTTCCTCTCAAATTGATTTTTAAATCTAGGCAGCCGCTAAATTAAGGTTTTAGTATGTACATATACTACTGTATGCATTATGTATGGTAGTACATATATGAAACGGCTTCTCCTATCACCCTTTTCCATCCTGTCCTCAGAAAATACCATCCAAAGTTATGAAGAAAGGCATTACCAGGAAGGTAGTTAAATAAGATATACTGACTTCATTTAAAAATATGCTTCAACTTATACAACTCTACAGTTTATAAAAATGCCATCATTAGCAGGAAGTGGAAATAGCTATTTGAGATATAGTCTTCCCTGAATTTTCAGAAGTATTTGCCTAAAGGACATAGTACAGTTTCCACAAGCACATAAATATATTTATATTTGGGAATGTGTCATTTTCCATTCATTATCTGTGGTTATACTCCTCCAAGTTTCCTGAACTGTACTTACCATATGTCAGTCCCCACACTCACTCCCCAAGAAACACGTGCCCACATGTGCAAATGTGTGTGCCCACACACGCATGCACACACACGCACTTGCTTGGCCCCTAGAGTCTCACAAAGGCCGAAGAGGGTCAGTTGAAGCCCATATGCTGTCAGATCATTGCGTCTGCGCTAGGCTCTCTAATAGCCACCTAGATGAGCAGGTTACATCTTTGATACTAAGATTGGATTTTCTAGAGAGTTTGATTCTGAGTCGTATGTCGCTTAATAGCTAGATAAGAACTCATCATAGTCACCATAAAACCTAGAATTTCAAGATTGTATTTCTAAATGGAATTACTTTTTAGTTCAGCTTAAATCCAGATACATTAATAATTAGTTAAGAACAAATTCTATAAATCAAAGCCTGTTTAGAAGTTTGCATTTAAATGTCATGATGGACATGTTCAATTTGAAAGTCATTTGGCAGTGAGAGTTAGGATAGGAAGTATGTTGAATTAAATGCTCTACAGTGACTATAGATGTGTAGTTTCCATATTAACATTTTTATATTAAAAACTCATGATGTATATTTTTTTAAAGTTTGTCATAAAGCAGTGACTCTTAAATCTTTTCCATAGTATATTCTTATATCTAGATATTATAAAAGACTAATCTGTCTTATTTTAGAAGAGAATGTAATTAAACACAAATAATAATCACAAGAATAAGGCAAAAATGAGTGAAAAAAGGAGATGAGTATGTTCATCTCATTTTATGGCCTCCCTTAAAGATAAATATAAAATTCCTATTGGTTGGAATCTCATTAACGATTAACAGATATCATTGGTCCCTGAGAAGAGTGTATACCTTCAGTGGGACCTACACGACAGGTTAAACTCCCACTTTGCCTGGTGCCCTCGCCACTCATGCCCTTTTGGGTTGTGAAGGTGGGTTGTGGAGCCCTAAGGTTCCTTCATGGGACACTGGCCCCATGTTCTCCTAGTCTTAAGTTTGTACATTCACAAATATTTAAGATTAATTATAATTTTCCGTGCATGAGAATTGCTAGTCATGTGTTATTTTGAAGAGTTCAAGTATATCCCATGTAAGAAATGATGATGACTGGTGTCTTTTAGAGTCCTCTGAATTTTACATCTTATTATTTTTGATTTCTGAAGTTCTGCTATTTGGCTTTAGTCTGCTCTTTTTCGTATTTATATTCTATATTTTGCTTTGATAATATAAAAATCTCCAAGTAAGAACAGTTTTCCCTAGAAATAAAGGGTGAATTTACTTATTTATAAAATTGATACATATTTTTTAAATTGCATCTAAAGTAATTAAACCTTTTAAAAATTGATGCAGAATAGAAATAGCACCTGACTTAGACTTTGTGCCCAATACATGTTTCTGAATTGAATGAATGAATGATTACATTTTCTAACCAGGAAGGCTTAATTGGTAAAGTTTCCCTAGGTAGTACGTAGAAGGTTTATAGGCTTCATTTGCTTTGTTGCCCCTTTTAAGTTGCTCAGCTAGCAAATCTTTTAATAAACCTTTGCATTCCCAAAGCTTCCTGACCACCTTTAGAGGATTTTTTAAGCAAATCGGATTGGCCCTCTCCCAATGCCAAACCAATCCCTTGAGCCCCTGTTACTAATGAGAACTTTAAAACTGCTTGTCACCAGCATTCAGTGAATTGATCTGCATGTTAATCTTGACTTTTGATCCTTTGTGGATTAAAAATTAGCATGGTCACAAGTGAATTTACACTCCTGGCAATCCTGGAATTAAAACGAAACTGTATTCATAAATGCTAATTGCATGAATTGCCTAATTAAGCGTGGCGTTTTTTTTTTTCTGAGTCTGTATGCTGTAGCACATAACACTTTAGAATTTCTGTCTCAAATTATCCCAGATGTTCCTGATCACATCCTTGAATTGTGGCCTTTTATTTATTTTTTTTTTTTTAAAGATTTTATTTATTTATTTGACAGAGAGATAGCGAGAGCAGGAACACAAGCAGGGGGAGTGGGAGAGCGAGAAGCAGGCTTCCTGCCGGGCAGGGAGCCCGATGTGGGACTCGATCCCAGGACCCTGGGATCATGACCTGAGCCGAAGGCAGACGCTTAACGACTGAGCCACCCAGGCGCCCGAATTGTGGCCTTTTAAAGTCTTCTTTTAATTATTTACATTAAGTTTCAGAGCAGAGAGGAAAGTATTTTCATCTTTTCTTGACAAGGCGTTAATGAAGGGAATTTCATTGTGGTGCCCATTAACTAATATACATACTAAAATTTTCACTGCTTGCTGTAACATCTCTTTTTATGTAAATTCCTCTCAGTTTTTTCATTTATGTCATCCAAATATACAGGATCCTAGGACTGAATATTTTTGGCTGACAGACCGTTAAAGGCTTTTAAAATTATTTTTTATCTACAGGCATATTTTCACTGTGAATTGCCCATGTTTATTAAACTTGAGTGACATTCATCATAAACTCAAAACCTACTAAAATGCAAGGATTTCCTGGTTTCTTTTAGAAATAGGTGTGTGCGGTTTGTTCAGGGGAGTTATCATAGCCTTTTATTTGATAAAAAGCTGTAGGGTTAGGGGCGCGTGGGTGGCTCAGTTGGTTAAGTGTCCAACTCCTTCCTGAGCTCAGCTCAGGTCCCGATCTCAGGGTCATGAGTTCAAGCCCCACGTTGGGCTCCACACTGGGTGTGGAGTCTACTTAAAATAAAATTAAATAGATAAATAGCTATAGGGTTAATGATGCTGATTTGGAGCAACATGGATTTGCTTTCTGGTTGGGGTTGGCTGTTTGTTATGCAGAAGAGAAGTGTAGGTGTCTGTGGTGTACTTAATCCTAAGGCAACGGAGCGCTCCCTCCATGTAGCTCAGTGGGAAGGACAGCCACTCTTGTGTTTTCCTGCTGTAACTTGTGTATCTGGTAGGAATAGGCTGGATTTTAGCCTCATTCTTCCCCCAGGTATGGTGGGGGCTCACACTTTCCCTCCTGGCATCATAAAGTTGCCCTTCTTGTTTACTCTGTTTTTCTCACAAAGCACCCACTGCGTGGTCATGGAGCTCTCATTTCTTTCCCCTTAGCACAAAAAAATGAGAGATGGAAGGAATGCAACATGGTAGATGATTAGGGGCAATTCTTATTTGACCCAGAACAGATGTTACCATCCGGGGGGGTGGGGAGCAGAACATCCCCTGACCCAGCTGCCTGTGCCCACCCTCACAATGCCCACCCGATCAATTCTGCTGACCATGCTTTCTGTAACCAGGAAGGAATGGAGCTGCTCAGCTGCAAAGGCAAATCTGTCACCATAGTTCACCTTCTCCAGCTGGGCCCCTCCAAGGCACAGTGATTAGCCTAAGTGCTCGCGAGACAACCGAGGGTGCGGCCAGCGCTTTGTTGGAGGCAAACACATTGCCACCAGTTTCCTAGGCCTTTGGGGCCAGGGTGAGCCAAGATAGGCAGAAACTGAAGACGCATGCCTCTTCATTTCCCTTGTCACCTGTTAGTCAGAATTTGTGCTGTTCAGCAAACTGTGCAGAACTTGCTCTGTTCAGAGACATAAACCAAATATATGGCATGATTTCAATAGGAAATTTTGAGATTTTTTTTTCAAAACTAATTATTCACTGATGCTTTGGTGTGTACTTATGTGAGAGAGCCAGCATGTGTTTTGCATATTTTGGTAGAATTTTTATATCTTAAAGGACATAGAATATGAGAAACTAGTCTAGCCAAAAAAAAAAAAGAAAAACCAAAACCTGTTTCTTATTTTCTTATTAGCACCCATTTAACAGCTGGGAGCTGGGTACACCCCCAGTTTTGCATGCCCCAGATGGGGAGTCAGCAAGCGACCAGAGGGCCTTCAAGTGATTTCTGTTTTTTTCTCTTTCAGCCAATCTCCCCAGCAGGCCACAGGTAAGAGTTAACGGGGTTGACTGGCTCAGGGGTTGTTGATCACAACCTAGAGTAAGCAGATGAGCTGCTTTTGATTTTAGTGCTAGATGTTATTCCCCATGTAAATTAGCAAACTTGCTTGACATTTAAATGTTAGTTAATTCTGTCAGTCCAGGGAGGGGAAACCCCTCTCAAGCCAGTTCTTCCAGAAGCCCCAAAATACCAACCGCCTGATCCTTTGTGTTCCAACACTTTTCACTGGCCCCATGTGTACTGTGCAAAGCCACTCTGGGTAGATCTGGCTGACCCCTGTTCTCCCAGATTTGTACTTAGGGCAGCTATCACAGAACATTGACCTAAAAATAGTGACTGCAGCGGTACCCACAGTGGTTTTGTTACTTTGAGGGGGCAGACGTGTTGATTTTTCTTTTAGAAGTTTGCTGAGGAGGCGAGGGGAGGGATTTACCGAGAACGGTCGGCAGCCATACCTTTATACCCGGAGGTGTTTTCCTTATCAGGAACGCTCAGGGCTAAGGAGCCGCAAGACCACAGCCCATCTTTGGAGAACATTTTCTTTCCTGAACTTGTTTATGAATCTTTAACCTCCTGATGTTGTCATTGTCTTAATGGCAAGAGGGTCTGGGGTCTTCATGAGAAGCACAGACAAGTGGTCTTTAGAACCCGGAGGGAAGAAAAGGAAATCTCAAGTCAGTCAGCAGGTGTGAGGTGAGAGCTCAGTGAGGAACAGTCTTCTGATTGCTTGTGTTGTCTCAGTGAATTGGAAACCAGGGCTTCAGCAGAGGGTGAGGATGGGAGGAGGTATCCTAGGTGTGAGAAGAGAGTGGACGATGTGCCCTAGCTGCTTGGAGATCAGGAGATCATGGACAGGGAGGTAGTGTGATGACGAGGCAGCATTCAGCATGACTTCTGGTGCCTGCCTATGAACTTAATGTGAGGCTATCTGCAAGGCTGTGTGTTATCTCCTGGCCACATTCAAGTTCATAAGCACAGGCACCAGAGTCGGCGGAGTGTGGCATTTAACCAGAGTTGAAGTCATGGTTTGGCTGAGAGAGTGCAGCAATTCAAGGGAAGAGGCAGATAATGCTGCCCCTGCTGATAATGGTTGAACCAGGCATCTAAGCTTGGAGGGAAAGAAGTGATGACATTTTAGGTGCTGGAGACAGAAAAAATGGCGGGAGGAGCAATGGAATGTGGTAGCAAAGGGTGGATGGAGTTGGGGTCCTAATGGAAGTAAGTGGTAAAGTATGGGTAGTTGTCAGAAGGAAGGATGATTGTAAATTGAAGTGGTGGAGGGGTTGAGGTATTGGTGATGGTCCATTTGGAAGTTTGCGTGGCTGACAAGGGTGGAGGACAGGTTCACTGGAGGAGAGGAGCTCGAGGAACTGAGAGGCCAGATTTTTGGAAGAATCATCTATGTGGGTATTGAAATCACTAAGATTTAAACATAGTTTTAGCTTGATGACAGTGAGCCATTCTTCAAAAGTAAGGGAACATGACCCAAGGGGTCAGAAGATGACTGTAGAGTGGGTGGTATAGTCTGATGGCATGAGATTCAAAGTTGAGTGGGGAGAGAGAGAGAAAGGCCTGAAAAAACATAGTGTGGACCTAGAAAGCAGTTATCCAAAATATATGAAGGGTATAGGAGATAAACAGTTATATGTGAGAAGGTTGTGGAGGAAGCTGGCTTCAGAGGAGATCCAGGTATTGATTAGAGCAAGCAGCTGTAGGATGCAGATAAGAACTGAAGGACGTAGACTTTGATGATGATGGATCCAGCTGTTTGACATTCTCTTTAAAAGATTGGTGCCACTCCCCTGAGTGTGGCCCAGATTTAGATCTTCTCTGGCCTATGTACATTGGCCCTGGTTTCCAGCCTGGGCAAGAGAAAAGCCTTCCAAACGTCCTCTCTGTTGGCTGCAGTGATAATAAGCAAACTAGATGCCTTCAGCATGAAAGAGAAAGACCTCATCCTGGGGAGCAAAAGCCACAGGGCAGTAGAGGGTCCCCTTCAAACACAGCAAAATGGGATTTGACTTGTTCTGAAAGAAGCACTTTTATTTCTCAGAAGAGTTGACAGGTCCCTCCTACCTGGAATGTTCTATGTAAATGTTGTTCTGACAGGACTGTTCCCCTTCCTGCAGGCAATGTGAAGTATCCATCAAGCCAACCGACATTTCCTGACTTCCAGTATTGCCCTTTTCAGCAAATGCCAATTCCAAGTTCCATTTAATTAGAAGCTCCATGGCTCTTTGAAACATGCTGTTGAGCGCTGACTGTGTGTTCTACTGAAGGAGTAAACACTGACTATCCAAAGAGAAAAGGATATTTTGTTTTTATAATAATCATATATTATTGTTTATTGTCTTCTTCTTCCCTTTCTATGCAACTGTAAATTAATGAACAGAGTGGTATTTGGAAACGGTAATACATTTGTCACTGATTTGTATACTGTATACAGCATTGGGAAAGTGGGTGGGGGCTTTCTAATATGATACCGTCTTTTTAATAACCATGACAAAAATCACGTAAGAATTAGAAGACAATGTTACATTTTTACATTCCTTCATATTAACCTTGTACTATAACTTCATTTATTTTTTCCACTCTTTTACCATTATGTTTTGGTTATTTATAATTCATCAGCCCCATGACCAAATAGATGTCCTTGTATTTGTTTCCATGATTTGGCCAAATTATTAAGTTCATGTATTTCAGTCAAATATTTATGTATATGAATTGGGCTATATCTCTGTGTATACTGCTTAACTTTATTTGACATCATGCACTTCAGTTCTTTAGTGGCCACTTGGATAAGCACAGTAAAAGTCCTGCGGGGCCTACCTGACATTCCCATTAGGATTTCTTTCCTGCATTTATTTCCCTGCTCTACGTAAGTAGGTCTTGATTTCTTTATTTCATGTCCCAATCTATATGATAGAGGAGACTCAAAGCCGATTATAATCATCTCAAAGATCATTTCACCAAAGGTTACCCATTTAAGTCTAGTTTCATTTTGACATAGAAACAAAACGTGGGATAATGTTTCCTTGGTTGCAAAGTCTTGATTTTCATCATTAAATACACAGCAGGCCTTTACTTAATTGTGCTACCAGGACACATCTTTGTCTTTAATTCCCTTGAGGAGAATTTTATTTTTGTTTATGTATACGCAAGCCATTTGTAATTCTTGAAATTCCCAGTCATTTTCTTTCTGACGGCAGACACAAATTTAATGCATGTTTCATGTTACCTTTTGGGTGAAGGATTACATTTTTTATTACTTTTCATTTGATCAGTATATTTGGAAAGGATGTTTATCAAAAGCCTATATCACTGTTTCCAGAGAGGAATGAAATTAATACTTAGATGGTGGAACCCCTGCCTGTACCTTTGAGTACATTCAGTTGGATGTTTGCTTCAGCTTCTGATTTAACATTTAATTGATTCAGTTGAAACATGTTACATAATCACCAAATGTAGAGAAAACCAAAAAAAAAAAAAGTGAAAATAATGTGTTTTGATTCAAGCATACATGCATTTAAAACATCAGGACACTTTAACTTTGGGTTCTCTTGACCTGGGATTTGGCCAGAAGGAGGCTTAAAGTTAGAAATTGCTATTCTTTTAGAATAGGTTGGGTGGGTTGGGGGGCAAGGGTGTCTATTTGCAGCATAGATATTTTGAGAAGAAAATTGTTTTATATAAGAGGAAAGCCATGACCACCTTTCTACCTCAGATCCATCTTCATCCATTGTGTTGGAAATAGCTTTATGCCGCTGCAGTCTGCAAGATCTAGAGCTTTTATCGGGCCACATCAAACCCAAGAAAAGCACCTATTTAAAGAAAAAAAAAAAAACTTTCCCTGAACTCTGAACTACAAGTTGTAGATTTGGTGTCTTCCTTGTTCTTACTTTGAAAAAAATATGTATTCATTTTTTTTCTGCTTGTAGTTGTGTGCAACAAGTCTTCTCTCTGCTATTAAGGAAAAGCTACAGAAAACACTACATTGTAACCTTCTAAGTAATAATAAATAAAAAAAATATATCACAGTAACAACAAGGGGAAATAAGTATGTAGTTCTTTTGAAATATGTGGTAAAGAACTAATCATAGACTATCATCTACTCTGGTTACATGTTGTATTTTTCATCCTGAATAAAAGTAATTTTAACACAAGATGACTGTGATATTCTTCAGCTGTGTTCATTGATAGACTCTGAGCTTTGAGTGTACATTTATGAAAATAAAATATAAAAAGAGCCTGTATACTGATAAATCTGCACGTTTTCCTCTACTTCCTCTCATACCCACTAATACATCGTTCCTCTTGTTCTCATTGTCTCATTCTTTCTCTGTGTTGCTCTCTTCTCTCCTATTTATATAATTCTCAATTTCCTTTACAAATAGAAAGCTCATAGATAGGGAAAAAATAATGTTGGATGTTAAAAACATGTACGTGAAGCCCTATTGGGCTTCTGTTTTAGTAACTTAGGTGCTGTCGGTATTTACTTGATTACTCTTCCAAATCCACTTTTAGCCTCATGCCCTTAAATAATGTGCTTTTTACATGTGCACTGAATTTTAACCATTCTGGTAGTGGGTTTAATCCCTTCCTGAAGCCATCCCATGGGAAATAGTGCTGAGAATTGTATTACTTGATTCTTAAAAGTAAAAGCTCTCTATGAAATAGAAAAATCCCCAAACATGTAATTTGTTAAAATAAAATGAATATATTCTAATGAATATACATTTCAAACATCTTGTCTACCCCAAAGTAATATTCACATTAAATATTCCTAAGGAAACAATTGTTGAGTTCCAGTGACCTCTTGAGTAGGTACTTGAAAATGGAAATGAGAACAGAAGAAAACGTTTTGTTTTTACACTAAACCTCAGCTTGTTACCTCTATCATTGAAATTAAGTGAACATTTTTTTAAAAGGGTTTATTTATTTGAGAGAGAGAGCACATGAGCCGGGGCCGGGGTGGGGGGTGCGGTGGGGAGAGGCAGAGAATCTCAAGCAGACGTCCCCCCTGAGCAGGAAGCCCGAAGCAGGGCTTGATCTCACGACCCTGAGATCATGACCTGAGCCGAAACCAAGAATTGGATGCTCAACCGACTGAGCCACCCAGTTGCCCCTATATGTACATTTTTAAAGAATGTAGTTTGCTCTTGGATTTCTCCCCACCCACCCACTCGCCTAATCAACTGTTTCAGTCAACTTTTTCAGAGGCCTTTCTGAATTCATTAGTTGCAAATTTAATGTAAATACAGTAAGACACCACTAACTCCACACAGCTCAGCACTATAGGTAGAATCCAAAAACCTCATCGCCGTACAAAATCAGCTAGTAGTTTGGTGAGGTTCAGGAAATGATAGGAGTGAGCCCTTGAAGGAGGCCAAGAGCCAGTCCCAATCATGCTATGTCCGCTTCCTGGGGTAGGAGTTTTCTGTTGGCACGATAATCGGTACGGCAACGAGAAAACCTCAGTGAGAAGCATGTCTTTAGCTCATGGGATGTGAGGTTCGGCTGATCTTGGCAGGACCCCTCTGCTCACAGTTGGACTTGCCTGGATGTCTCGGGTTGACTGGCTGTTGAGGGGTGTGGGATGGCCAGACTGGATGGTTCTTTCACTCACTAAGGAGCTAACTGGGTATGTTCTCCTATACTGGCCCACGCTGGGGGTGCGAATGGAGGGCTTTGCTGAGAACCAGCACACCACCCATTCTACTAAATCCTGTTGTCAAAGCCAATGGCAAGGCTAGGTATGGAGACTCGATCCCACCTCTTATGAGAGCAACTGCAAAGTCACGGTAGGGTGTGGTGTAGAGAGGGGCCATCAGGTTTCACGGTATGAACTTGGAGAGCGGTAAAGCAGGGCACTTAGGCCAAAACACCAAAGTGTTCATTTCCTTGGGCATTATGTCCACTGTCTCAATGGAATGGGAAAGGGGTGGACTTTTATAAGGCATTCTTTGAAAACAAAGGTCAAGATCACTCCCTCCTCCCCAGGCTACCAATCCAATTTCATAAAAAGACACAAGTAGGAAAACTTGGCATGTCTCTGCCCAAAACTCTATGAGTGGGAGGAGACCTCAGGACTGATACTAAACTTAGAAAAATAAAAAATAAAAACAAAGAAAGCAGAAAACTAGATGAAAAATGGAATAGAAGGGATATTGTTTTAAACGGCTCAGGTTTGTTCAAACTGAATTATTAATTTTTAGTTGGAAGGACACACAATACATAGGAGGTTCTTCGCTTTGACCAAATGAGTAGACACATGTGATACTGTGTCCCTGCCAAGCATTTGTTGAGAAGCATGCAATTTATTTGCACTTTCTATAAAGTTAACCAACCTGGCACTAATCTCTCATTTTGAAGGCATTCCAACTGGTGGCATAGTTTCATATTTTAGAATATTTGCAGGTATGCTCTGCTTAGATAGTCTTTTATAGACAGCTTATTTTTTGGGTACTCTTTGGAGTTTTGTATGTGGGTAATTAGGAAAAATTAATTGACAGTTTGCCCTCAGCCTAGCTCTGTCCTCTTCCAGAAAGCACAAATGTTGAATTTGTAATTAAATGAGATGAGTTCCAGGCTGCCATGGGATGTAATTACAATTAGTTCCTGATACTACTTTTTTTAGCCCACTTTTCAAAAGTATTAAAATAGTGATTTTTAAATTTTTACTTCAATTATTTTTTTAATTTGCATAAAATAAAATGACATTATAAAACTGTTGGAAAGAATTGAGTCGTTCTAGTGTAAATCTGACCCAACTGAGCCCATCAAAATCTAGAACAGTCTGATTATTATACCCTGTGAATCTTGTGAGCCCTGTTTACTGCTCGGCAAATTGCGGACAGCAAGCGGGGATGTCTAGGGGTACGCTTTCGAAAGCTCCCCCTACCCCACATGATCCTCCTGTATCCCGTTCTCTCCTCACTCCCACCCCCACCAAGCAGTTTTTCTTGTCAGTGATGCCTAAAATAAGGTGCTGCTGAGTGTAAAACAAAAAGCAGGCTGGATACTATCTCCCCAAAATGTCAATGATGAGTTAATAAAATGAAAAAGGTAAAGAGGAATCTTAGGATTAACCATGGATCAAAATTTTGCCTTGGCTTGAAATTTAGTGGCTATAACTGCATTGAACACAAAACCTCCATGAGCCTGGGATGTGTGAGGAGGGGCTGCTCAAGTTGGCAAAGACAGAATGCGGGAATGAATCCCTGCACTGAGGAGTTCCTAATCTGGTGGTAAGCCCCATATATAAGCAAGTCGTTACAATAGTAGTAACGGGAGCTGGAAGGAGGATTACATGTAGCGCACTCTGGACCCCACAGGATATGTATCCAAATATAGAGACAGCTCAAAAAAACATATGAAAGTCACCACCACCTATAGAGAAGCATATCCCAGGAACTTCACTGGGATGTTTCAATGTACTTATTAGTGATGTTAGAGTCCTAAGAAGACATCGCAATGAACACTAAAAATGCACTGGGTGTAGCAGCATTTCCCCAGTAAAAGGATTCCCTGGTTAAATAATTTGGGAAACGCTGCATGCTCTAACGCTCTTTAAAGCTTCACAGTAAAGCACATGAACACATTAAAAGCTTTTAGAAATCCTGAAGTATCCCGCCTAACTGCGTCACTCCGCATTTCTAAAGCCTTTCACAACAGAACCCTTTCACTGCTTACCTATTTACATCCTGCAGTGTATGCTTGGATGCTGAATTAATGTTGTAAGTTTTAATCTTGCAACTACATATGGGTGGTGAGCCCATGAAATCTAGAGAAGTGGTAAGTGAATAATAAAACAATTAGTATTAATTCAAGAAAGTAACCTCGTGCGACAACCAACATATTCCTATCATTACAGGGATATGCTAAAGCATGGGTAAGAATCAAGACAGTTTGCCCTCAGCTTAGCTCTATCCTGGGCTCAGAAAACCTATTTCTAGAGGAAAATGATTTCTATTTCTAAAATCCATGTCTTCCTAGATGAGCCATGCACATACTAAACCAGGCATGAATTACAAAAACAACAGGATCTAGACATGGCTAGGGTATCTAAATACCGCTTCCTGAGATCCCATTTTTTATTTATTTACTTAATTTATAATAGGAATTTCTGGGGCACCTGGGTGGCTCAGTCAGTTAAACATCTGCCTTCGGCTTAGGTCACAATCCCAGGGTCCTGGAATTGAGTCCCACCTCAGGCACCCTGGTCAGCTGGGGTGGTTGGGGGGGGAGTCTGTTTCTCCCTGTCCCTATGATCCTCCCCCCTGCCCCCGGCTCATGCTCTCCTGTGCAAGTGCTCTCTCTCTCTCAAATGAATAAATAAAAAATCTTTTTAAAAAAAGTAATGGGAATTTCTGGTTTCTGCCAAAACTGACCAAAATGTTATCCAATCACAATGTGGTTATCATGTAATAAGTAGAGTTATAAATACCATTTATTTTCTCTCCTCCAATAGCCCCTTTCTTTTGAGGTCTGGGTCTTTTGCATGCAGGTAAAAACTCTCATTCCGCCCCACACAGATCTATTTGTAAGGTTTTGTGTATGTATGTATATATATACAATACAACAAAACAATGTTCTAGTTTGTCACAACCTATTTGAATTATTTCCCAACTCTATTCCTTTAGTATATTGAGCAAACAGTACTCTAAATTGTCACAACCTGTTTGAATTATTCTTTTTTTAAAAAAAGACTTTCTTTATTTGAGAGAGAGGGAGAAAGCATGAGTGAGCACAAGCAGGGGGAGAAGCAGAGGGAGAGGGAGAAGCAGACTCCCCGCTGAGCTGGGAGCCCGATGATGCAGGGCTCAATCCCAGGACCCTGGGATCATGACCTGAGTCAAAGGCAGACGCTTAACTGACTGAGCCACCCAGGTGCCCCCATTTTATTTTTTTTAAGATTCCACTCATTTATCTGAGAGAGAGAAAGAGGGAGAGCGAGCATGAGAGAGAGAGCAAGCACCAGAGGGGGGAGAGGAAGACGGAAAGGAAGAAGCAAGCTCCATTCAGTAGTAGTGTTCCATGATTCATTGTTTGTGTATAACACCCAGTGCTCCATGCACAACGTGCCCTCTTTAATACCCATCATCAGGCTAACCCATCCCCCCACCCCCTCCCCCCTAGAACCCTCAGTTTGTTTTTCAGTGTCCATAGTCTCTCATGGTTCGTCTCCCCCTCTGATTCCCCCCCTTCATTTTTCCCTTCCTACTATCTTCTTCTTCTTCTTTTTTTTAACATATAATGTATTATTTGTTTCAGAGGTACAGGT
>NC_138376.1:111855695-111879855 GCF_054177405.1 Leptonychotes weddellii
GGGGTGACTGGGTGATAGACACTGGGGAGGGTATGTGCTCTGGTAAGCGCTGTGAATTGTGCAAGACTGTTGAATCTCAGATCTGTACCTCTGAAACAAATAATGCAATATATGTCAAACATGTTTAAAAGAACATTTCTTATCTTGAATAATGGCAAGGCCAGGAGTCGGATTGACTTTAGGTTGGTTTAATGGCTCAGATCTGTCACCAAGGACCCCATTTGTCCTCTCTTTCTCTGCTTTCCTCAGTGTCCACTCCCTTCTCAGACATGCCAGCAACCAGAAACAAAGGAGACTACGTCTTCCTACAGCTTTTTCTTGGGGGCAAGAACACTCCTCAGGAGCCTCCTGGAGGATTTCTCTCCATATCTCGGGTTTCTGCAAATACCGAAGGCCACAGGTGGGAACAGATGTCCAGCAGTGACCCTGCATTGCACTCGAAGTGATTATCAGATTGGAGAGGCAAGCACAGCAGTGCCTGCATAGGAGAATGTGTATTGGTTTAGGCCATTTGATGGTCTGGAGCTTACTGACAGCCACCTCCATCAACAGGGCTGCAATGAGATCAAGGGCATGAGGAGAAACTGGACTAGGGACACAGGACAACTGTGCCTGGAGATGCAAGGCAGCTCCAGACCAATCTCCTAACTTATTTTACCCCTGTGACTGTGCTACTCTTTTGCCTCTGCTTATCTTTTATATTTTATTTTTATGTCTTTCTCTATCCACCCACTGGCCATTTGCTCTTATTGCCCTATCCAAATTCCTTCCAGAGACAGTCTGTGTGGTCTACCTGGAAGCACCTTTTGTTCTTGGCTCTATATTGGACCTGCCTAGCCTATGACCGGGTTGCCCTGAAGTAGGGGTCTATCTCTGGTCCCATCAGTGACTGCCTCTTCCCCTTCAGCAGGGATCTGCAGACAGCAGGAATGTTGGCATATTCAATGTGGTTATCAACCTCTGTCTTATAAACTCCAAGAGCAAATCTGTATTTAAATTTTCTTAAATATGGTAACACCGAAAGAGAAAAGTATGTTATGGTCCAAATCAAAGTTAAATAAAAGCCTAATGTCATTATCTTCTTAAGTAATATGGCATATTTTCTTCAGTGTATAAGAAGGGAGAAACAGAAAAGGTCACGGACTACAATTATTTATGTGTATATTTTATTTGTTAGACCTAAATTAGAGTTTTGGGTACTGCAACATTAAGCCAGATTGGGGTATTTAATGATATTAAACAAGTCCCCAAGTCCTTTATTTTCACTGTTATCTAAGTGCTCTTCTTTCAAATGCCATCATGGAGCATAGAAGAAGGGAACAATGATGCAGGAATTAAAAAATCCTGATCCACATGTTGTTCCTGTAAAATACTCAACCACCACCCAGGTGGGCTTATATTTTCTCCAGAGCCAAGACTATGAGAGGCAACTTCCTTCTCTCTCTCTCTTAGTCTCTCTCTCCCTCTCTCCCTCCCTCCTGGAAACATCCAAAGAGAAAATAGGAACTAGGGACATAATTCCATCATAATTTCTACATCTGTCATTTCTAAGATATTTGCTAAGGATCTGCTACTGTGCTGAGCTACCAAAGTAGCCACTTTGGCAAGATCTCATAACTGGACAGAATAAATACAAGATGAAGGAAATGTCTGCAGAAAAATCTATAGATGAGAATGGGGTGAAAGGAGAAAAATGGTCTCTGGGAACTCAGGAGCAGGTGTACGGGGAGGTAGCAGTGGGAAATTTTCAAAGGGGAGAATTTTATTAAACTCAGCACATTTCATTGTTTTATGACTTTCTCTGATTGTTTCATGTCTCTTCTCTCCTGGCTGGCTTATTAACAGAGACAGGCCTTACGTACGAATACTGTGTAATAGTAATACTCTGAGAATGTAACAGGCAATCAAGGAATCCTTGTCAAGTTTGCCAACCAAGGAATGGCCATGAACTGCCATAATCCAAATGATAAGGATGATTACTATAATAATCAGTTCAATCATGATTATTAAAAGTGATTGTTGTGGCAAAAGCTAAGGCTTAATTTGATGTTAAGGTATCAGTACAAAAAGGATTATAATGAAGGTTGGATAGGACTGAAGCTGAGTGGCTAAAGGAGAGTTAAAGATGTGGGTCCATGTGTGTGAACTCAAATGGACAGTTAATAGAAATTTAAGATAAAGTGAAACACAATGGGAAAATGACAGTCATATCATGATGTCCCTGGAGTTGAAGCAGAAATGAAACAGGACTAATAAAGTGGGACCTGGTATGGTCTGATAAGCATACTCTGTTGAGACCACTTATGCTAGGGAGAGTCTGAAGCAAAAGAGATTAGAAATAAGAGACACCATGATAACACATGAAAATCATTTACAACTGTGCCTTCTATATAGGAAGAACTTAGTAATATGTCAATATTATCAATATTGCACAAAATTATATCTCAGTAATTGCTAAATTTTCAGACTTTAAATTTTTCCTGAACATATACCTATGTGCTTAAGTAGCTATTTCTTTTCCTGTTGGCTACTGTATGAATCCATGTAATACTGGAATAGACAGATGTGTGACTTTCTTCTATGCCTGAAAACATGCCTGTCACAGCAGTTGTGGATGCCCAGAGAAGCCTTGATTAATGAAAGGCTTTCTTTTTTTCTGTGTTAATGCTGTGAAAGGCTTATACATACTAATTTCTATTTTTCAGCAGGTAGAGAAAAACAACACCTGACTGAAATATTAAAGTAATCTTGCCACTTTTCAGTAATTTTCAC
Organism: Leptonychotes weddellii; assembly: GCF_054177405.1. Classification (NCBI taxonomy): domain Eukaryota; kingdom Metazoa; phylum Chordata; class Mammalia; order Carnivora; family Phocidae; genus Leptonychotes; species Leptonychotes weddellii. Next base: position 111,858,468 of record NC_138376.1, read on the forward strand.
TTTGCTATGTTGACCATCAAGTGCTTTCTTGTCCCTGCTAGCTCACTGGCAGCAGTGGCTGGGCTAATTGCCTAGTCTAGCAGAGGTTTTACTTTTTAACACTTTCATGCTCACCTATGACTACATTACATATATAGAAAAACTGGCATGAACTTGGATTCGCATTAAAAAAAAACAAGAAAAAGAAATTTCCTCAGGGCATCACATCAAAACAGAGTCAAGCTGCCATTTGCTTCTCCCTGATCATGGCTGGCCACTCTGAATGAATTATGGTACCTATTAACTACCTGTGTTTCTTTCTCTCTTGCTTTTCCTATATAGAAATGAAAGAAATTTATTTGGAAATTAAAATGCTGTATCTGTTCATAAATTTTTTCCTTTGTCTTTTTCTTTCCCATTTCCCATATAAATAGTATTATTTTAAGAAAATTCTGAAGAGACTTATAAAATATTTTTAAAAACATGAGAGTAACACATTTGTGATTAGAGGTTCAAATCTTAGCTAACCAAATAATCTTTATCTTGACATCCGCTTTAAGATTGAGCACAGAGTGACCTATAGTTTCCTTTTAATTCCTCCACTGAAATAGTAGTTAAGAGTTTTAAGCCCAGACAAAATGAAAAGAATGGAAAAGAAGCTAACAGTTGATTAAAATTTCAATACATATATGGTGTCTTAGTCACAGTGCTTCAGAGAAACAGAACCAATAGGATATATATGTACATATTAAAGTATTTATTTTAAGGAATTGGCTCATGTAATTGTGGGGTCTGACAAGTTTGAAATCTGTAGGAAAAACCAGAAGGCTGGAAATTAGGCAGAAGCTGATGCTGTTGTTTTGAGGCAGAATTTCTTCTTTGGGAAACCTCAGTTTTTCTTTTAAGGCTTTCAACTGGTTGGGTGAAATCCACCCACATTCTAAAGGGTAATCTCATTTATTTAAAGTCAACTGATTGTAGATGTCAGCCACACCCACGAAATACCTTCTCAGTGTGCGGAGATCAGTGTTTGATTAAATAACTGGGCCTCGTAGCCTAGCCAAGTTGACCAATAAGACTAACCACATATGGGGACTGATGAAATAGGGAAAAGAGATTTGTAAACAGAAATGACTGCAGACCAGAGGAGCTGATCATTCTCCCTCTACCTAAGACACACATACACACACACACACACACACACTTGCTCTTATTCCTAAGCACAAAACGCTTAGAAGACAGATCCTAAATGATTTCCAATGATCCCCACCTTCGAGTATTCACATCTTTCTAGGATCCCTTCCCCCGAGTGTGGCAGGACCTATATCTTTTTTTTTTTTTTTTTTTTAAAGATTTTATTTATTTATTTGACAGAGAGAGACACAGCCAGAGAGCGAACACAAGCAGGGTGAGTGGGAGAGGGAGAAGCAGACTTCCCGCGGAGCAGGGAGCCCGATGCGGGGCTCGATCCCAGGACCCTGGGACCATGACCTGAGCCGAAGGCAGATGCTTAACAACTGAGCCACCCAGGCGCCCCAGGACCTATATCTTGCTTCTAACTTCTTGACTATGACAAAGTTTGCAGGATGTCCCTACTTTGGTTGTGTTACATCATATAAGTTTCTGTTTCCTAAGGCTTATGCTACAGCTTCTTCTTGTGGGTTTGATGAAGTAAGCAACCATGTTGAGGAAACCCATGTAGAAAGAAATTAATTAGAGGTGATCTCTTGATGAAGGTGACCTCTAAATGAATTCTTCCAACAACTTAATAAGAAGAATTCTTATTCTTCCAATAAGAATTGTCTTTATTCATAGATGGCATGATCTTTTATAAGGAAAATATGAAATCTCCAAAAAAAGCTACTGGAAATAAAGAGTAAGTTAAGCAAGGTTGCAGGATATAAGATCAATTTACAGAAATCAACTGTAATTCTAAATGAATAAGAAAAATTGAAAATTGAAATTTAAAAAACAACACCATTCAACATTGCACAACAAATATAAAATGCTTAGGGATCAAATTAACAGAGGTTGTACAAGATCTGTGCATGGAAAACTATAGAACTTCACTGAGAGAAATTAAGGAAGCTCTAAACAGATTAAGAGATATACCATGATTATGAATCAGAAGATGCATTTTTTTTCAGATGTCCATTGTCCTTAAATTAATCTGTATTTTCAAAGTAACTTTAATCAAGATCAGTACAGATTTTCTGTAGAATTGATAAGTGCATCCTAAAATTAATGTGAAAATCAATGCAAGATATCTAGAATAGTCAAAGTAACTTTGAAAAAGAAAATAGTTAAAGGACTTATTTTTTACTCCAAATCTTATAAATTTAAAATAATGAAGACAGTGTGATATTGATAATGATAGATCAACAGATCGAGGAACTGGATAGAATCCAGAAATAGAGTCATATATATGTGGTCAATTGAAAATTCAATAGGTTTTTCAGCAACTGGTGTGGGACAATTGGATATGTATATTGAAAAAAAAAGAATCCTAAGCTATATAAAAAAATGAACACATAATGAACTATAGCTGTGAATGTAAAACCTCTAGAAGAAAGCTTACAGGAAGTATTTGTGATATTGAGTTAGGCAATATATTTTTAGACATGACACTGATAATATAATCCATAAAAGAAAATATTAATAATTTAAACTTTATCAAGATCAGGACTTTTTGCTCTTATAAACTCAGTGTTAAGAGGATAAAAGGACTAGCCACAGAATGGAACAAACTATTTGCAAAACACATATCTGATAAGCGACTTGTATGTAGACTATATAGAGAACCTTAAGAATGTGGTAGTAAGAAAAAACAAACCAAACAAAGTCCAATAAAAGTGGGCAAAAGATTCGAAACAGCACTTCACCAAAAAAACACAAACAAAAAAGGTGTATGTATAGAGAGCAAGTCCATGAGAAGACACTCAACACCATTAATCAAGGACAATGCAAATTGAAACCACAATGAGATACCATTACAAAGCTATCAAATGACTAAAATTAAAGACTATACCAAGTGTCCCTACAGATATGGAGCAGCTGAAACTCTTATACACTGTTGGGAATATAAACTGATACAACCATTTTGAAACACAGCTTGGCAGGCTTTTTTAGCATATTAAATATACACTTACCATATCACCCAGCCATTTCAATCCTAATATTTATCCAAGAGAAATGAAAGCATATATAGCCACACAAAAAATTGTACAATAATTTTAGCAGCTTTTTTTGTAATAGCCACATATAAGTTTCTTAGGGCTGCCAAAACAAATTATTACAAACTTGGTGGTTTAAACAACAGAAATGCATTGTCTCATGGTTCCAGAAGCCAAACATCTGAAATCAAGGTGTCAGCAGGGCATACTCCCTCATAAGGCTCTAGGAGAGGATCCTTTCTTGCCTCTTCCGGGTTCTGGTGGCTCCTGGAATTCCTTGGCTTGGGTCTGCTTAACTTGGTTCTCTGCTTCTGTCTTCACATGACTTCTTCCCTGTACTTCTCTATGTCTCAAATCTCTCTTCTCCCTTCTTATAAGGATACCAGTCAGTGGATTTAGGATTCACCCTCAATCAAGGATTATATCCCCAAATCCTTAGCTTAATTACATCTGCAAAGGCCCTATTTCCAAATAAGGTCACATTCACATGTACTGGGGATGAGGACCTGGGCATATCTCTTTGGGTAACACAATTTACTCCACTACAGCCCTAAACTAGAAACAACCCAAACTTCCAATAATACGGAATGCATAAACAAATTGCAAGACATTTTTACAATGGGATACCACTTCATAATAAAAAGGAATAAACTATTGGTACATACCATAATATGGATGAATTTCAAAAATAATTATGTGAGTGAAAGAAATCAGACAGAAGAGGAGGCATACTGTATAATTCAACTTTTTAAAAATTTAGAAACTTGAAACTAATTTATAGTAACAGAAAGCTGATTATTTGTTGCCTATGGAGAGGGACAGGATGGAGTGGAAAGGAGGAGGCAGGGGGTTACAAAGTGACATGAGGAAACCTTTGTGGAGGAAAAGCATATGTTCATTATCTTGATTGTCGTGACGATTTTGCAGCATATGTTTGTGCCAAAACGTATCAGATTAGGTGGGTGGTTAATATTTGATCTGCCCCTGAATGCTTTGGTCGCTTAAGTTCCCCTTTCCCCACTCCATGTGATTCTGATAAGCCTGATAATCAAAGGAATGCCCAACTCCTCTACCAGGTAAGGCTAAACAGAGACCTTTGTGGAGACCGATTTAGATGCTGGAACAAAGAGACCCCGGGTATGGACCATGAGTGCCTGGAGCAGTTGCAACTTGGAAGGTCACTTCTGCTACATGGGGAGAAAGTCTTGGTTTAAATTAAGTCTGCAGGAGAAAGCAGGGAAAGGGAACATAAACTCTGATGAAATTGTTTGAACCCCTAGATCCAACCATTCCTGAAACCAGTAATAATCTTGGACTTCCCGAATAAATGAGCCAAATGATACTCTTTCAGACTTAAGATAGTCTGAGTTTCTATTACCACAACTGAAAAGATGAATGACTCACAAAATGCTGAATCCAAATTTGTGTCACTCCAGAGCCTAAGCTCAAAGCAATGGTGCTACCCCACCTTGGTGAGTATCTTAGTGTGCAAGAATCAATCCAGTGGAAATGTTGCCTTGGAAGGTAATAAACAATTAAATGAAGTACAATCCAGATATACAGGGAATGACAGTAGTATTTTCTCTATAATATAGGAAGATAGAGATATCAAATAATTTAGAAATAATTCAGAAATCTGCTAGAAGAATGAGGTTGTATTGTCTTTTGAAGAAACAGAAGAGCATAGGGCAGAATTGTTCAGAGTAGGTACTGTCAGGCTAACATAATTTCTTTCTCAGAATAAAATGCCTGCCAGATAGATGAATGGCGAGTTTTGCTGTAACAGAAACATCGGGCTCCAGACAGCCCAGCCTCAGTGTTTGACCTTGGGAGAACTGCATCTTCCCTTGGGCTCTCAATTTCCTCATCTGTAACATGAAGTCATCTTAACATTTAAATAGTTTAGTTCCATAATTTCATTTTGTTTGTTAAATAGGAAGGGGGATATTTGGCTGATGGGTTGGAGGGGTGGGTTCTAGAAAGCCTTCTTTGGAGGGGCCTGGCCAAGGCCCCTGAGGGCTAAATCTGCCTCTGGAGCAGGGACCCTCAGGCTCAGCACTATTGGCTTTTTGGGCTGGATAATTCTGTGTCATGGGGCTGTCCTGAGCATTGTAGGATGTTTAGTAGCATCTCTGGTCCCTACCAATTTGATGCTACTAGTAACCCACGCCCCTGAGTTGTGACAACCGAAAATGTCTCCAGACATAGACAAAGGTCCCCTGGGGTCCAAGTCACCCCCAGTTGAGAAACTTTTGAGGTTTGAGAACCCTTTGAGGGGATTGCTCAATCTGGGGCTGCTTTCAGGAAGGTAATGGGGCAGGTGGTACCAGTACCTTGGTAAACAGGATCTGAATGGATCTTGAGGACTTAGAGGGGCTGGACAGAGGCAAAGAGGCTGGTGCTCAGCCAGGTCCAACAGAAACAGGTGCACTTCTGTAAAATGGCAAAACAGGCTGGGGAGGTGAGAGTACAGGTAAGAGCGTTTGGATTTCAGGGGAGAAAAGACACAATAGCATAAAACCAATGGCAAAAGGGACAGTTGTGATTTGGGGTGTGGAAGAAGTAATTTTGAATAAAAGTCTGGAAAAAAAGCACTCTCCTTCAAACCAAACTAGCTGCACTTGGTCATGAGGCTGTGCTTCACAGGCCTCTGCCTAGAGAACTGGGGGAGGTGATTAAAGAATCATCATGGAGTACTTGTGAGGAAGGGACGGTCAGCCTGTGGAAGGGTGGCTGGCATTGCCTCATATAGACAGACTGCAAAGTCCAGCCCAGAGAAGCCAGGGTCCACCTGCTGTGTAGGTTTCTGGTATACCCCCTCTCCACTCCACCGCCTCCGGGGAAAAGGCATTCTTTTCCTTCCGTTTCTTCTTCTTATTTGTACTTTGTAAACTCTCTTTGATCTACTAAAACTTTGTTCTCCTCCTGATCATTTTGCTCCCCTTAAAGAGCTGAATTACTGCTGTCATTGAGTCTATGTAGAGACTTAAATTAGACCCTCTGTGTTTAATTTGCTCCACCTCTTTGTTTGGAGTCCTGCCTTTTGCTTATTGAATGTCATGGGCAATTTAGTTAAAGGATACTAGGCAGGTTGAGTAGGAACTATATCTTTGATTGAATTCATGTGAAGATTACAAAAGAAGCAAAGGAAACAGTTGTTGAATCTCTTCCCTCTCTCCCTCCTCCTCTCTCGCTCTCTTTTTGAAAAGACATTATGAATCTTTATCTCAACAAAGAGAATCAATAAAGGGTGGGAAAAATAAATAAGGACCAAATATAAAATATGTCAGGACTGTGGGAAATTAAGACGCATAGAGTAGTTTTGTCTCTGAGAGGCAAAGGCTGTGGTAAATCAACAAACAGCACAGGATCAGGAGTTACAGGTGTGGCTATTGGTGTCGGGAGGTAGAAGGTGGCTGCAAATTTATTCACCCAAAATGGAAACTTCAGGGACACTGTAACTTTTTTTTTTTTAAAGATTTTATTTATTTATTTGAGAGAGAGAATGAGAGAGAGAGCACATGAGGGGGGGAGGGTCAGAGGGAGAAGCAGACTCCCTGCTGAGCAGGGAGCCCGATGCGGGACTCGATCCTGGAACTCCAGGATCATGACCTGAGCCGAAGGCAGTCGCCTAACCAACTGAGCCACCCAGGTGCCCGACACTATAACTTTTATTCTCCTGTCTTACTGATCATTTTTAGAACCCCCACCCACTAGATAGCAGGAGACATAGGATGTGTGTATGTGTGAGGGGAAAGAATTGATTAGTCCAATCCAATGATCTTACTATGATAAATATAGCATGTTTTTCTGATTAGATAAATCATTCAGGCTCATTGTAGAAAATCCAAACAGTACATAAAACTAAGAAGAAAGTAAAAATCACTTGAAATTTGGTCACCCCTGAACATGTTGGTGACCATCCTTTCGTTGATTCCATAATTAAAGCAGTCCTTCTGGGTTAAATTCTTGGTCTTTCATATCTCCTCCCCTTCCTTCTCTTTCCCAGCATGGCCTCTGGGTGTGTGAAGAAGCTTCCCATGACTTCCTGCCAGCAGAGGGAAGGGGTCTTTATATTTGATGTCTCTGGTCTCCATAGCACTGTTTGTTGCTCACAGTCTCTCCTGCCATTCATAGTCTGAAGTTGGAAGCTGCTGTAAGCTGTGGTTGCATCTTCCTTGGCTTGGTTAGGGCTCTTGGTTTAACGGCTTTTCCCTCAGCTCCTGCTGAGACTATAGGCCCTCTGAGCCTCTGTCGTATCTTCTGTTTGGCTCCCTTGTTCCTACCAAGACCGGTCTATGGCAGGCCAAGTCATGGTCAACTGAGCTATTTTCCCAGTCCACTTGAGGGCGGCAAGATGAGTAAGTTCTGGGGATTGAATGCAGTATAGTGACTACAGTTAATAATACTATATTGTATACTTCAAATTTGTTGAGAGTAGATCTTAAGTGTTCTCACCCCCCCAAAAAAGAGGTGAGAGATGTATTCATTTCCTGAAGGATATGCATATCAAATCATTACATGTGATATACTTCAAATATATGCAATTTTATTTGTCAATTATATCCCAATAAGGGTGGGGGTGGGGAGGATTTCTGCTACCTGTTCATAAAGTGAAGGCAGCCTCCAGATGATCTGTCCAGAATCCAAAGGTGAACCAATGCAAAATCACGTGGGCCCACATCATTCCCCTCAGTTTATCTGTACCACCTTCCACTCTCTTGGCCAAAGCCTGGCCTGGTTCAGTTTCACCACTGTCCCTATGCTGTCCTTCAGGATAGAAATGATGAGATTCTCCCCCATCTCAGGCCTAACCCCCTCTCCATGCTGCTCCTTGCCCAGCAGCTATTCTGGTGGGTGAGATGAGAAGAGAGATGAGCCAGCTTACCGATAAGGGGAATATGATGCCTGTTACAAGGCACAACCAGAGACAGGATGTTCTTGAATTTGAGGATTGGCCCACTGGAGAGAGAATAAAAGGAAAGGGATTATGCTTCTCAGATGATCCAGCTTTTACAGTATTGTTGAAGATTGTAAGATTTCTCCCTTTCTGGAATTTTAAAAATTGGATGTCTCAGATCTATTAAACCTGTCCCCCTTCCTCCCAGACAAGGACCTAATTTGTCTCAAAGACCCCATGGTCATCAGATACATTGCCGTTTCTCAAATTATACATGCCTGAATACTTTGCACCTAAGCCAGAGCTTGGCACATGGTTGGCTCTTTACAAACATCTGTTGAAGGGAAGAATGAAAGAAGAAATAATAGGGCGCCTGGGTGGCTCAGTTGGTTGGGCGACTGCCTTCGGCTCGGGTCATGATCCTGGAGTCCCGGGATCGAGTCCCGCATCGGGCTCCCTGCTCGGCGGGGAGCCTGCTTCTCCCTCTGACCCTCCTCCCTCTCATGCTGTCTCTCATTCTCGCTCTCAAATAAATAAAATCTTTAAAAAAAAAAAGAAAGAAGAAATAATAGATAAATGCTGTTCTACAGAGCTAGACTATGGTCTATTTTGTTTGAAGACTGAGGAACAGAGATGATGTCCCTCCAAGGTCGCGGGTGAGTTTGTGTGTGTGTACACATTCCCCTGGCTAGACAGCAAGATATTAAAATCTGTCAATGTTTTCATGCTGTCCACCTAGCCGGCTGCTCTGCTCGGCACTGACATCTATAAACAGGTCATTTGTATTCTTCTGTCACCTGCATTCCTCTGAAGGAACATCCCTCAGGTTCACAGAAATTAGTTATCCTTCAGGCTGGACAGATGATGGATAGGTGGCTTTTTCACGAGCTGCACTTGGTTTGGAAAATGCCAGATGCCGTCAGTGTTCCGCCTATGCTGTGGGTGCACATGATTAGAGAGCCCGGGGCACACTCAGAGCAGGAGCATAGGAAGCAGACGTTTCTCCCCCAAGGGAGCTGTCTCAGGTGACCCAGGACTGCCCTCACACTGGAACCATCTGGGACGTCCTTTCCTCTCCCCACCGTCCTCCCAGAGAACCTTGAGAGAGTTGCAAACTTGGAGCAAGGAGGCTGCCAGCCTCTTATCTCCATGGTTCCCGGCGGGGTCTTTCTCTGCCTAATTGTTCCATTTACTCTTCCTGTCCTCTTTTAAAAGCCTGGCATTCAAAGCAGGAATAATTCTGTTCTGGGTTGTGTTGCAAGGGAGCAACAAGAAATCTACCCGTGTTTGAATGCCAAGATCTCCTTTATTCCTCTGTTTCAATAAAAGCAGGACATTTGTTGGTATGTATTCTTCTAATACCTCCCTCTTTTTTCTTGATTTATCAGACAGAACTCTCTGTGTCCACCATTCCATCAATTAAGATGGAAAAGACACGGGGCGCCTGGGTGGCTCAGTCGTTAAGCGTCTGCCTTCGGCTCAGGTCATGATCCCAGGGTCCTGGGATCGAGCCCCACATCGGGCTCCCTGCTCCGCGGGAAGCCTGCTTCTCCCTCTCCCACTCCCCCTGCTTGTGTTGCCTCTCTCACTGTGTCTCTCTCTGTCAAATAAATAAAAAAAAAAAAGATGGAAAAGACACTCACACTCCTAATGCCATCTAGCATCTGTCTTTGAACCACTGGGCAAACGTGGTCATAGCATCGGGGCACTCTGGGATGTAGGAAATTGGCTCAGGGTACATGCTTACCTCCTGACCCCTAGGCCATCATGAGCATTTCAAGAAAAAAATCTCTGGATTTCATCCTCCGTTCTTATCTCTTGTGTCTTAGACAACTCCCCAGAAGGCAAACTTCAGCGTACTACTTTCAGCCCTCTAAAGAATATGGCATTTTATGTGTCTTGTAGTATATTATAGATAGGAACATTAGCAAACATTCTTTTTATTGTTTGTTGATACAGAATCCACAATACCAAGGAGAAAGGGGCTCTTCTGGATGCCTTACATTTCTTACGAATGCTTAAACAAGGAGCTCGTGCTCTTGAACATGGGCTGAACGCTGGGTTAGCTTGCTTGGGTGCTCATAACGATTTGCCACACCCTGGGGGGTTTTAAACAACAGAAATCTATTTCTCACAGTCTGGAGGCTGCGAAATCGAAGACAAGCTGTCAGCAGTTTGGGTTCTTCTGAGGCCCTTGTGCTTGGCTTGCAGACAACTGCCTTCTCCTTGTGTCCTCTCATGGCCTTTCCTTCACACGTGGGAATCCTTCGTGTCTCTGTGTGCCCAAATTTCCTCTTCTTATAAGGACACCAGTCAGATTGGATTAGGACCCACCCTAATGGCCTCATTTTCATTTAATTATGTCTTTAAAGGACTCATATTCAAAAACATTCATATTTTGAGGTACTAGGGGGTATCAACATACAGATTTGTGTGTGTGTGTGTGTGTGTGACACAATTCAGCCCATAAAAAACACCTAAGGTTTTTTTCCAAATATTCTTTTGTGACAGGCACTGTGATAGGCACTTATGCTCTTGTCTGAGCCTTACCATGATCCTGAGTGGTAGTATTAGTTGTCTACCAGGTCAGATCCTGTAAGCCAGCGCAATGCATCCAGAGATTAGCCACACGGTTGTCTATGGAAATTTCCTGGCAATCAACCTCCATTGTAAGCTATACCTCGTACTTCATCCCTCCAGAACTGCAGCCCAATCTTTCACTCATGATTTCAGGCTCAACACATCCAACCCTCCTACAAGCTTTGTGGCCTGGAGCCTGCAGGTTCCAGCTCCCTCTCTACTGAGCCCAGTCCAGTAAGAGTTGCTTTGCAGAGGAGAAAATGAAATGAAAGAGATCCAGTGACTTCCCCAAGGTCCAGCATGTGACAGAGCCATGATTCTGACCTCTGGGTCAAGTCCAGCCCTGCCTTCTTCACCCTTGTCGCCCTCAACCAATGATTTGAATCGGCTGGAACCAGTAACACCTCCGCTTAGAACCCTCAAGACTCTCATCGTGTCTTTAAAACATATATTCTAAATAAGTAGCCTCATCAGCCCTGTGTCTATTCAATCAACTAATTTCTCAATTGGAGGTAAAACAATTTCTTCTTTCTCTGGTGACAAAGGTTCCTCACCCTCTTTAAGAAGAACAGGGGAGGAATCAATTTTCATCCTGAAACAGTTATAATTCTATTTGCCAGTGGGGTGCTCTAAGCAACTTGGGGCTCAGTCACTGAAGTTTCCAAGACTAGGTGACGGTCAAAGCCTGTTGTCATCAGTATCTCTTATTTCCACAGGTGACTCAGAGATTTTTTTTCCTGATTGTTATAGTCCTCATTTTTTACTTATAATGCTCAAGAAAGATACTCTGAATATGTCTGAGTGGAAGTATGATTTAGGGCCTTGTGCATCCTTGTTCACAGCCCAAACTAATTCTCTGAGGTTTTTTTTTTTTTTCCATGATGAATTAGAAATTTCTCTTGGATCTGACTTTGATCTCTGTTCTTGGGGATTTATTGAAAGTTTCTAATTGATGAGGTAGTTGGGAATCAGGTGATGTAAGGCTTTGTGACAAGGAAAGCCTCCCTCCCTCTTGCTCCTGCTTGTCTGCCAGGAAAAAAATGTGCCCTGGGTTCCCTAAAATGACAAAGACATCATGGAAAAAATATTCTGCCCCTACAGTTTTATTAAGTACTCACTCATTCTTGGAAGCTTGCACATATTTTGTTAAATTTATCCCCAACTAGGGCGCCTGGGTGGCTCAGTTGGTTAAGCGACTGCCTTCGGCTCAGGTCATGATCCTGGAGTCCCAGGATCGAGTCCCATATTGGGCTCCTTGCTCAGCAGGGGGTCTGCTTCTCCCTCTGACCCTCCCCCCTCTCATGTGCTCTCTCTCTCTCTCAAATAAATAAATAAAATCTTTAAAAAAAAAAATTTATCCCCAACTATTTCATGTTATTGGTGCTTTTCTGAAATGAACTTCGGTATTTTTAAAAATTTCATTTCCCAATTATTTTTTGATAGTACTTAGAAATACAATATTTATCCTGTATGCGAGGGCCTTGCTAAATTCACTTATTAGTTTTTTGTTCTTGTGGTTTCCTTATGGCTTTTAACTCACATGATTATGTATCTGTAAAAAGAATTTTATTTCTTTCTTTCCAGTCCATATGCTTTTTATTTCTTTTTCTTACCTTATTGCACTGACTAGGCTCTTCAGAACTATGTTGAATTAGAAATGATGAAAATAGAAGCCTCACTTCATTCTTGACTTTAGGTGAAAAGAGTTCAGGCTTTTTCTAGGTATAAAGCCAACTGCATGGGGTGCCTGGGTGGCTCAGTCAAAAGTGTTGGCCTTCGGCTCAGGTCATGATCCCAGGGTCCTGGGATCGAGCCCTGCATCGGGCTCCCTGCTCCGCGGGAAGCCTGCTTCTCCCTGTCCCACTCCCCCTGCTTGTGTTGCCTCTCTTGCTGTGTCTCTCTCTGTCAAATAAACAAATAAAATCTTTAAAAAAAATAAAGCCAACTGCAGAGTTTCATGCGTGCACATGCGCGTGCACACACACAGTATCAGGTTGTACAGGTTTCCTATTACTAGATTACTGAGAGTTTTTATAATATGAATTATCTTAGTTTTTATTTGATGAAATTTTTTTTTCTTTTTCCAGTTGGGGAAAATCAAATTTGCCTGTTTCTACTGAGACAAATTCACATAACATAAAATTAACCATATTAGGGTGTCCAATTCAGTAGCATTTAGCATATTCACAATGTTATCCAGCCATCACTTCTACTGAGTCTCAAAATATTTTCACTATGCCCAAAGGAGACCCTGTACCCATTAAGCAGTGTTTCCTCATTTCCTCTTTTTATTTTTTTTATTTTTTTTAAAGATTTTATTTATTTATTTGACAGAGAGAGACACAGCGAGAGAGGGAACACAAGCAGGGGGAGTGAGAGAGGGAGGAGCAGGCTCCCCGCTGAGCGGAGAGCCCGATGCGGGACTCAATCCCAGGACCCTGGGATCATGACCTGAGCCGAAGGCAGACGCTTAACGACTGAGCCACCCAGGCGCCCTCCTCATTTCCTCTTACCCCAGCCCCTGGCAACACTAAAAATATGGACTTACCTATTCTGGATATTTCATATACATACAATATGTGATCTTTAAGGTCTGACTTTCACTTTGTATAATGTTTTTGAGGCTGATCCATGTTGTGGAATATCACAGTACTATACTTTTTTTTTTTTTTAAGATTTTATTTATTTATTTGACAGAGAGAGACAGCGAGAGAGGGAACACAAGCAGGGGGAGGGGAAGAGGGAGAAGCAGGCTCCCCGCACAGCAGGGAGCCTGATGCGGGGCTCGATCCCAGGACCCCGGGGTCATGACCTGAACTGAAGGCAGTCGCTTAACTGACTGAGCCACCCAGGCACCCCCTATACTCTTTTTTATAGCTGAATGATATTCCATTATATGGTCACCCTGTGATTTGTTTATTCATTCATCCATTGATGGGCATTCAGGTTGTTTCCATCTCTTGGCTGTAATAAACAATCTGCTATGAACATTCATGTATATTTGTTTGAGTCCCTGTTTTCAATTCTTTTGAGTATATACCAAGGAGTGAGTTATTGGGTCATACGCTACTACTATGTTTAACTTTTTGATGAACCACCAAACTGTTTTCCACAGTGGCCACACCATTTTACATTTCCACTAAGAATGTTATGAGGGTTCCAATTTTTCCATATCCTTGCCAACACTTGTTATTTTTCTTCTTAAAAAAATAATTATTATAGCTGTCATAGTGGGTGTAAAGTGGTATCTCATTTTTTTTTTTTAAGATTTTATGTATTGGGCGCCTGGGTGGCTCAGTTGGTTGAGCGACTGCCTTCGGCTCAGGTCATGATCCTGGAGTCCTGGGATCGAGTCCCGCATCGGGCTCCCTGCTCGATGGGGGGTCTGCTTCTCCCTCTTACCCTGCCCCCTCTCATGTGCTCTCTCTCTCAAATAAAATCTTTGGAAAAAAAAAAAAAGATTTTATGTATTTATTTGAGAGAGAGAGAGAGCAAATATGAGTGGGGGTGGGGGGTAGAGGGAGAGGGAGAAGCAGACTCCCTGCTGAGCAGGGATCCCATCTTGGGGCTCGATCCCAGGACCGGGTGATCACGACCTGAGCTGAAGGCAGGTGCTTAACCAACTGAACCACCCAGGTGCCCCTCATTATGTTTTTTATTTGCATTTCCCTAATGGCTAAAAAAGGCCATTGGCATTTTGATAGGGTTTGCGTTGAATCTGTAGATCACTTTGGGGAGTATTGCCATCTTAATATTTAAGTATTTCAATCCAGGAAGACAAGATGTCTTTCCATTTATTTGCATATTCCTTAATTTCTTTCAACAATGTTTTATAGTTTTGCAGAAGTCCAGTACAATCTTGAAAAGAAGTGGTGAGAGGGAGCATCTTTGTCTCATTTCTGATCTCAGGAAGCAAGCTTTCAGTCTTTCACCATTTGGTGTTAGCTATCAGTTTTCACAGATGTTCTTTATCATTTGAGGAAATTCCCTTCTATTATCAGTTTGTTTAGTGTTTTAATCAGATGCTTTTTGTCAAAATTTTTTTTTGTGCATCAAACTCAGTTGATGTGTTTTCCCCTTTCATTCTATTAATATAGTGTATTATGTTGATTAATTTTTGTATGTTGAATTACTCTTGCATTCCTAGGGTAAATCCCGCATGATTCACCTTCACTATTGAAGGGTATTTTTGCTGGATATAAAATTCTAGATTGGCAGTGTTTTCTTTCAGAAATTGAAAAATATACCTTTATTTTCAAGCTTTTTTTTTTTTTTTCCTGACATAAAATCTTCATTCATTCTTTCTTCTCTGGCTGCTTTACAATGTCTCTTTATCATTGGCTTTAGTGGTGTTATTTGGATGTGCCTTGATATGGTTTGTCTTTGTTTCTTCTGCTTTTAGTTTGTTAATTTTCTTGGATTGGCATATTGATAATTTCCATTACATTTGGGAATTTTTTGTCCATTATTTAATCAAATGTTTTTCTGTGTCCATTCCTTCCCTCTGAAGCTTCAGTTATAGTTTATCAGACTAGAATATTGTTTCAGAGTTCATTAAAGAGCAGGTCTTTTTAAATTATTTTAAGTCTTTTTTCTCTCTGTGCTTCAGTTTGCAGAGTATCTATTGCTGTTTTCAAGTCATTAAGGTTTTTTTTTTTTCTAAAGCACTGATTCTTCTCAAAGAAGCAAGACTACTATGTTATTCTTTGTTTTCCTTTTCCTGAGCTTTCAGTAGAGAAAGTGTTTCCAAGCAGAAATCCAGAGCCATTGTAATGCTTACCTTGTTTGATTCCCTTTTTCAGGGATCACAGTTCTATGCTGTTTGTTGTCTAGTGACTGAAGGTAACTATTTCATATACTTTTTCCAGTTTTTAAGTTGTTGGGGAGAAGACTTTTGACATTAGTTTCTCTGTTATATCCAGAGGCAGAATTTGCTTATTATTTTTCTTCATCTAGTGCCCAAATGATAGTTTGACTTCACCTCTTTAACTGATTACCTTAATATACATGTCTCCAAATGGTTACTTGACTCTAAAATTGATT
The DNA here is from genome assembly GCF_054177405.1 of Leptonychotes weddellii. Lineage (NCBI taxonomy): Eukaryota > Metazoa > Chordata > Mammalia > Carnivora > Phocidae > Leptonychotes > Leptonychotes weddellii. The sequence goes on from NC_138376.1 coordinate 111,874,143, forward strand.
GATAAATCAGAAGATCTATCACCATGACTCCAGATATTTAAAGCAGAAAGTAGATGTTGTTTTGACTAAACAACTGCATTGTACAAATCCAAAAATCCAATAACCTGTGTGAGGGTCTAAGTCTTGAAAAGGTAGGATAGGATGAACATCTCTTACTCTTAGATTAGACAACACATTTGCCTTCCATCCCAACTGTCTGCAAAGGAGCAGGTGTTGGCCCCAAGTATTCTAAGAAATATCACCATCACCAACAGGAAACCATCAATGGTCATCATAATATTGCTCCTACTCATATTTCATATTTTGTGGAGCACCATGTGTAACTTGATTTAGCACCTCAAGTGCAGAATAAAAGAACTACAATTTCAAAGAGATTGGAAAGACAGTTTCAGCAAAAGTTTATTAGCACATCCACCATAAATCATATGCCTAGGATGTGCTAGGTCCCTTGTACGTAATACTGCCAGTCCTCATAAACATGCTAAAAGGAAGAGAGTCTAATTATCATTTCACTGAGTCAGGAACTAATATACAGTGAGACAAAGTACTTTCCAAGTCCCAGGCTATGTGACAGACAGAGCTAGAATTTAAATTTTTATCCGATGTACTCAGAAGCCTTGTTCTTTCTACTACATCATATTGACACCAGCAAATTTTGGAAAAGAAGCAAAACCAGAGGCTCTTATTTATCTCTTATTTTGCATTCTCTGGAGGGATGATCATCATGCTTCTCTCAGCAACAATTCCCTACTGGACAGATACTTGGTTCTATTGCTAAAGCACTGATGGGATTCTCACATACAGGGATTCTCACACTTAGCACAGTCTCCTTTATACCTCCAGAGACTTCATCCTTTTCAGATCCCAAATACTCTTCTAAGGCCTCTATTCTCTTTAGCAATGATGATATGAAAAAACACAAAGATTCATTATAGTAAAACACTAGAGATTCCAGCTCTGGCATGGATAGTCTCTGTATTAGTCACATGGTTAGATTCAAATTTTAATACTGAGGTCAATAATTACACTCACTAAAATTATATTTAACATCCAAAATGTGACTTTTGTTAATATAAAAATTAAATAAGCCTCTATATAAGCCTACATCCATGTAGCTATTCTAAGGGCTAATAAGGTCTTGTTATTTCCCTTTGCCTATTATTTGAAATATGATGTGGAAACAGTAAGGTATAGTTTGAAAATATTTTCAATAGTCTTGGATTGAAAGAAAGCATTCCAGGTACAGAAAACAAATTGTCTCTGTCTGAAAATCACTTGCAGTATGAGATTTGGAGCCCCTATTCAAAAAAATACACCTTCCTCCTATTTTTCCAATTGACAGTAATATTAACTTCTGGCTTTTGTCAATGGTTCATTTCCAGTTATCTTACAAGTATGCCTGAAAGCAAAGAGATACTATTTTCCTTCCTATAAAAAAGGCACAGTGAGTTATTTCTAGCAGCATCTGAAGAGTACGGTTGCTTCACTTTCATGACTTATCCGAGATTTTCTGGGACTAACAGTTTTATTTTGGCCAGAAACAGTGAACTAAATTTTAAAATTACAAACACTAATACTTCTTTTTTTTTTTTTTAAGATTTATGTATTTATTTATTTGAGAGAGTGGGAGATCAAGCGAGTGCCTGGGGGAGGGGCCGAGGGAGAGAGAGAGAGAGAGAGAGAATCCTCAAGCAGATTCCCTGCTGAGCATGGAACCCGACTTGGGGTTAGATCCCAGGACCCTGAGATCATGACCTGAGCCGAAATCAAGAGTCGGCTGCTTAACTGACTGAGCTACCCTAAACACTAATACTTCTAATAAATTTAAAGATGAACTATGAACACACAAGTAATAATGTTTCCTTTGCAATTCCTTTTATAATTCCTTATATAATTTGCAATGTATATTTAAGAAAATGAAAGTTCAAACTATTTCATTCCCTAAAATGTTCAAAGATACATTGTCAGCCTCACTGTAGGAGATTCTCATGAAAGTTTATTGAGGATATATATATATACACACATGCACATATATGTGTGTATATATACACATATATATTTTATAATATATATATTTATATAATATATATATTTTTAAATATTAAAAAAATTGGAATGGTAAAAACAATACAAGTACCCATGTTCCTGCCATGTTGAATTAATAATGGTTAGCATATGCTTATATTTATTTCCTTAAAAAAAAAAAGCAAAGAACATTGCAGATATAGTTAAGGTCTTTTTAATGGCTCTTCGCCATTGTCACCCCACCCATTATATACCACACAACCATCTGCTACTGTTATATATATCCAAATGTAATATATATCTGTGCACATTTGTTTTATTTTGTATAAATGGCATAATAAGGTATGTATTGATATTTATTCTGATTTTTTTACTTAACATGGTATTTTGAGATTTGTTCATGTAGATATGTTACTCATCCGTTTCATTCTATTTAATGTCTCTATAGTTCTCCATTATATAGAGTTCCAATGCCATTTATTTATCCATTCCCATATTGGTGCTTATCATTATAAAAATTATTAATACTATTAGTTTATGCAGTTAATCCTTATGTAGATTTATCCCCATTTGCCTGAGATTTTGCTCATAATTCCTTTACTAGTATGTAATAAAATAGAAAATGAACACAATCTGTGACCAGCAATCCTACTTTTGGTACATAATCTGGAAAAATTCTTTGTACACAAGGAGAGCTACAGGGTATGTTGCTTAGAATAGATTGTATTAGGCTTGCTCCTGGGTCCACTTTCTTTTTTTCCTTGGAGCATTAAAGTAAATTCATTTAGAGCATGTTTATCTAGATGGCTTTTTGTTCACCTTCACTGTTTGCTGGTCTGTATAAGATCTTAAACACACAGTTATTTTCTCTCGATGATCTCAAGATTCTATTAGATTCTTTTCTGCTTTCAGTTATAGACATTGATATATCTATATTTAGTCTAATTCATTCAATTCATTCTATGTTAATAAACAATATTTTCTTTTTTGAAAAAAAGTTTTTGATATTCCATATATTCATTCTGCTCTTTGTAGATTTCTTTTTATTTATCTTGCCTTGGATTAACAACCCAAAGCTTCCTTGTTCTGATGATTCATATCTTTTACCAATTCTGGAAAATTCTCAGCTCTTCCCAATCTCTCTAATCTCCCTTTCTGAAACAGTATTTATTTTTTTTTAAAAAAGATTTTATTTATTTATTTGACAGAGAGAGACACAGCAAGAGAGGGAACACAAGCAGGGGGAATGGGAGAGGGAGAAGCAGGCTTCCCACAGAGCAGGGAGCCCAATGCAGGGCTCGATCCCAGGACCCTGGGATCATGACCTGAGCCAAAGGCAGAGGCTTAACGACTGAGTCACCCAGGTGCCCCTGAAACAGTGTTTAAATGGAAGAGATGTATGTTGCATCTTCTTGTTCTATCTTTTCTGTCTCATTACTTCTGCACATTTTCTAACTGTTCAGTTCTTTTGATGGATTTGGGTTAATTTTTTGAGCTCATTCTTCCTTCTTATTAATGATCTCTTTGGCAGTGCCTAATTACTATTTAGCTTATCAGCTGAGATTTTAAATTATAAGCCCACTTAAATTCCTCTATAAGTATTTAATCATTTTAATTTTTGAAACTATATTTGACAATTCTATTATCTAAATTTTTAGGGCATTAAGTTTGTTTTTGATTGTGTCTGCTGGCTTCTGCCTGTAAAGAATTCCTTCCTTGTGTGTGAGCTCATGTTTTGTGGGGCATGATTTGTGGGGCCAATGTGTATCTTGAAGAAGGTAATTTCCTCCAGAGAATTTGACCTTCCCTATATAGGGACGATCACCATCTTGGGACAATTTTCATGTTGATTTCTCACCCTATTTCTCTAGGGGTTCTTAAATAACACAGATAGTGTAAATTCAAATTTGAAATTTGTGTGAACAGAGGCCTGAGCTCTCTCTTTTTTTTACCTAGATGCTAGCCGGAGGCAGATAAGAGAGCTAATGGATGATGTGTTCCTAATCCATCCTTTCTGGAGGGTAGAGCCCATCAAGACTCCTGGCTTCATGAGGTCATTAGTTCTAACTCCTTGCCTCATATGAGCTCCAGGCCTCAGATCTTTTCCCTGTGTGACTGTTAGAGCCCAAACCCCTTGATAGTTGGGAAAGGTACTTCCACTTTGTATAGCCACAGCCTCGGCTTCTGCTTGCTCCTTGTTTGTATGTCTCCTCTCTGTTTTGGCCCTTGGGAATTTGTAGTTTGAGAGATATTTGTTATATTTTCTAGAATTTCTAGTGTTTTTTAAAGAAGAGAGTATTCCCAGTTACTGGTAGCACACTGCATTGTCAGAAACTGATGTGTCTATTGGGTTTTCTAGGTAGATAATCATATTTTCTGTATCAGATAACCATTTTATTTCTTCCTTTCAAGAATATGTATTTTTTTGTCTCATGGTTTAATCTTCCACGACTTTCAGTCTTGAACTTAATGGGAATTTTACCATTCAGAATGATGATGGCTATAGATTTTTGGTAGATTTATTTACTCAAGCGGAGAAAGTTCTAATCCCAATTTCTTAAGAGTTTTAAAAAAATCATAAATGGGTATGTTAAATAATTATTTTTTATTCATTAATACCTGGATTTTGAGAATCACTGATAGCTTTACTAAAGTTGAACTATATTTTTATTTCTGGGATGAATCCAAATGATTATGATACGATTTTCACCCTAACTTTTTATTTTGAAAAATTTTAAACCTGTAGGAAAGTTTAAAAAGATAGTTTGGTGAACAACCATGTATCTTTCATCCATATTTGTTAACTTTTGGCCATGTATGATATGTCTGTCTCTCTTTGTGTGCAAACACACACACACACAAATGACAAGAAGCAGAATATGTCATCTCAAAATATGCTACTTTGGCATACGGATTATTTTGAACTAAAGGTATTTGAGAAGAAGCAGATACAAGAAAAGCTCTCTGCTCTCCGTTTGCCTAAAGCTCAAATTAAATTTATAAAGGTGTCTCTTCTCCCCTGTCAGGAAGGACACAGGTTAATCACTGGAGACAACTCTAAGCCCTTATCAGCCCAGACACAGCACCAGAGGAATCTACGTAAACTTTGTTAAAACTACCCCTTTTCTACTGCTATTTTTCCCATATATTTGCTTTCCCACAGTTTGCCCTGCTAGAAGCTCAAAGTGCTTTCCCTTCATCTTGCCACTTCTCTAAAAACTTACTGTTCTTTTGTTAAGATGCTATCTAAGTCCAAGTTCAGACCACACCCTTTGGGTTATTCATTGCTGAGTGCTCCCATATCTATGTACAGTGCACATGTTAATACACTTCCGTTTGCTTTTCTCTTCTAATCTGTCTTTTGTTGGTCTAATTTACAGGGCCCTTGCCAGAGAACACAAGATAGGGAGAGGAAAAAGATTTTTTTTTTCTTCTGCAAACACACATAGTATATTTCAAGGAACTATTTTAAGGTAGATTCTAAATACTTTTGCACATATCTCCTAAGAGAAAGAACATTCTCTGACATATACCAAGCTATCATCATACTCAAGAAATGCTATAATACTCGATAAGCCATTATTAATAAAGGACATTAAAGACATTCCCTGATTTATATTTCAAGATTCACATATAAATATGGATGAAGCATGGTTGCTACGGCAAGCTCACAACTGGCGACAGAACA
>NC_138376.1:111880355-111908882 GCF_054177405.1 Leptonychotes weddellii
GACATGTATCATATGATCTCACTGTTATGAGGAATTCTTAATCTCAGGAAACAAACTGAAGGTTGCTAGAGTGGTAGGGAGTGGGAGGCACGGGGTGGCTGGGTGATAGACGTTGGGGAGGGTATGTGCTATGGTGAGTGCTGTGAATTGTGCAAGACTGTTGAATCACAAATCTGTACCTCTGAAACAAATAATACATTATATGTTTAAAAAAAAGAAGATAGCAGGAAGGGAAAAATGAAGGGGGGGAAACCAGAGGGGGAGATGAACCATGAGAGACTATGGACTCAGAAACCTACTGAGGGTTCTAGAGGGGAGGGGTGTGGGGGGATGGGTTAGCCTCATGATGAGTATTAAAGAGAGCATGTATTGAATGGAGCACTGGGTGTTATATGCAAACAATGAATCATGGAACACTACATCAAAAACTAATGATGTAATGTATGGTGATTAACATAATAAAAAATGCAAAAAAAACCCCAACCCACACTAAAGTGAGCATAATCAGGTGATGAAAATGAACAATGAAAAAAAAAAGAAAGAGTAAGTGGAAGCCAAAGGTAATATTCGTTTTATAAATTCATCCCATCCTTCCTTTGTATTACATATTTATGGTATCTTTGCTTGTTCTTTGCCATCATTGAGATTTCTAGTCCCTCAATTCATTTTTTTTACTCCCTGTTCATTTTTTTTTGTGATTTAACATTCTCATCTATTCAAAGCAGTTCTCAGAATTGGTTACTTCAACCAAACTCTTCCCTATGTGTTTAATGATTACGTCTGTTTTTCCAGCACACAAATCTTGAATCAATCTAATCTTTAGAGAAAATCCCACACTGAGTTCTTGGCATCGGGATTACTTAGTGGTCTCCAGTCTCAGATGGGCCATTTACACAACTCATCAAGACTTTTGTCTGCCTCTGGTCAGTTTCCTTTCCCATTCACCCCATGGTTATCACAGCTTTTAACCACACTGTTCAAGCTCCTTATTCTACACTGGCCCTTTCTTCTTCTAGCTAGTGAAGCTGCTATCTACCTTCCAAAGATAACTGAAGTTGAAGTGGGATAAAAAGAGGAAAAACTTTATGCTCACTCACACCTTCACTTCTTGCTCACTAGCCTTAGGGAGAGAAGCTTCTATTTACAGCTGATCTTGAGCTCATTCATCCTCTCTCATCTCTTCTATATTTACCCCTCTTCTGTATTTTTAAACTTATCCTCTTCACTGGATTCTCAGCATCTTATGAACATGCTAAAGGTGTTCTCACTTTAAAATTAACCTCTCTGTCAGACCTTTGTATTCCATCACATAAAGCCCTATATCAGGGCACCCTTTTACCACCAAGCATATTGAAAAGGGGTCTCTATTTTCTGTCTACACTTTTTTAGAACCCTTAACTCTGCTCCTAGAAATAGATATTTACACCTTGTATTTGACAAATAAAATACGATTTTCTCATTAGCTCTGTGAGATTTGATACTGTTGATGACCTCTCCTCCTGTAGACCCTCTCCTTCCTTGAGGACCTTTTGGGACCCCACTGTCCCCTGCTTATCTTTCTTTCTCCCTGATGTTTCATTCCCTTAGCCCATCCCTTTATTTCTGAGAGTTCTGTTCTCAGAGTTTTATTCTTTTACTCTATATTTTCTCCCTAAATGATGGCATCTGATCTCAAAGTTTTAACTGTGGACTTATATAACCTGGGTCCCTGGACCAGAGCACTGTGTTTTCAAGAGTTTGGACTTCTTTGTTTAGATCTCCATCCCCCAAGCACTAGGATGTGTCTAATAGTCATCTTATCTCATCCCAGCACATGTACCTTGCCTGTCTTGGTGAATGGCACCACCTATCATTTTACTATCCAAACCATTCATGCAAGATGAATTCTCACCTATGTAATTTACTTCTTTTCTGTCTACTCATATTCAATTGATTTTCAGATCATGGAGATTTTACCATCTTGGCATTTAGCCTATAGTTCTTAACCTCTTCTGTAAAAGTCTCAGTCTAGATCCTCAAAAGCTCTAATGGGCAATTACTACACTCCATTTCTACAACTCTGCCAGGCTAAATGTTTTAAAATGCACTGTCTTTAATCTTCATGGCTTTCAAGTTAAAGCCTAAATTTCTTAACGGGTTTATAAGGTCTTTCATGATCTAGTCTCTGCCTCTCTCTCACACATTGTTCCCTACCTCCCTGGACACAATCCTTGCTCCTTACCTTCCCAACACAGCTGAGCTCTTTTTATCTTCACTCAACTATCTGTTCTTATTCAAATCTACTATGTATTTCATGCTTCTATCCTTTTGTGCACACTATCCCCTTTGTGTTCCTATGCCTTTCCCTACTTGCCCCTTACCCTTCAAGTCTTTGAACTTTCTCTTCTTTAGTACAACAGTGTTCTTCCTTATTTCTGTTTTCACTCTCTTCTATAAAGATACTATTGTGTCACTTGGGATTAAGTTGGGTTTTCTGTAAGCTTCTTGGGGGCAGAGTCTCATTTTGTACATTAGTGTATACACAACACAGAGCATAGTGCCTGGTACACGGTAGGCACTTACCAATATTTCTTCAATATAATTGAATAATAGCAATAAGTTGCTCTGTGTCTAGATAGCACACTTCTTCGTTTTACCAGTAATATTCTTTCAGGCTCTGTGTAGGGGCAGGACTGACAGCCCATACTTAACTAGTTCCAATTTCATCACTTATAGCCAAGTGGCAGGTGGACTCCTACATCTTTCTTTGGATCACTGTACTGAGATACTTCAGTGAGCACTTGGGCAGTCAGTTCAAGTGGAAATGGTCACACCCCATTATTGTTTCTCCTATTTATTTATCTGTTTTAAAAATAAATAATCAAGAATTTTGGAATACACACTCTACAATCCCAGTCAATATTTTAATGTTTGGCACAGTGAAGTTCATCTAAGCTTCTTAAACTAACTGGAAAACATAACCTAGTGTTGTGTCTTCTTTTTTTTTTTTTTTTCCAGAAAAACAGAGGCATGTGAGGTTCAATGACTTGCCAAAGGAGGTTTCTAAGTTTTTGGTGAATTAGAAAGAAATACTTGCTTCTCTTATATATAGGCCTGGACCCCTTCCCATGTCCTTTTTAAGTAAACCAGAATATGAAATTGAGGTGTTATAGAAATATTCTTCTCAAATTGCTAGTTTTTTAGACTTAATTTTTTTTTAATTCATTCACTCTCTTTTCACCCAGTCCATCAAACAATATTGACTGACCACCCTTTGCATTAAACATGGTGCTACAGTTGACTTACAAGTGCCTAGAGCTGATCTTAAATCTCACCCTGCCACCTAGAAGCTGTGGGATCTTGGACCAATTGGTAAACCCCCTTAAGTCCCATTTTCTCAGCAAGTAGAATGGGTTTGGAGGAATTATAAAAAGCACAATTGACTCTGACCCTAAAGATTTGTTCATTAACCGGATGAATGTGCATAGCAGTCCCGAGAATAACAATGCCACAGAATAAAGAAATCGTTACAGTTCCATGTGAGGTAGTTAGGGTATAGAGAAGGAAACTGGTCATAGTGGTGGGCAAGGCCTCATGGCAGGGTCAGCTGGAACCCAGAAGATGTGAAGTTGTGGGTAGAAGCCATTAATTTCATTTTGTAAACTTGAAGTGTCTTCTTGGCTCAGTGATGGTAGAAGAAATTGCCCTCTTTGAATCTCTTCCCATCCTCACTTGTTTTCCTCTATTGCCTTTCTCTGTGGTGGCTGTCCTCCTTTAGCCCAGGTCTTTTATATGGTGTTCGTTTTTTACAGACTATTAGCCTGTCATGCAGGCTTATTTTCTACCTGGTCCTTCTTTAGACCTTGGAAAGCTCCTTGGTCTGGTTGATAAAGCGATGGCTCAAAGCTCCAGAATTCTAGAGATCTGATTCTGGGACAGAATATCCATGGTAAACTCAGAGAAAGAAGCCATTTGTTATCACTGTATTTTATTTTACTGACTTTGTAGATTTGACATAAGTATAACCTAAAGAATGGATGCCAGATACTCTGCATTGATAATTCAAGACAGTTTATGTATCGAATACATATTAATAAAACAATCTTTTGAAGGTAAAGTCCCTTCCATTGGTTTCTTTCTTTTTTTTGTTTGTCCCACCATACCTTTGAAAACTGTCAAGAGACACACATTCTATAGCTACAACATAAATAATGATGAAGGAAGGCTGCTTAGCCAAACATCTGAGCTCCCCTGGCATGTTCTCTTCTGTGCCTGACCCTGACATCTATCCCAAACATCAAGGGGCAAGTCATACTCCATTTGTGAAGCAAATGTTTCCCTTTGTTTGAGGTACAGTCAGGATATACCAAAGCCCTGGGCTATTTCTTCTTAGTAGCAGGGAAAACCAGGCAAATGGAAGGGGTGGCCCAAGCACTAATCTGTCAGTCCAGGCAGAAGTGAGTTAAGAAAAAATATCACAAAAGGAGTTGACGACACTCTTCCTTACACTATAGAGCTGCCTGTTGGGAGGTGTGGATTTCTGAGCAAGCAAAGGTTTTTTTTTTTAACTGCTACTGTCTTCTAGCATTAGAAATAAACAGACTAGAATCTTGAGATAATCCTTGGGAGAAAGTAGAGTAATAAAACTGTCAATCTTGATGCCAAGTAATTGTTTTGCCTTCTGGATTATGGCCATGAAAAATTTGTGAGACCCTAGTTGGTGATGATTTTCGGGAGTGTCTCTTCAGCTGCCTAAAAACTCCTCATGGGCTTGATTCATTGACCTTAGAGTTGGACATGGGGGTTTAAAAATATTTTTGGAGATTATTTTGTGAAAAGCTTTAATGATGGACAATTATAACATGATAATTTTAGGAAAATGGTTTGGAATAATGTATCATAGGAGTCAGGAATATAGAAATAAGCAGAAATCATGAACTTTAGGGAAAGAATGGTTAAGGGATGATTTTCTTAGAAGTAAATAGTGCAGAATGGGACAAAAATCTTCCATAACTCAAGGATAAGGTGATCTGATAAGGCCAAGGACAAGCAAAAAAAGGAAATAATTGATTAACATAGTTACTGCTGAGCTTTGGGACATTCTTCAAGTACATTGACTTCTGTGATCCAATGCCATTGCAGATACAAAGGACACTGTGATATGTCTGTGAATCATTCATGAAGTGATGTTAAAATGTTCTCTTTAATTAGTGATGACAACCAGCTGGACAGTTTAAGGGCCTCGGTGGACCGGAGAGTGTTCCGTGACCTAGCACATGGGAGTAAGTCCTCCCACCTCATCAGAGCTTCAGTGAGTGTAAACTCTATGTCTGAGCTGGCTGGAAAAAACAAAAACAAAAACAAAAAACAACCAAAAAACAAAAAATGGCCTTCTGGCTTTAAGAAGAGACTTTTTCAAAGTGGGCATAATTGGAGCAATGCATTTTCTGGGAGAATGAGACAGAAAGGAAATTGACTCCATGGAAAGCAAAGGTCTTTTTATATTAAAAAGAAAGAAAAGAGAAACAGTGTGCCTGACTCTTCCAAGGAGCCAGAGAATGCACTTTTCTAGGGAGTAGAGTAAGTACTATGTTTTGCAAATCCTGTATTTTTTCCCATGATGCCAGCCCCCACACGGGGGATCTCTAGGCCGAAATTGATGGTCCCTGCATCGTGCCAGTTAGAAATGGCATGGCCTCTTGGGAAGACAATTTAGCAGTCTCTTAGAAAGCTAAACGTAGTCTTACCATAGGATCCAGTGTTTATGATCCTAAGTATCTACCCAAATGGGCTGAAAATTCACATCCACACAAACCCGAGCATGAATATTTATAGTGGCTTTATTCATAATGGCCAAACATAGAGGCAACCAAGATGTTCTTCAGTAGTGAATGGATAAACAAATTTTGATACATCCACACAATGGGATATTATGCAGCAATAAAAATAGAGCTATCAAGCCATGAAAAGACATGGAGGACACTTAGGTGCATATTGCTAAGCGAAAGAAACCTGTCTGTAAATGCTACATACTGTAAGATTCCATCTATATGACATTCTGGAAAAAGACAAAACTATAGAGACAGTAAAAAGATCAGTGGCTGCCAGAATTCAAGGAGGGGGGTGCTGTGAATAAGTGGAGAACAAGGGATTTTTATAGCAGTAAATCTACTCTGCATTTTACTGTAAGGCATTTGCCAAAACCCATAGAACTGCACAACACAGTGGATCTTAATGTAATTGATGGACTTTACTTAATAGTAATATAAGAATATTGGTTCATCCATAGTAACTAATGCAAGATGTTAATAATAGAGAAAACGTGGTTGGGGGACAGGGGACCTAAGGGCACTCTCTGTATATTTTGCTCAATTTTTCTATAAACCTTTAATTACTCTAAAAAAATAAAGTCTATTAAAAAAAAAAAACTTTGGTAACCTACTGGATTCAGGAGTAGAGATGAGAGAGGGCACTGGGTGTCAATGGAAGGAAGAGAATATCACCTCCTTCCTCAAACAGTATATTAGAGTCCAGCATGATCCAGGGCACACTTTCTAGTTAATGTTAGAACAAACACCAGCCTCTGAGGCTGGAAAAAATCAGCACTCCCAGATTGGGATATGAACCAAAGATCAGTTGCATTTCTTGGCCCAAATATTGAAGCAGAGGAATACAGTCTCTTTGATGATGTATTAGTGCCTGATTTTGACAGAAAGTTATTTGCAAGATGGGCTATGACCTGAGTTATAGAACAGATCATTAAAACTTCCAAAGAGGATTGTTATTCTATCCACAGTGCTGGTCAATGTCAGTGAAGGGCAAGTAAGATTTCTGTTCTAGTGAGAAACAGCTGTGCCAGCCCATGGCTCTGTGTGCTGTCAGAGCTTCATGCGTTTAGAAGTGGTTTTCCTAAGAGTGAGGATGAGTTGCCCTGTGATAAGCACCCACGTTTGCCCAATCTATCCTTGCAGGCTGGCGCTGAGCCTGCGTTTTATGCCCAGAGAGGAGACTTGTTTGTTCTAAGCATTGAGGACAAACCTCAGAGCACAGAACAATCTTTTCAAATATTAAAATCTGGTCATTTAATTCTCCTGCTTAAAACCTTCAAAGCTTTCCAGTGCTCTTAAAGTAATGTTCAACATTTTAAAAGAGCCTCTAAGGTCATACAGTGTCTGGCTTGTATCTACCAGCTTTGTTTTCTGCCTCCACACTTTGCTCACAGTGCACCAGGCACAGTGACCTTCTCAATGTTCTTTGACTTGTACAAGCTGCTCATCCTTTCTGGAGATTCTTTCCCTGGCACACCTCTCCCTCTACTTCTGTGACCAATTTCCTCTCTTTTTTCAGGTCTTAGATTAAATGTTACTTTAAGAGGAAATTCCTTGCCTGATGTCTCCAAAGGTAGGGGGCCTGGGATTTTATTATTGTACCTTGTACAGTTTTATAACCATCATCATTGTTGTAATTATTCAGCTATTTTCTTGTTTATTGGACTGTGGACTCTATGAGGTTATGAGTTGTCTCTGTCCCAGACACTGCTCTAACTTCTGTTGCTTGCTTAGCGTCTGGCAAAATTAGGTGGCTAAGAAATACTTTCTGATGACTGAATGATTTGTAACCATGAGTTTAGTCATTTTAGTCTCATGCTGAGATTGTTGTATAATGAAACTGCATTGCTGGAAGATTCTTTAAGGCAAAATATTTTAAGCTTAACAGAGGGGATTTTTTTAATGTAAAAAGGCAACAGCAGAACTCTAGCAGAAATAAGATTGCAAGGAAAATTCGGTCCTCATGCTTCAGAGAGTAAACCAATCACCATTTCAGGGTAAGTTGAAAGATGTTTTCCTCTTGCCTTATCCATCAAAGCATTATAGTTGGCAGACTTCTTTATGAATTCACTTTTCTTCCTCTGAATGATCTTGGATGTGGCCTGGTACATTTCTCAGCGACACTACAAAGGCAGAGGATCAGAATATTCCAAGAACAGAGCTGAGTCCACAACTTAGTGCAAAAGGTGAATATCCAAAGGGTACCACTTTCTCAAAGTAGGTTTGGCCTACTACTCCTGAAAGCTGAAGGATGCTTGTGGCAAGGTTAATTCATTTAGGTTCATTTCTAGTGCAATGGTGACTAATCCCTTTAGAGTTCTGAGGAGGAGAGCTTCTATTCTTAAATTCAATAAAGGCAGTACTATTCTAATGCCTGGAAGATCTCAGAGATGTTCTATCATCTCACTGCTCAGAGATTCAAGGTTCCTCTTCATGAAGGAGAGAATTTTCTTACTATTGTAGAATTCAGGATCTTTTTTTAAAAAAAAAGATTTTATTTATTCATTTGAGAGAGAGAGAGGGAGAGCATGATCAGGGGGAAGGGGCAGAGGGAGAAGGAGAAGCAGACTCCCTGCTGAGCAGGGAGCCAGACAGGGGCTCAATCCCAGGACCCAGGAATCATGTCCTGAGCCAAAGGCAGACCCTTAGCCATCTGAGCCACCCAAGTGCCCCAAATTCAGGATCTTGACAATTTGTGATTAGCTCTTTTGAGATTTAAGTGTGAATGAAGAGACATCATGTAGATTATGGAATTTGATGTGCTTAAATATACAATATATTAGTGTTTATTAATATATTAACATTAGGTAGAGATCTTTCTAATATGAACCTGTATGTTCTCCTTCTTTTGTAAATTCAGTGCCAGGAAAATAATCCATTTTTCCTTGAGCATTGGGGAATTTCCCAAAGTTTCCATGCTATGAATATTAGTTTTTATTTTCTAGAATTATGATTGCAAATACAGAAACTGTGAAAGATTGGAATAAATGTTTACAGACCCAAAGACATAATCTGAAAATTTTATTTCTTGGAATTTTAATTACTAATATGACTTTATTTTCTCTTAACTTATTCCTTCCCACTAAAATTAAATTCCAAGAAAATTCTAACTGAGTAAGTTGTCTAATTTGAAGACTTCCATTTTTGGAAATACTTGTCATAAATTTAAGAGAATTTAATAAATCTTTAACTATGTCTCCTACAGTATTCCGCAGAGATGACATTTGTTTGGTCTAAACTTAGATAGGGGAGAAAAACCCTCAAATCCTTGATGTCCAGGAATCAAACGTTTTTACAGAGTTTGAGAGGCAAGTTGTAAATAGATTTGTGTGTGTCTGTGTGTGTGATTCTTTCATCCAAACAACTCCTATGGAGGAGTAACTTTTATTAATGCTTTACTTTGATTGATGCCTACACCAATGTAGGAATTGTACTTCTAGAAGATAAAACTGTCCTATTGTAACCAATAACTAGAGCATTGCAAGTAGAAGGCAAGTTGCACGAATAAAGGTGGAAAAAGAGAAGGGAGACTAAGAAAAAGAGAAGGGAGACTAAGAAGGGAGACTAAATAGGGTTTTCCCTATTTCCTAACTAGGAAAGAAAGATTTGCTTGTAGGTGACATGTGCAAAAATGATGACCTATGCAAAACACTAGCATTCCATAAATAAGGAAGCTGACAGTGTGGGCCTACTATGTGCCTGATATTACATACACCTGTATTTCATTCAGTCTTTATGTAGACTTGTGAAGTAAATGCTATTATCTACATTTTATAGAAGCTAAAGTTATTGCCATAGTATATGTGGTCAGTAGTGAACACGTTTGATGATCTTCTTATTTTACTAATCATATATCACATAAAAATAATGAGATTTTTGAGCATCTTCAAGAATGAAACAGCTAAGGAAAATGCCTGACTAGATCTTGGTTTCCAGTGAAGGAAAAATATAATCCCTTCCTGAGAATTGATAATCACTAGCCTGCCCACAGGTGGGTTTAAAAACCAAAAGTTTTATTTAAAGTAGTCTCAGATTTGACCCCCAGGCTAAATAAATAAGTAAATAAATAAAAGTAAAAATAAAAATCACAAAATATACAAGGAAGCAAGGCACCATGAGCAAGAATAAGAACAACCAGAATTAGAACTGCAAAACTTCAGGTATGGAAATTATCAGACTGAGAATATAAAATAAGTATATTTAGTATGATTTGAGATTCAAAAGATACTTATCAAAATCTGTGCAAAGATCAAGACACTATAAAAATGGCAAAAAATTCTGTCAAAGATACAATGGGAATTTCTAGGAACAAAAACATTATAATTAAAATTAAAGAACCGCTAGATCTAAACAGAGGTTTAGAAACAGCTAGAGAAAGAATCAAGAAAATTAAAAATGGTTCTGAAGAAGTTTTCTGTAATTCAACGTGGAAAGAAAAAAAATGTAGTTAATCAATTTGGAACATAGAGTGATAACTTCTAATATATATCTAATACCAGAGGAGATAGTATAGAAAAATGGGGGGAAAAAGAAATATTTGAAGAGATGATAGCTGAGAATTAAAAAAAATTGTTAAGACATTAAGCCTCAAATCCATAATTACCAGCAAGGCACGTAAAGAACCACATCATAGTGGAGAGTGAGATGACAAAGAATAGATCTGAAATGTGTGGAGAGAAAAGATTGGTCACCTCAACAGAAAAGCAGTTGGACAGAGGGTTAGGGCTCAATGACAATAAAAAGAATGAAAAATGACTGTCATATTATCTTCAATATGCTGAGAAATAAAAAACACCCTGAACTTAGAATTCCAAGAATTGGGACTCTAAACTGAAAGAAACTACTTTTCAATAACAGGAGCACAATATATTTTCAATCAAATTAAAAATTGAGTTTATCACACTCAACACTTGTGAAGGGAAATTTTAAAGAATGTGCTTTAGGTATAAAGAAAATAAACCCAGATGGAAGGTCTGAAATCTCGACATGAATGGCAAGGGAAAAAATTGGTAAATATGGGGTGAATCTAACAAACTCTAACTTCATAAAATAACCTCCAATTTGTGGTGTTATAAAACAAGATGAAACCAAAATATTGGACAAAACTAAGATATAAATCAGGAGAGGATGACTAGAGTTACAGCATTCAAAGAGCCATGTATTTTTTAGGAAATGGGAAAAGCTTGACCTTAAATGTAGTAAGAATGCGTGTTACAATACCTAGCATAGAGAGTATATAATTTGCAAATTAATAGAGAACACAAAGAAGAGTGAGAAAATGAAAACAGCAATTACTTTAAAAGTAATTTATAATTTATATACATTTATAAAGTAACTTATAGAGTAAATTTATAAAATAATTTATAATTAATCCCTTAATTATAAGGCTAGAGCAATGGTTTTCAACCAGGGGTGATTTGGGCAGTGTCTGGAGACATTTTTGATTGTCACATGGCGGGGAAGGGGACACGACTGGTATCTAGCGAGCAGAGGCCAGGGTTGCCATAGGACAGGCCCGTATAACAAAGAATTATCCAGCCCAAAATATCAATAGCGCTGAGGTTCAGAAATTCTGGAATAGAGAACGATTAGAAGTAGAAGAATTAAAGATGTCCAAATATATTAGTCATGATTGGTCTGTTATGGTCTCAAATAACTCCAGAATCTCAGTGGCTTAAAACAAAAACATGTTATTTGTCACTCGTGCCTATTGCCAGTCACTTGGGGCTCTGCTCCATGTCTCCTGCCTTCAAAGCCTGGGATGACCAACAGCCATTCCCTTGAACTGGGTTAATCATAGTAAGAGCAAGATGGTTGAACACCAGCAATTTTATACTCCTGCTTGAAAGTGAGGTACTTTGTTTCCATCTACAGATCACTCGTTGGAACTTTTCCCATAACTCAACAAACCACAAAGTGTCCAGAAAGTGCAGTCCTAATCTGTGCCCCAAAGGAAGGAGAATGGAAGCATTTGGCAAACCAGAGGAATGACTTCCAGGCAAATATGACCCAAAGAAGGCTACCATAGCCAGATTAGCACCAAATAAAACAACTTTAAGACAAAAGCATTCCTAGAGATAGAGTCCCTTCACAATGATAAAATAATTCAACTCACTCAAAGCCGTAACAATTCTAAATTTGCATTCACCCAACAACACAGCCTCAAGAGAAACAGCAAAATTTGGCAGTCTACAAGAAGAAGGAGAAGAAGAATCCGTGAATCGTGAAAAGGACATTTTCAGGCTCTGCTGCAAAAATAGATCAGGTACAAATCTACACAGGTTTTGCCCCAGACCTCTTTAGGGACCACTGGTCATTCTAATTTAAATGAACTTTCTCCTTCTCTCAGGAGACATGCCCATCTCCTATAATTGAAAGTTAAAATGTAAGATCATTTTACTCCTCTGCTCAGAACCCTCCAGTGACTTCCTGTATCACTCGAGTAAAAGGAAATGTCTTTACAATGACCTTTAGGCCCCTTCACAATCTGACTTTCCTCCCACTTACCTTTCTGAGCTAATCTAATACTCTGTTCCTAGCTCACAACCCTCTAATCATACTGACCCATACTGTTCATTAAAAACACTGGTTACACAGTGTTATGGACTGAATTATGCCCCCCCCTTTTCCTAAATTATTATGTTGAAATCCTAACCCCCAGTACCTCAGAATGTGACTGTATATGGAGACACAACCTTTGAAAAGCTGATTGATTTAAACTGAGTCCATGAGAGTAGGCCCCGATCCAACTGGACTGGTGTCTTTGTAAGAAGAGAATATTAGGATACAGAGAGACACCAGAGGCAGGCATGCACAGAGGGACAGCCACAGGAAGGAGGAGTAGGAAGGTGGCAATATGCGTGCCAAGGAGAGAGACCTCAGAAGAAACCAACCATGCGGGTATCTTGATCTTGGCCATCTAAGCTCCAGAACTATGAGAAAGAAAGTTTCTTCTGTTTAACCACCCAGCCTGTGGTATTTTTTTATGGCAGCCTTAGCAAGTAAATATACATAATCACCCCAGGGCCTTTGAACGTGTTCTCTCTGCCCAGAACACTCTTTCCACAAATAAACACAGGTCTCATTTTTTACTAACTTCAGGTATGCCTTTATACAAATATCTGCTCAGCAAGGCCTTCCCTGGTACCCTATATAGAAGTGAAACCTGCCCCTCCCAACACTTGCTATACCCTTTCCCTGCTTTATTCTCTGCACAGTACTTCTCATCACTTACCTCTAGTATATCTTACCCTTTTTATTGTTCTCTGTGTCCTGTTACTAGAATGTGAGTTCCATGGGGTAAGATCTTTGTCTATTTCATTTCCTCCTTTATTCTCAGAGCCAGAAGAGTGTTTATCACAAGGTAGGCACGCAATGAACATTTATCAAATACATTTTAGAATATGTGCTGCCGAAGCGAGCACTATCAAATACATTTTAATCAATTACTCTCAGTAATCCAAATATTAAGGGTTTAAGTGACTCATTTTTAAAGGAGAGGTCAGGCATCCCCTACAGAGAAAAGCAAGTTCACTGGTAAGGGGATCCAAGGCCTGCCTAGGCAGGTGGGCTCACGACAGGGTGAGCACAGGGCTCATCGTAATTGTCACCCAGGAATTTCACCCAGAAAGCAAAGCAAACATGCCATTTGCAGAACTTCTCTGGGATTTCAACATTTAGTCAATAATTCTGAAAGTTAGGAGAAGAATGGTTTTCCTTTATCCAGGGTGGCATTAGCGGATATAAAATTTTCTCTTTTAATGAGCAGTTTCTTCTACTTCCATTTTTTTTTTAGAAAGTAGAACTTCAGAGAATAGATATTTAATAATAGTCTGCACCATAAAGGAGAATAGTACTCCTGCTTGTGTGTGTACATGAATAGTTGGACTCACTTAAATTTTGAGGTAATGAAATGTTTTGGGGTACCTGACTGGCTCAGTCGGTGGAGCATGTGACTCTTGATCTCAAGGTTGTGAGTTTGAGGGTGCCTGGGTGGCTCAGTTGGTTGAGCGACTGCCTTCGGCTCAGGTCATGATCCTGGAGTCCCAGGATCGAGTCCCGCATCGGGCTCCCTGCTCGGCAGGGAGTCTGCTTCTCCCTCTGACCCTCTTCCCTCTCATGCTCTCTGTCTCTCATTCTCTCTGTCTCAAATAAATAAATAAAATCTTAAAAAAAAAAAAAAGGTTGTGAGTTTGAGCCCCACACTGGGTGTAGAAATTACTTAAAATCTTAAAAAAAAGTTTTACTGGAACATTTTAATGTGAATACAGCAGGCTTTCGGGCTTTTTTGCCCTCTTGGCACTCCTAATTTTTTATTGCATGCTATAATAATAAACGGATTTGTCATCCTGGGAGAGTCTCCATTGATTTGAGTTTAAAGATATACTTCCTTTCATTCTGCACCCATGCATGACACAGGAACTCAGTTGTGCATAAAACACGTTACTTTCAACAAATAAACAAAATCAAAATATTTTCAGATGACTTGGCTTTTGCCAGTAAAGTGAAATGTGGCCAGGAGTGGTTGGAACATATTTCATCTCATGGCTATTGAGAGTAGTTACGGATCTTGACTTTGGAGTTGTTTAGAGTTGGTTTGAATCCTGCGTGACCACTTCCAAATTACTCTGGTTAAACCATGTAACCTCTTTTCTGTATTTGTGGAATTTGTAACTCAGAAATGTAGAAATGAGGATCATAACACTTACCTCATCTAATTCACGTAAGGTTAGATGAGATAATGCACATAAAGTATTTAGACACCTAGTACGTGTGTAATAAATGTTAACTATCATTAATGTCATTATATCATGCCTTGACTTTTACGCTTGTTTCCTCTGTGTTTCTCTAAGTTTTCACACTGGCAGGAAGGTTTCTTTAAAAATATAACAACACACAAACCATCCATTATCTTAAAATGCACCTCCCCTGTAGAAGGGTCTATATGAGGAAAAGTCATATCTTGTGAATCAGGCCACCTTTTCCCTTCCTCATGAGAACTCCACAGTCAGACTGTAGGGGAATTAAATTGGGAACGTGAAGAATCCTTATTACTACAGAGACAAAGCAAGTTTCTCTCCGGCAGCTTTGAATACTATAGAATGCAAACAAGGGATTACCAAATAAACCTGTTGTTTTCTAAAATGTGTCTATTTGTTCTTTTATTAGGTTAGGTGTGCAGAATTCCAAGGCCAGAAAAATAAATTAGGGATGAAACAGTTCTTTGGTAACTTACTGGCCTTAATTTGATAGTTGCAGGCTCAGGAGTCATGGGCAGGGCAGTACCTCTCTTCGATATAGAAAAGAGGGCCCCTGCTTGGGAAGTCATGCTGTAAAGGGTCCTGCTTTGGCCTTCCTTTGGCTAAGTGCCTCCCCATCAAATGAGGAGTTCAGAGGACCAAGTGTCTGCCCCTTTTGTAGACTACACATGAAGTACTTAGGACCCCCAAATTCCCTGCTCCAACACCCCAGATCTGTCTTCCTTAAGCAGACCATTGACGATATGCACATGCCTGTGTCCCAGACATGGCCAAGGAGCAATGGTTTGGGGAGTGGGGGGGTTGGGGTGGGAGATATAAATGCAGCTGCATGTGTCGATTGAGGTGCATACATGTGTGTACACAAGGCTCCTCATCATGCAGGATAGAGCCTAGGGGGAGAAACGAAGAGGAAACTGTCTGTAGCTTAAGGGGCCCGGGGCAGAGGGGCTGCCATATTCAGGAACTCTAAGGAACGCAAGAATTTTAATTTAAATCTAGCCTCTCACTTCTTTGAAAGGTAGGTTATCAAACATATTTCATTTAGCTCTTTACTTGATTTATATAAATTTTGTTCTATGATATTATGCTATATTATCTGACGTGGAACTCCATTTACACTCTTGCTCTGGATCCCGCAAATGTCAGATGTAGGCAGCAGCAAAGGACATATTACAGAGAGCCATAGATTATAGAATGTCAGACCTGGCAACTGTCAAGATCAATAGAGTGCAATCATTTCATTTTACTAGAAGCGAAATTAGATTGTGTAGGGATTGACAAAAATTTATAGCTTTATAGATTCTTTGATGAAAGATGACACAGGTGCCATGATTCAGTAGGTATGATGGTTAAAAATGGCTTCAACCATGTTAATTACTGTGTTTGAAATTTATCAGAAGATACTGGTATTTTATGGTATGTTTTGTGCACTAAAAAAAGTGTTTGGGGGCACCTGGGTAACTCAGCTGGCTAAGCATCAGACTCTTGAGGGCATGGAGCCTGCTTAAGATTCTCTCTCCCTCTTCCTCTGTCCCTGCCCTCCCCTCCCATGCTCTCTCTTTAAAAAAAAAAAAAAAAGTTTGGTTAACTTTTCCTGATGGGTGGTGGTTAGAGGTATACTGGTAAATTAGAGTTCAAACCTCATGCCTCTTCAGGTAGCCCCTGCCCACTTATGGAAAGTTATGGTCTAAGCCCTTAAATGAGAAGCAGACCCAGGTAGATCCTTAAATCTAGGTGACCATACTCTGTTCCACCTGATGCCCTCATCCTGGCCACTACTGAACATACTCAAGGAGCAGATGCCCAACTCAAGGGAGCTCACTTGACTTGCCAAACACCTAGTAAATGACTGATAGGACTATTTTACCTGACAAGGCAAAGTGACTAGTTATACTCTCTCTTGGGAAATTTGAATGTAAAATAGGAAACTGAGGGTAGGTATGGAAGCAGAAGTTAAGTGTCACACAGAGAGAAAGCAGCATGGGGACATCATGGGTAACCAGAAACTGAAAGGGTAAATAAAAGCAATGAGGTCAAGGAAAGGGTCCACAGACACGGAATCAAGGAGAAAAGCTGAGTCATATTAGTGGTGAAGACTGGGTGAAAACAGATTTGTGGCTCAGGTGGCATTGGGTCGGGGGGGCAGCAAAACAACATGGTCATTAGCACCACTCAAGTTTTCAATGACTTACCAGTTCAAGATATTCCAAACTTCCTGAGGCCTGCCTGACTGAAACTGATTTTTTTCTCCCAAGAATTCTTGCCATTTAGCTTCTCCTGGAGCCTAGAAACTTAACACTGTTCATGAATAACATTTATTGATCCCTCACTTTTCACCAGAACTGTTTTAAGAGTTTTTCAAGGATTTTCCCTTTAACCTCAGAACAATTATTTGAAGTAAGCACTTTCAATAACCCCATTTAAAAATAAGAAAACCAAGGCAAGAAAGGTTAAATCAGTTGCCCAAGGTCACATAGTGTTCATATAGGGAATAGAACTTGGAAGTCAAATGTAAATAGTATGATTTAGAGCCCAAGCTCAAATCAACCATACAATACCACCTCTGTACGTTTGAGATTTGTTTTCTGTCTTCCCTGTGTTTATTATTATTTTCTGCTCACCCCCTGCATGCCATATTCTCGAGTAGGTTTATATTCCTTGCAACCCAGAGTTCCTAAGTAATCCAATTCTCGGCAACAAGAGACCTGCAGTTTCAATCACTAGGCAATTAATTTTAGCTTTCTTTTCATGGGCATATAGTCAGAGGTTTTTGTGCTGATTCTGCTGTGCACACAGCAGGTCAAATCCTTGGAATATAATGTTCTCTTTGACCTGCTCCTAGGAAGAGTGATCCTCTAAAACAGCACATCCTGTCCTAAACTCAGCTAAATTTTAGTGTGTCTCCTCCCCTAGACTGAGAAATCCCGAGAGCACTAATTGTTCTTTTCTTTTATTTTTTTGTCTCTGGTAGGTCTCACAATGTCTGGGACAATGATGCTCCAAAACAGGTCAGTAAATGAACATAGTGTCTTCTTATTTATACTCTGGACCTCAGATGTTCACTCACACTCTGTTCTAGCCTACTTTGGGAACAAGCCAATTTGGTCAATAGAGAATATATACCTAATCCAAGGTGGCTTTCAACTCAGAATGGTAATATGTAGGCATTTAAGAAAATTACTTTGGTATTAGAGACAGAAGGCCAGACCAATAATTCTGTATTAGGATAGATGTAACTGAGTTAATAGTACATAATTAAAAAATAAGGCCTTATTTTTATAGCACTTTATAGAGTGAAAAGCATTTACATTTAAATGGTCTCATTTCATGCTCATGGCATACCTCTGAAAATGTATTATCCTGGTCTTGAAGTCTGCACCTGTGCTAAACCGTGTGGGCAGCCATGTGGGTCAGTGGGGTCTTCTCTGCTGCTGCAGTTCTGTGGGACTCTCCACTCTGGGCTCCTGGGTGGCACTGCCTAGGAAATCCCAGGATTGGAGTGGGATGGGGTAAGGATGGAGGAGTTCTTCCTCAGCTCTGTCTATGATCAAGCCTCTGAGAATGAGGGGGTAGGTGATGGTTTGTCCCCTGGGTGTCACCCTACTTCTTGTCACCAATCTGCCAGTCTCCTCCAACCCATCACACACCTAACTGTGATGGAGACTGAAGAAGTATTTTTCTAAAGGATCAAATTTCAGAGGAAATGTTATCTCTCTCTAAGTAGAGTGAACCACGGAAAACTTTCTCTCTCCTGATCTCATTCATCTCTGCCCTTCTTCTTTCTATGCTGCCTTTCCCTTCAATCCCTTTTCTCTGGTCCTCCATACCCCTCCTTGATAATGTCCATTACTCTCCATGGAGAGATGCTCCCACCACCATTTCTACCTTCCTAAACCTTAGTCCAATTATTAATTCAAGAGGTTCTTGTCTGCTCATTCATTATTCAGAGGGGAGATAATGGGCCATAGTCCTACAAGTGGTGATGGTCAGAGGATCTCCAAATCCACTGTAGTCTCCCCACCAGAGATATAGCCAGGCCAGTCTCCTCACAAGTTTACCTGGGATGCTGGTTCACACTGCCATGGCCAAAACTTTCTCTGCGATAATACATTCAAATTTCATTTGCAGGAAGAACAGTCATCTTACCGCCAATAAACTCAGGCATTGTTGTTAGGGCCTTAGAGTCTTTTCTGGGCTATAATCAGGTTACCAGAACCTCTACTAGGTACAAATGTGTTTCTTTTTGCTGTCGAAGAAGGATAAACCACTTCTGATTAATATTTAAAAATTTCAAATCCTTTCTTCCTCCACACCAAACCTAGTTCCCCTTTCCCAGGGGAGTGGGGTTAATTGATTCTAGCACAGTGTAAGAAAATGGAACCTTAGAGAAATTAAGTGAATTACCAAGCTATGGCAGATGCACGCCCTGCAATGTCTCACTCATAAATATTAATTGTATACTTTGCAAGAGATTTACTGGCAGCTCTGAGGAAACTTCTGATGGTAAATTATTGAATCTATTTGTTGGTCTCATTTTCCATATTTCCTTCATTTCCTTCCAGCTCCCTCTTAAAAAAAAAAAAAAGCAGTGTTAAATATATTGAAAAGCTCTTGATTTAGAATGATCCAAGATGTAAAGTTTTGTCTCTTACATGGACAAAGTGGAAATTTCTGAAGACAAGAAGGAAAAGGTTAAATATTCTTTATGTCATAACTTCTTTACAGATCCCCCAGAATTAATGCTCATAGCATCTATATGCTGCTTGATTATCCCCTTCCCCAACCCTGTGCCTTATACGGAGTAGGAACTTGAGAGAGTCCCTTAGAATTCCATGTATGATTTTACTGAGAATGTTTAAGTAAAATCATCCCAGAAGTCTGATCTTTGCCAATAATATTCATGCCAGGTCAATTCCCCACCAACAAATTCTGCTCTGCTGTTGAGATTTTTTTTTTTCTTCAATCAAATTATGTGAAAGTTAATGTGTTTACCAATATGGAAGGATCTGAAAAATATTTTTTCCCTTTATTTTTGAGGAGTACCATTTCTTGCAGAAAAATAATTTTGGCTCATTATTTTCTAAGCAGTGACTTGCTTAGGGAGATGAGTACTTTTCTCCCTTCCTCACTCAGCTTTTCTGGTCAAGCCTAACGACTGAGGAGTATAAAAAACCAAACCAAACCAAACCAAACCAAACCAAACCAAACCAAACCAACCATCTCTTCCTCATTTTGCCTCCCTCTAAAAATCTTATTTCACCTTTGTGTGGTCTTCTCTCCCTACCATATTTTGCTTTCTCTCTCTGTCTTTGTCTTTCTCAATCTCTCTCTCCCTCTTTCTCTTTCTGTCTCTCCCATATATAATACACACCTGCAGAAAGTGGAATTTCTTTTGGCAAATGCATATTACATATGTTTTAACAACTGCTTGATGTGCCAGGAATTGGTCTTTTCATTTCTGCCAGCACCCTAAGCATCCCTGGGACATATTTCCAGATTTTCAAGGAAAGAAGCCCTGTTTTCAAGTTAAGGTAATGAGCACCCCCCCTTTTTTTTTCCAGATTGGTGGGCATTCCACAGGGTGAGTACGACCCATGGTCTTTCCAGTAGCCATGAAAGAATGTGACGGGCATTCAAAGGCATTATTTTCAAGTCAGGGAATTGTAGATGAAGGTGTGCCACACAGCAAGAATGCAGACTCTGAGTAAATACCTGGATAGGATGGACCATGGAAGGCAAATAAATCCACCAAGACCTTAATAGAATGAGGCTTGATTATCACTGTAATGTCAATGGAGTCTTTTCACTCCTTATTCTTCCCTGCTTCTGCCACTGCTCCCCTTCCCACAAATACCAGGGACAGCACAGTGAATTGGAGGGCCAGTGAATGGGGAAGCTGAGCAAATGGGAACCAGCCAGAGCCTCTTCCTGCTGGTCTGTGGGGTTTTGAGCCTGAGTCAGGATCATGTCAGAGGACCCAGAAAAACTTTAGGTCAGCTGAGAGATTGGAACTTGATATAAGATAGGACTAGCTTTTTTTACATCTAAAGATGTTACGTTTATTATTTCCTGAAAACCATCAGAAATGCTATGAAATCTGTCCAAGAAATTGCTCAAAGAGAAGGAAGAAAAGGCATGCATGAGAAAGAATAAGGATTCCCTTTTTTTAATCTTCATACACAACTTTGCCCAACTTATTCAATAAATTATGTTCCATGAATAAATTTTTGGCAAAAACTTTATATCAATTTATTTTACTTCAGTTGAGAAGCCCACATCACCAGACCCCCTTCAGCATATTAACCTTAAATAAACAAAAGAAATTCTTTTTTTTTTTTATTTTTAAAGATTTTTTTTATTTATTTATTTGAGAGAGAGAGAATGAGAGAGAGAGAACACATGAGAGGGGATAGGGTCAGAGGACGAAGCAGACTCCCTGCTGAGCAGGGAGCCCGATGCGGGACTCGATCCAGGGACTCCAGGATCATGACCTGAGCCGAAGGCAGTCGCTTAACCAACTGAGCCACCCAGGCGCCCCTAAACAAAAGAAATTCTGAATGACTTGGGTGAGGAGGAATTGTTGCTGATTTAAATAATGAAGATTTAAATATCCTCTACAAGCTTTTCTAGCATTTGCTAAAGATGCTTATGGGCTCCTTTTGGTTAGGCAGTACTTCAAATACAAATGCTCTCTGACCCTGGAAATACAGCTTGGAGCAATTCAGATAATGGCTCATAGCCTTGGTCCTTGCTAGAATCTTACTTTACATAACACAACACATTGTTGGGAATTATGAAGAAGTTCATTATCTTCCTTTGAATAGGAATGTAGGAGAACTATTTATTTCAAGTATTATCTTAGATAATGTGTAATGTTCTCTTAAGCTAGCTAACTTTGGCCTGGCCATGTGCCCGAGTGTAGTTAATACACATAGGCTTAGAGGAAATTTTACTGTGGTGAATTGAATAATTTCTTGAAGATGGATATTCCATTTCTTCCAGTTATATAATAATTTTGATATTTACTCTTTGGGGACTGTTCTGAGATTGTCTAAACTCTTAACCTATAGTGTGCCAAAATGTAGACTAGGCCGCTGTGCAGTAAATTAAGCCCCCGAGCAATGAAATGTTAGGGTTTCTATGAAAGCAATGGAAATGTCATGAAACAGAGAATGTGCACACATTGAGAATGTCAGACCCCCCCACTGTGATTGCCAAGAACTAGATGCATTTTTTTTTCTCCAGAAGAGATTAGACTGATAATCTCCAAATACAGGAAAAAACGTGTATGTGAAGGGTAATTGGTTCCTTCTTTCTTCTCGTATCCCATATGGCTAAAGAATATCCATAGAATTAAGTAGAAAATATAACATCCAAGATTTAGATTAGACAAAATAAGAAAAACTTTAAATAATGATTGCTAAGAGAGAGTGTGGAGTCCCTTGGATCAGTTCTATAGCAAAGGCAGTACCCTGGTTTCGATGTTGAGATACATGTCACTGAGGGCAAGTGACTGAGTTCTAGGGGTTCATCCAATGCCCTGAGCTGCATTCCCCATGTTCCTGTATTTCACAAGCATTTCAGTTTGGGATGGAGAGAGGTCTGTGAAGTGCTGGC
Organism: Leptonychotes weddellii; assembly: GCF_054177405.1. Classification (NCBI taxonomy): domain Eukaryota; kingdom Metazoa; phylum Chordata; class Mammalia; order Carnivora; family Phocidae; genus Leptonychotes; species Leptonychotes weddellii. Next base: position 111,902,539 of record NC_138376.1, read on the forward strand.
CTCCTCCTATGTTGCCTTCCACTTGTGGGTTTCCAGAGCATCAAAAAAAAGATTTCACTTTAATCTAGAACCTAGGCTTAAATGTTTTCAAACTCAACTGCTTTTCCTAAAAAAAATTCAACTGTTTAAAAATCATCAAACATTTTACTCCTTTCCATGTGGGAACAAGGCACCTATTTGCAAAAGGCTTGGGAATAGGCATACCCTTGCAGAGATTCTCCTGGAACCCACCCTTTTGGAAGTTGTGAATGCCCATGTCATTAAATAGGGTATTCCTATTAAGTTGTGTGGTTGGTGGGTAAAAATCTAACACTTTGTCACTCCAACAATCATAATGAAATCTAATCTGTGCTCCCTGTTGAGTGACTCAGTGAAATCATGCATGACCAGCTTATTATCTTAAGAAATACAAAGCAGAAAAATGCAAGTTTCTATCATTGTTGTGCAGGCAAACTCCTTAGGAAAAAAAATGATGACAGATCCAATGAATCTGTGAAAGAAAGTTATAATTTCAATATGAGCGTACCTATTTATATAATCTATTAGTGTAAAATCATAATAAACATACTCATGTGAAAATATCATTTATTTTGAAAGTTTCTTATTATAATCTTCTTAGAATTATCCAGCCATTTAATGCATTATTTAATACCTATTAAAAAGAAAAATCATTTGCCTTAGAAGACAAATTATAGAATTACTTTTCTCCAAAATATTTTCTGTAATCAAAGACAAAGCTTTTCTTCCTTTGAATTTCCATTTCTTCCCACCAATTCATGCTACTAACAATTTTCTTCTTATATTTTTATTGTTACCTTGAAAGAATTTATAGGCCATAACTATGTCCCTCTGAGTCTTCTCTTTTCAACTAAGTTTAGGTTTTCTAAGTTCTTAATATGTCATCCTGTCTAATGATTGAGTCATTCAAGGTTGTCCTTCTTTGTATCTCCTTGGGGTTGTTATTATACATGTTGGCCAACTTTTGGGGAGCTTTTGCAATCAATCCCAACCCGAGTCTCCTCTTACACCTCAGATTAGATGGAATCTACTAGCTTCTGTGCTGCCTCATACTGGGGCAAGGGCAGAAAGAGCTTCTTGTATCACTGAGTTTGGCTTAATGAGGCAGGACCCATTGAGGAAGAGATCCAATGTTTTCTCTCCCATGGCATCCTGCAGGGAACCTTCTCCTAATGCATCACCAACAACCAAGCAGAAAGTCAGGTGCTGAGGAGCTGGTTCTTCCCAGAGCTTTAGTGTGATCCTAAATCCAGGGCTTCTTCCTCAGCTAAATCAAGGGCTCTGGTCTGTTTGTTATTACAACAGCCTCATTGTATCGTAGGCATGCTGTGAATGAGGCAAAGATGCCATCACAAATATTTGAAAAAGTAAAGATGAATACCTTGGGAATTATGGAATCCCCTACATGCGGCATTTGAAAATAGATCCAAATTCTCTAAGCTCTGTCTGGACTCTTCTATGGAAATGGTAGAAATAATCACAGCACCAGCGGTGTGCTAGTGACAACAGACTCTCAGAAAAAAGTTCATGCACTTATATATGTACATAAGTGTATTATAAATTTTACTGATACAAAGGATGTGTATCACACAATTGATAAATAATAATAAAATATACTATACCCTTTATTATAAATTCCATATAGCCAATTGATTCTCACAGATTGATGTGGTTGAATTTTGCTAAACTCTATTCATATGTGGTCAACCCACAGTTGTAATTGATGAATGAATATAGTTCTAAAATGAGTGATGGTTAATATTTTTATTTACTTTAATGAGTAAGACTAAAGTGAAAGTGAAACAGTGAAGATGTGTCAGAACTTCATTAATGTATCAATGATGTCAGCAACTTTTTGCTTCAAACCTGGGAGAATAATCTTTAATTTTTTGTGCTACTCATTTGTAATGGTGATAGACACTTACAAGTTTAATCTGCATTATTAACATTTTCTCCATTACTCCTCATGACTAGACAATCAAAAAAGAAATAAATCAGGCTCTGATTGGTAGCCACCATGATCAATTTAAAGCTACCAACATATTACTGATTGCAGAGCTTAAGAGATACACAGCAGCACATTTTCATATACTCTTCCTACCATAAAAATAGAATACGTGGTAATAACCTCAAAGGCATATATAATAGAAAATGTAGTATAATACTCAGGATGTAATGAGTTTGGGGTATTTGTTATATTTCTTTGTAATATGATTTATTTAATATGTAAGTTTGCATGATGTAATTTTTAATAATGGCTTTGTTTTACAACGGGCTCTCAAAATCTCTGAAAAATTATTAGTCAGCTCTTGTGAGCCAGCACAAGTGGGCTCCAGAATACCATGGACCACACCTCAGATGTATTATAACATTATAAGGATGGGACATTAGAGCTGGAATGGATCTTATCCATTGTTCCTGGTAACTGTGGACTCTGATGTGTCATGGTTTGTAGAGGAGACTGTCAGCACAGTGAGTCCTGGTCTGATTCCCAGATTCCTGGTGTTATGAATCACCAAGAAAGCATCTCTAGTACAAGTTGGCCCTTTTCATGGGGAAGCTTGGCAGGGGAGTGGCAGCTCTTGATAAAGGCCAGGCCAACTTCTGTGTCTGTTTGCCATACTCCATGTTTTGTACATGTGTGTGGGGAAAGGTGCGGCAGAGAAAAAGGCACATGTTGGGAAGTCGTATCCTACCACCCAGGACTCTAAATCCTAAGGCAATCTGGAGCTTTGGGAATGTCTGGGTTCCTCTAGGATAAAGATTTTCTCTATATATTCAGAAGCAATCAGAGAGAGTAAGCATGGAAATGGTAAAAATTTAGGAGAGAAATGAAGTTTCAATATTGTGATTATGCAGAATGGGAGAGGGAAAAGTTAAAATCATCAACTCCAGCTGGGACTAGAATCATAATAGCTCAGAACAGTTAACATTTAATGTTTCACTGCATATTTATAATATGCTAAGTACTTCACATGCATAATTTCACTTAAACTTCACCACGACCATATAAAATAGATATTATTTTTCTTGCCATTTTTCAGATAGGGAAATTGGTTGAGGTAGTTGCAGAAAATAATACCAATAGAAATGGGCAGACCTGGACTTGATAGAAATCACAAACTTTGAATGATGAATATATGCAGTTTTATGATTTTCTCCATCAGCTGCCCATATATTGGGACCAAGAAGACTAGGGTTGGGTTTAAATAGGGTTGGGTTTTACTGGTTAGATTGGATAAAAAAAAACAAAAACAAGGGAGAGGTGGATAGAGAATTATTTCTCAGTACTCTGGAATTCTTATCTATGACCAGGATGAAAAAGGGGATCAAATTAGCTATTTCTACCACCATTAAAACCCAGAGTCAAATACCACCAAGAATAACAAAGTGTTATGAGTAACCAAAAGAGTGTCCAATTCCAAGGTACTGACACCAGGAATGAAGACTGTAATAATAGTTCCCTCACTTTAAGCTTCTGGAGCCACTTAACTATTTGTCTTCATCGAATGTTATGTTTACCCCAAAACTAGCCTGAGAGAAATAGAGGCAAATGACTGCTGGCTGTCAGACTGAAGATAGGGGTTAATTAAGAAGTGGCCATGGTATCTGTCCCTGGATGTGGAGTAATGTCTCAGCAGGCTGGTCTACAACTGTCTGAAGCTCTGCTGGTAGTGGGAGTAGATAAGACAAAGTGGGAAAATGGTCTGTTTTATAATGGCCCATGGTGGGTCCTGCATGGGTCTGTTCCACTGTTGTCCTGAGTTGGTACTTTGGATTCAGTATGGTCTTGACTCCTTGTACTATCAGCCCCACTTACCACCTTCAAGGTGGCAAAACTACTGGCAACAACTTTCTTTCTGTTACACAAGTCATCTCTCAACTCATTTAGTGTTTAAAGATAAAGCTTATTATAGCTGTTACCATGGTGGTTTTAATGGCTAGACCCAAAAGCAAGTCTGAGGATGAGGATGAAAGGAAAGTGACATGCTTCCTAATATCATCCATGGCAGTTTTAAAATATGACCTTAAAATACCAAGGTGGGGGTCTATGTCGTTTCTCTAACTACAGTTATAGTCCAGGTCAGAAAGGGCTGTGCAACTCCTACCTGGCCTTCTTGGGAATCTCCAGGACACTCCTACTCAGAACCCAGTCTCCATGCTGTGAGATGCTCAAGCCTCATGGAGAATGACAGGTAGATGCTCTGTTCATCAGTTCTAGTGGAAAGAAGTCATCTCAGTTTGCCCGACAAATGAGTGAAGAAGCCATCTTGTAAATGACTCCCCTCCTTCCAGATACGCCTTGTTCCAGACACATATTTCTTTCTGGCTAAGTCCCCCAGACATTGAGGGGCAGAGAAAAGCTGTCCCAACTGTGCCCTTTCCTAATTCTTGACCCATAGAATCTGGCATGTGAAAAACCATGCTCATGATGTTGTGCGATTTCAGAGGCAAGAGTTGCCTGGGTTCTTGGCTCCTGGAACAGTGGAGGTTCTGTGAGTCAGAGTCCCCTCATCAACTTCCAAGAAAACTGGCAGTGGCCTAACATTTCAAGTTAAAGCTGATAGAAGAAACACAACCCAGGATTAAGGACAGTTATTATAATCCATATAATAATGATACTAGACATCTATTTTCACTGCAGTGCTGATTTGGGGCTATTTCTGTATCTTCTTATTCTATTGCGCTTCAGTCTTTCAGTATTTTGGGTACATAGTGTTTGGGGGTTATTTCCATATCTTCTTATTCTATTTAAACTCGAGTCTTTGCATGTTTAGGGTGCACAGTGGCAGCAAGCATTCAGAGCAGTATTATGTGCCCAATGGCAACATGAAGCACAGGCAATGATTATACTGTAGCCCAAGGCAAATATGGAGTCAAATGGCTCACGTCTCTGGTTGCTCCCGAGAGGCCACCAGGAATGCAGTTGGTGAGATGCTTGCTTCAGTTCCTAGGGTGAGACCCAGGCAAGCTGTGGTTGAACATTGTTCTGGGGGTAGGGGATGTCTATTTTCATACTTCCAAGATGATATAACCAAAGTAAGCCCCATATTGAAAAAAATGTGCAAAGGATGCCCAGTTTCTACAATTGTATCAATATCAAAATTGTCTTTTTACATTTGGCTTCCTGTTGATATTTTACTGAATGGCTTCTGGATTAAATTTCACTTTTTTAAGAGCAGAAAAACTGAGAAAATTGGCACTGATTTGGGTATTGTTATATGCAAATTGGATTAATCTTTGGGTTAATAGGTCTACTTATTCAATCCAACAATTGGTCATTTCCCTCAATCTTTGATAGCTTATTTCCTAAGAATCATTCAGCAGTATTTATTGAATGAAATTGTTGTTTTTATGTAACATGGTTATGATCTAGTGCAGATATATTATTAATATAAGTAAATAAATATTAAATAATGTACAAATTAAACATTTGCATTATCTGCAGTAAAAAACATTTCCAGGAAATATAATTCCTTTGCCATTCAGAGTTCTTCCTACAGTTACAGAAATCAGATTTCTGGGCAGTATATTAACTTAAAAAAAAGGAAATAGTGCATATTCTGGGAAAACCCTTATTAACTGTAACTTTCTTCTGAAAACAAAGGTGGACTGGTGAAGTAGGCATGAATCTTGGTTTTCCCTCTGTTTAGAGCTCTACAGGCTGAGTGAGGGAGAAAATATGCCCCCCTCCCCTTATAAGGGATCACCACATATCCCAGTTGCTCTAGAAGCAGTCCAACTTTATATCTGCTCTCCTGATATAATTATTATTAGAACCCCTTTTCACTCTCAAAAGTGTTCTGGTTTGGATGATAAATTATATGGTCACTCTATTCACAAGTCTAAGAGAAAATTTCCAGCTACCTACCTACACAAACACACTTGGTCCATACTCCTTTTATGCACATGAATCGCTGGCCATAGCACAGAATCTTGTGTCGAATTTCTTCCATCATGTGTAAAACAGAATCCATTAAATCTATATTCCCCTTGGTTTTTCACTATAAAACCAAATTACCTGCAATCAAAGCTCAGTTTGTTTCATTTGTATGAATCAAACACCTGTAACTTTTATGGAACATCATTTGGGATTGGTTTAAATTTTGCAAACATTTGTAATTATAAGGCTTAATTTAAATACAGTACTTACTTGGGGGGCGGAGCAAGATGGCAGAGGTGTAGGAGACCTGGATTTCATCTGATCCCAGGAATTCAGCTGGATAGGGATCAAACCATTCTGAACACCTATGAACTCAACAGGAGATTGAAGAAAAGAATACCAACAACTCTCTGAACAGAAAAGCGACCACTTTCTGGAAGGT
>NC_138376.1:111909382-112014216 GCF_054177405.1 Leptonychotes weddellii
AGGGTATGTGCTATGGTGAGTACTGTGAATTGTGCAAGACTGTTGAATCACAGATCTGTACCTCGGAAACAAATAATACATTATATGTTAAAAAAAAAAAGAAGAAGAAGAAGATAGCAGGAGGGGAAGAATGAAGGGTGGGGGAAATCAGAGGGGGAGATGAACCATGAGAGACGATGGACTCTGAAAAACAAACTAAGGGTTCTAGAGGGGAGGGGGATGGGGGGGTGGGTTAACCTGGTGATGGGTATTAAAGAGGGCACGTTCTGCATGGAGCACTGAGTGTTATACTCAAATAATGAATCATGGAACACTACATCAAAAACTAACTAATGATGGTGATTAACATAACATAATAAAAAAAAAGTACAGTACTGGGGCACCTGGGTGGCTCAGTTGTTAAGTGTCTGCCTTCGGCTCAGGTCATGATCCCAGGGTCCTGGGATCGAGCCCCGCATCAGGCTCCCTGCTCGGCGGGAAACCTGCTTCTCCCTCTCCCTCTCCCTCTCTCACTCCCCCTGCTTGTGATCCCTCTCTCGCTGTGTCTCTCTGTCAATTGAATAAATAAAATCTTTTAAAAAAAAATACAGTACTTACTCTAAGGTGGGCTAAGTGCTGTTTTCCAGAAGAATTCCTTAGTTTCAACTAGATCGAAAGGCCAGATACAGTGTAGACTCAAGAACATCAGACTTGGGGTCTGGAGCTCTATGCTTAAGTCCATACTCTGCCCTTTATATGAAGAGGGACAATGCATGACAGTTTTCCCAAGATTGTCCCAATTTACACCTACTATTCAATGTAGCTATTAAGAGTACCCCTTTTCATTCTCAACAGTGTCCTGGTTTGGAAAGTAAAGGATATGGTCACCCTACTTACAAGCCATGTAGGATCAGGCAAATAACTAACACTTTTGTGTCTCCATCTCTTATTTGCCTAAAAATACCCATTCCCGAACATTATTTTGAGGAGTGAATAAGAGTGCAAACATGAAAAAGCATTTAACAACCCAATATACTAAGCAAGTGTAACATATTAGATGAGCTGCTATTTTTCAGACTTCTGCCTGGGGTAAGCAAGATCAAGGATTTGTAGACTTCCCATGGCTGGGCTTGATTCTTGCTCAGTGCAGTTGTTGCCTTTTCTCTCAGGGCCCCAGCCAGCCCAGTGAGAGGGTCGGTTCCCCTTCTGTTTCACCCTGTCAGAGCTCTCCACTACATCCTGTGTACACCACACGCACTCCTGCTTCCTAACTCTTCTGCATACTCTCCCCATTTTCTGGAGTATCTTCTCTTTGCCACTCTCACTGTTCACCTTCTTAGCTAAAGTCCAATCTCAAATCATGTCATTTGAAAGAAGACTTCTGTTAGTGTGTTTAGGGGTTTGGGGGTGCTATCTAAGATTCTGGCCACTTAAGTTTAGGTACAAAAACAATAAGTAGGAAATGAAATATAGTTTTATCAATTATGGAAAGCAATGATGCTACAATGCAGCACTCTGACCAGTGGCTGGATTAGCTCTAGGCTGGGATGGGGAATTCTATTTCCTTTTCCAGATCTAAATCTTGAAATTCACATGCTTAGGTGCGCCAACGCGGGAAGTGAAAGAGGAAAAGGGAGAGAGGAAAGAAGAGAGAGAGGGCTGGCCTATGGAGCTGACTCAGAACCCACTGATTAGAAGACTTCAGGTCTTCTCACACTTGAAATCATGAAAGGATGACAAATTCTTTCATCCCAAACTAATTACTCCCTTCTTTAACACCATTTTTACTTAAAGGCAACACATTAAACACATAGTTTAATGAATTGTTCTCTGATTGTTTCTTGATGGTCATTTTTTAAACAGTGATGATATTATCAGCTCTTGGATATCACTGATTGGTTCTTCACTTCTTCGGTATCTTTGAGAGAATCTAAGATAAACTGGACTCCTACTAGGTAATTGTTATTGGTTGAAGGATTGAGTTGCAGGCTTAAATAGCCAAAGTTTTGGGGGAGAAACTTGACCTTTTCTAATTTGATAAGATCACATGGTGGGACTGTGCCCTAATGCTGAAAATATCTCTGTCACTATATTGTTATAAAAGCCCCCCAGTGCTAAAAAGAGGGAGAGGTGCTGAGATTGTATCAGCAAACACTTCACCAACACCTTCATGCTCCTGAAAACATCAGAACAGAGGAAGCATGGCGAACAATCCAGAAAACCTATGGAAAAGACCAACTGCTGGTCAACAAACTCATCTCCTCTTCATCCTGTACCTGTAGCTACATTTTATTTCCCAGCCTCCCTTGCAGGTAGGTGTGTCTATGTGGTTGGGTTCTGGCCAATGGAATTCTGGCAGATGTGTTGTAGGCCACTTCCTGGCCCACACAGGGTCTACCACACTGACCTCCTATACTCTTGCCCTTCTGCCTGGCCAGAATGAAGCAGACCCACAGGGAAACACCGAGAGTCCTGGACTGGAAGGCTTGCACTGGGAGCTGGTCCTTAAATTAGTGCTTGCAGGAGAGCTACCCAAAATGGAACACTGGCATTGTTGTAAAGAGGACTAAACTTGTATTATCTTGAGTTGCTGAAATTTGAGGTTTACCTGTTATTATTATTAGTATTAGTGTGCTAGTGCCTTCTTGATCTTATCAGAATAATCAAGGATTTCTTTCCCTCACAAATTATGTCACTAATGCCAGTTACTAAAAGAATCTATTGGCTGTAAAATGTACCTTGATTTCAGAGAGGTTAAAAGGTGAAAAAAATGTGTATCTTAAATTGATGAAATAGGATAATTCAATGTTTCTGCATGGAATTTTTCATAGCCTTTGTGTGAGTCCCATAGCGGGTGCCTTGAAGAATGGAAAAACTACTCTTTCTAATGATCAAAACATAAACTCTTAGAGGACTTACAGTTAATCTCCTTTATTCTCTCTCATGTCCCACACCCAGAACATCGCCTGGTACACTGTAGGAACTCAGTAAAATTTGTCGAATGAGAGACCAATGTCCACATTTTAGAAACCAAATGGTAATTTATTAATTTGTGATAAGAAATCTAACTTGAGGGGCGCCTGGGTGGCTCAGTCGTTAAGCATCTGCCTTCGGCTCAGGTCATGATCCCAGGGTCCTGGGATTGAGCCCCGTGTCGGGCTCCCTGCTCAGCGGGAAGCCTGCTTCTCCCTCTCCCACTCCCCCTGTTTGTGTTCCCTCTCTCGCTGTCTCTCTCTGTCAAATAAATAAATAAAATCTTTTTTAAAAAAAGAGAGAAATCTAACTTGAGCATGCTGCCTGTAGCATTCAGGTCTGTGTGAGGAGGAATTCTCCATCTGCAGTTAAGCCTCATGGGAAAGTGAATGACAGTGAGGAGCATGGATTCAAAATCCAGAGATATGGGGAGTATAGTGGCTTCATGGTATGATGCATGTTAGCAGGGCTTCTGAAGCATGAGGGAGGAGAGTATGTGGAGGCAGACAGCTTACCTTTTTATACAGACTCCTGAAGAGCTGCCTCAAGACTGCAAAGCTGAGTTTATGTATTTATGTGAATTATAGTCTTCAGTGTTAAAAAAAAATCTATAAAGCTGTTTGTCCTATTTTGTTCTAAATAATTTCAAGGGGAGGCTTTGTTTCTGATGATTGTGTTTAGGTCTCCGCGAGGATGTCTCTGTCACTGGAAGAGGAACACACACCATGTAAGAGCTTGTCCTACTCTGACGTGCGTTGAGTTGGCTCTTTATGGCAGGGCAGTAAGCAGGGACCGTGTCTTGCCCGTTGCTCTATCCCCAGTGCCCAGTACAGCACCTGGCACTGAGCTGGTGCTCAATGCATATTTTATGAATAAGTTGTAACTATTAGTTAGAATGGCTGAAAGGATGACTCAAAGCTGAAAACCATATCAACTCCTATTTGGAATTGGAAAATAATATTAGCCCCATTTTTTGAGTTATGTTCTATGAGCCAGGCACTTTACATATATCATCTTGTCTAATATAAAAGGAAAGCACTAGCATTATTTCTAAAATAGACAGAATTTGAGACTCAGAAGGACAAGCCATTTGCACAAAGTCCCAGATTGACAGAGTTCAGGTGTGAGCTGAGGTTTGATCTCCGATTAAGCCATTCTTGCCCGCTCTGCCTGAGAAATGGTGTGCTTTGAACAATGGAATAGCACCATTGCTCCAACATGACATAGCTCCAACTGTGTACGCTCCTACCTTCTTGGTGGAGGCGCCTGGCCTCAAACCAGCAAGTCCACACAGAAGTGAATAATGCTATTTTTTTTGAGAAAAATGGTTCTCATTTGAGCCATACCCTTTCAGGTACCAGCCTGAGGCATCTGTGGTACCAGGTAAGAGTGAGCATGGAGTGGTTGACCACATGCCATCTATTACTTTAGCTGCTCAGGATCTGCAGCGAATTCCAGATGCCGGTTTCTGCAGCATAGTATTATAGGCTGAGTGACCAAAACATTTGCAAGGACATGGACTCCTTAGAGGTGCTAAAGATAGGTCTCCCTGGGAAATGAAAAGGTTGCAATGTCATCATCTTTTAAGTTATAATGAAACACTCCTAGCTTTCCTTTTAATCTGAATGAAAAATCAATGCACTTTTACCCTGTGGCAGAATAGAAGTGAGACTTATATTTCAAAATAAACATCTCTGACATCCTGTTTTATGCACAGTTTATTTTGATTCAGACAGTTACAATTTGTTTTTCCTCCAGGAAGTAGGGGTGACGGTGTACATATTACCCCCTCTCTTCCTTCCCTGAGTCCTCACCGTTCTTAGGCTGATTCATAGCATCATACTGGCCACAGATTGAAAGGATTTTACATGTGCTGGAATAGTTTGAGATAGTTCATGTTTCAGATTGGTCAGCAAACATATCACCTCTTTTTTATTCAGTGCTAGGAACTCAGCTCAGTGAGATCATTCTCAGGGAACTGATTATTTGCCAGGCATCAGTTTCTATAATAGTAGTTGCTAGTGAGTGGTCTTTGTAGAAGTCATGAATGCAATGCTCTCTGTTCTCTCAGTGCTGGTTGGAAACCAGGGAAATTTTGTAAACTGGTGATTCTATCTAGAAATTTTCGTGTAGGTACAAGACCAATTAGGGTCTCTGGTTGCTGTGCATGCAGCAGGGGGCCCTGAAGAAACCCCAAGTGTGAGGCAGAGTACTCTTCTTTTTCAGTGAAATGCTTCTACCCTAGTTTTTGGCCTAAACAATGAAGAATATGAGATGTTCTATGGAATTTAAAACCAGTCACTCTCTACACTGTTTCTGAAAAGGAGAACATGAATAAATATCTTTAGGTGACATGGACTGTCTTTGAAATTATTGCCAATGAAAATAATGCTCTTAATATTTTCTTTAGCTAGTGTCATACCTCTGTCCATAATGACACAGGTTTGTTGCTAACCTCTCTGGTTATTGCAGTGGCATCACAAACAGAATCTCACATGAAATATTGAGGTAATAATGCGCATGGACTTGCAACCACAATCTCAATCTGAGCATGCAAGCTGTGTTGTATTTCTTTATTATCAAATAAAGTCTATCCTGAGCCCCTGTCTTGTCAGGTTGGTGAGAAGCTGGTCATTGTTGGTGACTAGGAAATTTCCAGTTTATTCTAGAACAATGGCAGTTGAAATGACAAAAGTAACAACAATAAACCCTAGCTTCAAGGTGGCCCCTTTAGTTTTCTGTAAGAATGCAACACCCCAAGCCTTTAAGAGCCTTAAAAGTCAATGTCTATGTGGCTTCCATGCCTCATTTTGATAAGGGAAATTTTTCAATGCCAAGAATCTGAATCCTCATCACACATACCTATTAGTCCTTCTCCTTGAAGTGCTCACTGGGCAGGGCATGCTTTTTTTGCTTTTAGACCCTGATGTTTTTATGTTGACAGGAGGTGGGTTTACTATAAAGCTAATTAAAACTGGCCTCAAGGGGCCCTTTCAATGACCTTGGAGGGGCCCTGACAATGTGTTCGTATGATCACATGTTCTGTAAAATTTTCAAATGCAAAATATTTTAACCATCAACAATGAAGACCACTGTCTCCATTCTGACTTCTCATGTTAGGTGTCTTTGAGGTTTACTGGCATTTTGGAAGTCACACTACATGGAGTCGAGGAAATGTTTAGTTTGCTTAGATCATGTTCAGTGCCTCACATATATGATTGTGTTATTGCTGGCTGTAGGTATAGCGTAGGAATGGCTTCCAGGGATCCTCCTACATATGACTCTTTCAGCATTGTATAACAATGGTGTGGGACCAGAGGTTGGTTGTGATATATAAATGTATCCTAAGGCACTGGAAATAAGTGGGTATTGGAGGAAAAAATAAGGTTTGAAACGTTCGGAGCCAGAAGCTAGTCTATGGGGAATTCTCTCAGTCATTGGGTGTTTATTATTGAAGCAATTCCTGTTGATGCCTAATGAAGATGTTCTCTGAAAGTAAACACTTGTTGATGCATTACATAATTATAAATGTAACATATTTTTCTTTTTAAAGTGAAAATTATGAAAAACATTATCAGAATTTTTGCATTTGTAGAGCAGAAACCTTTAAATACTAAGTCCTTCTCTGTGTGAAATCGCATGTTTTATGCATCCCAACATATTAGCTCACATCTTGGCCTAGCTGAGGCATATTGTCATGAAGTAACGTGAAGGTTCCAGATGACTTGGCATACAAAATTACCACTAACACAGCAAAAATCCTCAAGAAAGAAGTGGTCTAGTGACAGAACTTCTACATGGATTCATTGATACGTTACTAATACTAATTATATATTACTATATTAAACGCTCCAATATTTAACATATTAGTTTTATCAGTGCACTTCTTAATGTTTTAATCTATGTAATTGCATATATAATAGAAATATTATATAACTATATAGCTCACTATAACGTGACAGTAGACTAAAAATAAATTTTTTATATGCCTTATTTTCAGATTAAGATAATGTCATACATTGTTATCTAGAATTATTAATTATATATAGATTTGGATACTATGCAAAGAGTATTCTAGCGGAAGCCAAAAATGTAACAGAGACAATCAGGCAAAAGACAATTTGGTACAGGGGCGCCTGGGTGGTGCAGTCAGTTAGGCGTCCAACTCTTGGTTTTGGCTCATGACATGATCTCAGGGTCGTGAAATCAAGCCCCATGTGGGGCTCCATGCTGAGTGTGGAGTCTGCTGAAGTTTCTCTCTCCCTCTCTCTCTGCCCCTCCCTGCCTCACATGCGTGCTTTCTCTCTCACTCTCTCTGAAATAAATAAATAAATCTTTTTAAAAAAGGCAATCTGGTACAAAAAGACAAAATTTGGCATATCAAACCTCTCTTACTGCAACCAAAACTAAAAATCTGTATGGTCATCAGAGCACACAGGGATTTCAACAACAACTTTATTGGGAAAATTCATTGACTTCGATAAATTCCATGCTTGTCCTTGTAAATTGACTTTAACACTGTTTAATTAAAAAAAGCAGATTTTTTCCCCCAAAAGCATGATGCTAGTTATATTTACAGGGAATTAAATAGCATGTACAACAGACAGTAGAAATATTTTTCAAGTACATATGAACAACAACAGGAAGAACAAAAAGCACAATGTTTAAACTGCTATAAGATCACAGGTAGTGAGTACAAGATAAGATGTTGTGTATACTGTATAATTTATAAAGTATTTCAATAAGTCAGACATAACTTTCTAAAAGTCAGGAGGACTCTCCAGACAAGAAGGTACTTGAATGACAGATCATTCAAATACAAATATACGAGATGAACACCTTGAAGAGCAGAGAAGAAAGAACAGTCAGTTTTATTGGTAATGTTTTGTATTATTTTTAAGCATTTATAAGTGAATGGGATTTGCCCTTCGGAGGGTACAATGAAAAATGGTGTTCTTTAAATAATGATAATTACTGAAATCTTGGGAATTTTTGAACAAATCATTGTATTTATTCAGTTTTGTATGAGCACACTGAAAAATGTCAAAATGAAAAAGTGGTTGCGACTCAATTATTGCAAATCATTTATCAGAATTAAATCATGGGAAAATGTGTAAAAATGAAATAATAGCTAAGTAAACAAGATATCAAGTATTACTACTTTATTGTTGAGTCTACACTAAATGTGATTGGTTGGCCCTTATTATATGCTACTGTTCTCACTGAAACCTTATGAATAACTTTTAATTCTTTTGCCAGCCAAAAATTCTGTGTGAGAGGAAGTGATAAGCAGAGATAATGAATATGACTTTGGATTGCTTGATAATCCAATTAGTGAAGAGGAGTGACTCATACAAATACATTGGAAAAAGATTTAAATTTCTTGCTGTTTTGACATAAAATAGTGACTTCAATGACCATATTGTAAATGCATGTGACGCTATCCATGAAGACATAGATAGGACAAATGGATCAGTGGGCATCATCATTGAAAGAGTATTTAAAATTGGTCACCACAAAAACAAACAAAACAAAACAAAAAGAACCTTGAAATGACCTGAAATCTTCCAGCTCATATATAAACTATAGACTTGATAGAGGTTTCCTAAATTTGACAACTCTAAAGATTTACATGATATTACCAAGAGTTGTAGAACTGAAAGAAACTTTTCTAAACTTAAATAAAGATCATAATATTGCAAAATTCAGTGGACCATACTAGAAGAAATACTGAATTATCTACCTTTTCTTTAGAAAATACACAAATGTCATATGAAAAAAATCATTGAAGCATACGCAGCTGAAAAGTAAGCAAAAGCAGAATCACATAGGTGTGTGGGTCAGTTCTTTTAAGAAAAGAGCGCTGTGAATTGTGCAAGACTGTTGAATCACAGATCTGTACCTCGGAAACAAATAATGCAATATATGTTAAGAAGAAAAAAAAAAAGATAGCAGGAGGGGAAGAATGAAGGGGGGGAAATCGGAGGGGGAGACGAACCGTGAGAGACGATGGACTCTGTAAAACAAACTGAGGGTTCTAGAGGGGAGGGGGTGGGAGGATGGGTTAGCCTGGTAATGGGTATTAAAGAGGGCACGTTCTGCATGGAGCACTGGGTGTTATGCACAAACAATGAGTCATGGAACACTACATCAAAAACTAATGATGTAATGTATGGTGATTAACATAACAGTAAAAAAATAAAAAAGAATGAATATAGAGAGATAAATTTTAGAAGAAACTCTTATCAGGAACATTATGTACTAAATGCTTTCTCCTGGCTTTTTTTTTCTTTCATTTAGTTCTCTGAATTTTTTTCAGTAGATTATTCTAAGTTTGAATTTGAATTGTGTTTATGTCTTGGGAACTGGTCCTTATATACAAGTAATCAAAGAAAATGTTGAACGTGCAATTTTTTAAATAAAACAGGATTAACAATGTAAAGGATTATGAAAAATGTCTTCAGAATGAGCAAACTGAGAGACAGAAGAGGTGGTACCAACATATATTATCAAATTTTTTTGGTAGAATATGTTCAGAATTAATTGAAAAGTAAACTAATCTTCTATACTAAAAAAAAAGAGAAGTAGTTTTACAAGTAAAGCTACTATATTTATGGATTTGTAATGTTTTCTGTTTTCAAATGCTTTGAAAATTTGTGATCTGTTGTGATTTCTCCCCCTAAATTTATTTTGAAATCTAATTTTGTATTCATAATTTTTTATTTTTTTAAGATTTGTTTATTTGAAAGAGAGAGAGAGAACGAGTGGGAGGGGCAGAGGGAGAGGAGAGAGAGACTCCTCCAGCAGACTCCTCACTGAGCATGGAGCCCGACTTGGGGCTTGATCTCATGACCATGAGATCCTGACCTGTGCTGAAACCAAGAGTCAGAGGTTCCACCCCCTGAGCCACCCAGATGCCCCCATAATTTTTTATTTTATTTTTAGATTTTTTAAAAATTTATTTGAGAGAGAGAGAGAGAAAGCAGGAGCAGGGGGAGAGGCAGGAGGAGAGGGGAGAAGCAGACTCCCCACCAAGCAGGGAGCCCGATGTGGGGCTCGATCCCAGGACCCCAGGATCATGACCTGAGCTGAAGGCAGGCACTTAACTGACTGAGCTACCCAGGTGCCCCAATTTTTTATTTTTTAAAGGAGACTCATTCAAGCGTATAAGCTTCACCCCCATGAAACCCTTGGTCTGTCCTTCTCATTTTAGGCTCCATTCCAGTGTGAAGGTTTCTTCTTCTTTCTCCCTCTTTGGACCACTCTCCCTTCTTGCCTGGAACAAGTTGTGCTTTACACTTTAGCTGGGAAGATCAGAAGTGACTTCTGCTTTAGGAGCAATCCCTTATTTTTCCCCAGCAGCGCTGGAGCCCAACAGAGAGGGGCAGTGTCATGGAGGGTGGGGGATACAGAGACCAAAACCAAAACTCTACCTCTGGGTAGCATTCTGCCATGTTCAAATTGCTAATAAGTGTGCCCGCCCCCTGCTATGCCCCCTTGCTATGCCAGCCCCCCATCTCCTGTTCATTCTCCACTACAAAAGCAAAAATTTAAAGCAATAAATGAAGGCCTCACTTGATCATATGACTCTCACTGATTTATTTATTGGTACCTGCTCTGCATGAACAATTCTGTGCTGTCCACTGGTGTTATTTTCAAAGATTTGGAGCTTTAAAGAAGGATCATGTGTGGAGATTGGAGGTGAGGTGGTCAGGTGGCCACTCAGCAGCTCAGAAGAGCTATGTCATTTTCTAATTGATATGCTGGACTTTAGGGTAAGATTTTCTGAAAGAACATGTCTGTGTTTAAAAGGATTTCGAATATCATTAGTCTTTATGCAATTTTAAACTCATGATTTGTAAGGCTCCTCAAGATCCAGCCCAAGCTCATTGACTGCTTGTCCATGATATGCATTCTCTATGCCAGCCAAAGAGAACCGCTTCTCTTTGTCTCAAATATGCTAAGTGCTCATGACCTCCACACCCTGCACACACTTTTCCCACCTATGTCCAGGAGCACCTTCCTTCCCTGTCCCAGAGACAGACTTCTTTTCCTCTCCCTTCCAACTTAAAAGCCATATCTGCTCAGTGGTGGCTCTTTTGACCGTGTTCTCGTTTCTTCCTGCCCTCTGGCAAGCCCGGGCAATCATTTATTTATTGATTCAATTTCATCACGGGACTTCGACATTGCCTTGTAATTATTTGTCCTGTTTGCTCATTATGAGTTTTCCTACAGCATTTATCTTGTTTATCTTGTATCTTTGAGACCTAGCTCAGGACCTGGTAACATACATAGCAGGTGCTTGGAAAAAAAATTACTCAGTGAATGAAGAAGAGATTTTAAAAATGAGGTAAGCTAAACAGTGTTTGTCAAGACAAAGGAATACTTCCCTGAAAAACCATTTCTTGAGCTACAAACCTCTAGTCTGTGTTTGTACTAAGCAAACAAAATGACAGATATGTCTTACCTTCATTCTACTCTGTAATCCCTCTTCCCTTCCCTGATTGACACAGCCTTAGGCTCTCCACATGATGTTTCCTTCTGGTTAGTTCGAGGAATATATAAATCAATGGTTTCTTTCCTATCAGTTGCTTCCTCCCTTTGAAATGGGAGAGTACAGAGCATGTGTTTGCCCATTTCTTTTAACTACTTTTTTCCAATGCTTATTCCGCTGTGGAAAATCTAATGTCCCTGTTTTTCAGGCATCTAAGGAAGATCCTTTTCCTCTTCTTTTGTTATATTTCTGCGACAATATCCTCAAGCCACGGCATGGCATAGGAATCATGTGAACATTACATTTTTATCAGTAAAAGGGAAGGTTGCTTTAAAAATACATGAATGCAGCAAATATTTATTGAGCACAGGCTATTCTATGTAATGGGGTCATAGAGGTGACCAGGACAGACAGCATCCCTAACATCATGGAGCTTGTTGTCTAGCTGGGGAGACCAGATAAAAGAAATACTCAGAACAGGGTGCCTGGGTGGCTCAGTTGGTTAAGCAACTGCCTTCAGCTCAGGTCGTGATCCTGGAGTCCCAGGATCGAGTCCCACATCGGGCTCCCTGCTCAGTGGGGAGTCAGCTTCTCCCTCTGACCCTCTCCCCTCTCATGCTCTCTCTCACTCTCAAATAAATAAATAAAATCTTTAAAAGAAAAAAAGAAATACTCAGAACAAGTAACTATACTAATTCCTAGTAATTATGATTGAGATAAATGCATGAATGCCCAGCCCAGGATGGTACACTGCTTTAGAAGGGCCCGGTGTCCATCCCAGTGGATGGGCCTCTGGTTTGAGATCTGAAGCTGAGCAACCGTGTGATGTGGGGAAGATGGGTCGAGTAGGGGGGCTTTAAGGACAGAAGCAGCAGCATGTCCAGAGATCCTCAGCTCAGAGAATCCTGCAAAGATTGAGGAAGAGAGAAAAACTCTGTGAGACAGGAACAGAGAAGGCAAGAGCATGACTGGATATGAAGTTCATTAACAGAGTAAAATAACAAAGCAGTGTGGTCAGCCTTGAAGCTCTGCTGCTGTCCAGAGGTTCTTTTTTCAGACTAACTTTCTTAACTCAGCTTTCTTGCTTTTTCTGCTGTTTAATTATGAATAAAACGCAATATTTTCTCCTTTTGTCCTCCCAAATGTAGTGCGTTTCAGCCAAATTATGGGTAATTTAGGCATCTGTGGACATGTGTGGAACTCCCACCATCTTTTATGTGTTTGCCTCTGGGAAACAAAGCCTCCTGAAATTCAAACAGCCTACTTCCTGTGTTCTTCTGGAGCACCCCATTTCTAAGTTGGGAAGTGGCTGCCTACACAGGGGTCTTGTCTGTGATGACTGCTGAAGAGTGAACATTAAACTCATTCTGAATAGCAAGTGATAAAGCTCTCTATCTGCCAGGGAAATTGTGGTTTTCATAATTTTATTGCTGAAGAAAGAGTTGTCATGGCAATGATTTACATAACTTGGAGCAGCCATTGGTTAAGTACTGTTAATGATGTGCTTTCAATGCACCAAGAAAGTACTGTATAATGAGGAGTTTGCTCAATGCTTTGTCAGAGCTGGTGTATTTCCTGGTTTTGCTGACATAATTGATCAAATTTTTAGAGCCTCAGGTGATTTCTATACATGTTTATTTTAATCCCTCAAGATGTTCCATTACGTCAGGAATTGTCCCTTTGCTTCTTTGTGCTTTAACCTCATGCTCAGTTCATTCGGTGAGCTTATGTGGGTTTACAGAATGCATTTGTGAGATCCGAATCTTAGCAACTCTAAGATAATTTAATTGAATTAAAAAAATATTTTCAAGTGCCCACTGTGAACAGGGCATAATGCTAGGCTCTGCAGAGGATAGAATGGATTCTGAGGCATGTGCCTAAAAAATGCAGAAGGAAATTTGGAAATAAAATAAATGTTGCTTGATGTTATGATTATATAGAGTAGCATTGCTATGAGTCAGAATTTGCAGCTCATGCCACTGAGACTGAGGGTGGTGTGTGAGCACTGGAAGTCACTGCTGAATTTTCTGTACTCCTCTCTTGTTTATTTTCTATGGTTCTTGTGAAAGGGAGGCAGCATAATGAAGTCATTAAGAGTGGAATCTGGGACTCCTTCATTTAAGCACGTTTCTTATCTTCACTGAGTCAGTTTCCTTTCTGTAAAATGGGGTTATAAAACTATTTTCTTTAGAGATTCATCTTGAGGAGTAAATGAGTTAGTATGCACAAAGTTTATAGATGAGTGACAGCAAATGCTGAGCAATTAGTAATAATAATAACATTATGGTGATGGTGATGATGATGATGGGTGAAGGATGGTGATCCATTTAGGTACATGTGGCACATCTTGGTTTCCTGATTTAGTCCAACTTTGGGTCTTTCTTTTCTTTTCTTTTTTTTTTTTAAAGATTTTATTTATTTATTTGACAGAGAGAGACACAGCGAGAGAGGGAACACAAGCAGGGGGAGTGGGAGAGGGAGAAGCAGGCTTCCCGCGGAGCAGGGAGCCTGATGCGGGGCTCGATCCCAGGATCCTGGGATCATGACCTGAGCCGAAGGCAGACGCTTAACGACTGAGCCACCCAGGTGCCCCAACTTTGGGTCTTTCTAATCAGTGAATTGTCTGGCTCAAAAAGATGGACACATCTATCCATCCAGTAATCATTGATTCAATAAACATAAATTGGGAGTCACTAGTTAGATGCTAGAGATATAGTGATGAAATAGACATAGTTGGAGTAGGGGGACCCATCAGTGGTTGTAGCCAATTTGGATTTCATGGAGGAATAGCATTGCAAATACAAATTTGGAGATTGGCACTGGGTTGCCAACATTTTACTTTGCCGAGTCAGGATGCTTAAAAGAGGCAATTTCATTTTGTATCACCACATTTCAACTCCACAGCAGTAGGAAGAACATAATATCACAATAGATGAGTCTATAAAATTAAATAAATTTAGCATCGAGGAGAAAGGGCCCAAAATAGGTGCTCGATAATTATTTGTTGAATGAACTTGCCATTTCCTTGTTTTCCGTAGGCCTGTGCAGACCAGTGAATCTTTGTTTGCAGACCAGTATTTAGGAATATGGGAGAAAGTGGGCTTCTGTTCTTGCATTTAGATTAGACTCTGCAGACACCTTTTACTTCATACATCTCCAAGGAGAAAACCAGATGCAGAGGTGTAAGGTTATCCATTTAACAGAAGGTAGTCAGTGATGTTTAAATAAAAGGGGTTACCAAGGGGAAGGCTTGGAGTGTTCTTTGATAAATTATGGGAATGGATTTTAGTTTATAAATCAAAAATTTGTCTGAGCTTTTTGTGAATTTTATATGCTTTGTGGTTGAAGTTTATATTCCTGAGAGTTTAAGCAGAAACTTCATGGTTAACAGTTAAATATCTTGGGGAACACAGTGCTGCCGCTCAGTAGAGATAATGAGAAAGGACCCACAGACATATAACTTGAGAGACCTTTTATTCACTGGGATCATCTTTTATCAATGCCCTTTGTTCACTGTGATCCTGTTTTTGAGGAACGTTACTATTTTCTCGCCTTCTATCCTTTATCTTTCCAGCACACAACTATAATAGACTTGTGTCAGCAGGATGTTTCTTCCTAAGGCTTATCAGATACCACCAGGTGGAACATTTTCTCTTAATTTTCACCAAGGTGGAAAATTTTTTTTCTTAATAGTTTTATATGCACAGGAACCACTGATCCAGGATTAGCTATAATCCAACTGATATCATAAGATTGAAAGTAACAACATTTCTTTTCATAAGGACATAATATATGTATCTAATAGAAAGGTGACTTTGTGCTTTTTAAAGCTTATTTTTTTATTTTTTTATTCTTATGTTAAAGCTTTTTAAAGTGCCACAAGTTGAAGGACAGCAAATTAGTGTGGGAACAGCACATTGAAAGGGTGTACCTCTCTGCCTGTGATTGTCCCTGTAAACGTGGATTCTCTGGGGCTGCAAGAGGCTGACTGATGAGTGGGTTTTTTTTCTAAAGACGTCAAATTGCAGCCTGCAGGAATGAAGAGTCACATTTCCTGAAAATCAGAGAGTCTTCTGAAGGCCTGTCTCAAGTGGGCTGTGACAGATAGACATGGGATGATGATACTGCTAGAAGTCCACCTCAGATTCCTTGGGATATAGAAATTAAATTATCTCCAGGAAATGGCATTATGATCATTAAAATTTTCTATTTTGATTTCTTCAACTTCCTGTAATGAAAGTAAGTTATTTTTATAATCTCTGAAAAAGAGCATTATGTTTTTTTAAATAAAAGGTCAAATATTATATGTCAAACACCTAAAGTTCTTAAAGAGTAGTTCACGTTGTTGTTCAAAACCTATTTACTCTTATTCTAATGTGTTTGGTTATTTGTGTTATTAGCTTGTATCAGTGGAAAAGGTGTAAACAGCACAAGATAAAGAACTTGCAGTTGGAAAAGCAAAAGGCACCAATTATAATTTCAGAAAAAAATAGATCCTGACAGCAGGAAAAGTGGCAAAATATTCTAAATCTAAACATAAAAGAACTTTTTTTTTAAACATAAAAATATTCCAATCCATTCCACTGAGTATAGGGGCATAAACTTCGTGTTCCTTGATTCTTTCCCCCAACAAAAGTAACGTTATATTTTATGCCTTTTAATTAAGAAGACAGAGATATATGTATTGTGCATAATTTTGTTCTTTTAAACATGTTAAAAAAGAAATTTATTATATGGGTCACTATGTGGGTCTTACCTTATTTGAGCCTCGGTTTCCTCATCTCTAAAATAGGGTATATTAGTCAGTGTTCTTCAAAGATATAGAACCAATGGAATATATAAAAATGATTTTCATATTATTTATTTATATTATTGATAATGATTGGTTTATTAGAAATAATGAAAAATCATGGTTTGTTTATATTATTATATTTATTATATATAATGATGTTTATCATAAGGGATTGGCTCACATGATTATGGAGACTGAGAAATCTCATGATCTGCAACCTACAAGCTGGAGTCCCAGGGAGCCAATGGTGTAGTTAGAAGGCCTGAGAGACAGAGTCAGTGTTGTAGATTCCAGCCCAAATCTCAAGGGCTGAGAACCAGGAGCATCATGGGCAGAAGATTGATGTCCCAGCTCAAGTAATCAGGTAGAGAGCAAATTTAACCTTCCTCTGCCTTTTTGTTCTATTCAGGCTCTCAGCAGATTGGATGATGTCCACCCTCTCTGGGGAGGATCATCTACTTTAAATGCTAATCTCTTCTGGAAACACTCTTATAGACACTCCCAAAATCATGTTTAATCAGAAATCAAAGCATCTCATGGCTCAGTCATGTTGACATATAATATTAACCACCATATTAATATATGATGCTAACTATATCTGCCAGTCAGGGTCCAACTAGAATATAGAAACTACACAGGAATTATTAAAGAAGTTTAGTATAAAAAATTGTAAACTATAAGAGAGGATTACTATAATGAGGAATTGGCTAGTAGGACGGAATAAAACTCTAAAGAATATAAAAATAGTGAAAGCAAGGACCTTATCCCTAGGGCTGAAATAGAGCCTCCAGGAAAAGGATTCTTCAGAACTGAGATCCAGACCTCATTGGAGAGGGCATGGCCATGGCTCAGTGAATCGCACCATGCTTGTAGCTCTTGCTGGAACTCCATGAGGTGCCAGTAGAATTTTTTTGAAGCTGCCTTGGGGAGTGGGTAAGGAGAGTTGTGTCAGGAGAAGTTTCTGGATAAGCATCCAGAACACAGGAATCTCTCTAACCTTGTTCTCTAGTTAACACTCTATCTTCTGCCAGGTATCCCTGACTCCAGCTGCACTCTGGTATGAAACAGGTTAAGTCTCTGGGAAGAGTGTAATAAATTTTGAGTCCCTTGAGGAAAAAAAATGGTTTTGAGTCAGAAATAAGGAGAAAGTGAGGAAGGTAATGTACATACACTGAGAGTGTTGAGACCTTTCTCCAAAAGGATTTAAGGCTCATTTTCAGCAATATGCTGAAAATATAATTAGCTTGGTGGTTTCTCACCTACATCCCAAAGGAAATATTAATTTGATTTATTCAGGTTGCAAGAAACATAAAAAAATCATTTCTAGCTTAAACAAAGAATTCATTGGAAAGATACTAGGGAAGCTCAGAAAATTAAAGGAAGGGTTGAACGGCCTTTGGTTTTGAACAGCACTGGAGTCTCAAGCAGAAATTAATACCCTTTCTATCTTTACCTGTTGCCATGACCTCACCTCAGCTCTAGTGAATGTCAGTCCCCAGGCCTCACCATTAGGTATAAGAGACAGCCTCTGACTGATCCAGCTTGGGTAACATTGAGCACTTGCCTGAAACCCAGGGCATGGGTCACAGGGTGTGGTCATGACCAACAGACATTTGAACTGGGTATCAGGGTCAGAACCAGAAATACTGGCATCCTGTTGAGCTAGGCAGCCAATGGAGAGAAAGCTGCATGAAGGAGAAATTTTACTTGTAGCCTGTTCTTGCTAATAAAAATGTGAGGAGCTATCTGGAAGCAGCCAGCCCTGTCCTCTCAATTGATAGCAGGTCCTCATTTGGGAATGTTCAATTTGTGACTGGTAGGACTTCCATTTCCATCAGATAAAGCCTGGTGATAATGAACATCTTCCTGATAACTCTTGTCACTCCTCTCCAAGGAGCTGAAAATGGTAATTAATGCAAAAGCTGTGTTTATTGGTTTGTGAAATTGAGTGTGTACAGTCCTTTGATACTGTGTCTTCTTGATAGTGAAAGTTTGGGAGGGGGCGGGAAGCATACTGCACATTAAAGATACAATTTATTTTACAAGATATTACAACAAAGGCAACCTCATGTATATGAAAATCTTGGGCTTTTGTTTGCTTTGCCAAAGTAGAGACAACAGAGAAAGAAGCAGGTGTTCTTCCCATTCTCCCTCCTCCCAGAGTCTCAACATACTCCTGTACTTTGTTTACCTCCTTAAGAAGGCAACCACAGGGTTGGAATGACATTCTGTTTTGCTCAAGGACACAGCTCAGAGTTCTGTCCCTAAAATGCCTCTTACTCTTGAGTTCTTAGTAGGAGGCCAGGGCGAGCAGTTTTATCTGATAAATTCCCAAAGCCCTTAAGGAGGTATTGAGGCATGGAGGGGTAGAAAGACCCTTTCTGCAGCAGAAGAAAGTAAGAAACTGTGTTTAACTAATAAGGATTCTAGGACTGCTAGCCTCATAGCTGGAAGCCTTGCGTATGCTGTGCGTGTCATTATTTTAAGTTGTGAGTTTCAGCTGCAACCAAATCTGGACTGGGTGGGGTTTTGTAATCGTATATTAGTCATGATGGAAGTGAAAGAAATACTGAAGGGAGCCTCCAAGGAATTTTACACACATACAGACACACACACACACACACATGCACACACACAAGGAGGAGGTTGTGTGACCATAGAGACAGAGACTGGAGATAGTAATGCAGCCACAAGCCAAGGAAAGCTACCAGAACTGGAAGATGAGTATAGACAAGAGTTGGAGACTTTGAACAGAAATAATAGGAAAGATGCTCAAAATTTGGGAACTTTCTGGATTGGAAAATCAAGTGCTTTTGGATTCTAAACACCGAGTATTGAGAAGGAAAAGAAGTTTGAACAAAGACTCAGAATTTTTTTTTTTTTTTTTTTTGGTAAAGCAGAAACCTTTTTCTTGCAACAAAGACCTTATTAAGAACATTTCGTTCCCACTGAAATCTATTTTTTAGGTGACTTCAAAGAAGCTACCACCAAACTGAAAGAGACACATCGTGGCAAGAAGGACATGAAATTAAGCAGTATTGGATAATATGTCACAGGTTCTTGGCACATGGAGCTGAATAGAAACAAGTAGATCAGAAGCCCAGTAAGTTGTTGAGGGGATTGTATTGTAAAAGTCATCACAAGCCTGGACTAAAAAAGCCTGTGATTATAAATCAGCCTGAAGACTACTAGTTTACACCAGTAGGATATGGGCTTCCCAATGCCCAGTTCAAAGGTGAACATAGAGTATAATAGTTAGAAACTCCCAGAGAACAGAACCAGGGGTTACAGAGAGCTATGGACAAGAAAGTTTCTCAGAAAAAGCAGAAGCAGAGTCAAAGTGCAGAACTTTGTCCACGGCTAATGCACAGGGTCTTTATTATTTCTTCCTGGAAGGATTCCTTTTTGCTGTGGAATCTCCCATTCTTCCCTTTACACAAGGAAATTTTAATTGAACTATGGGTCACTGGTGCACAAGGAGACACACCTATCCCTGATGGAGAACACCATATGCCACCCAGGGACCCTGGACTCTGTCCCAGGCACAGTGCCGGAATGGGGCTTTGGCTTGAGTAACTTGGGGAGGCAGTGAGTGTTTTATTGGTGGGGAGAGGGCGTACCAGACAGACTGTGCAGAGGTGGCTTACTGTCCATAAACATCTATGCTTCACCTTCTATCATACTGCTGAGAAATGGTGTCTTGTCAAGGGTCACTGTTACCAGCCTTGCTTGTTTCAGGGTGAGGTCATATGATCAGTACTCACTAAAAAACTGTGAAAGAAAGTGATGTGTATCATTTCTGGTTTAAGAAGTGGGCATACCTTCTCTTCCCACCCTTTCCCCTTTTGCCTGGATGCAGTGAACTCTGAGACCTTAGGGAATGGCAGAGCCATGGGATGGCAGGAGTGAGGGTCCCTGAAGGTGAGGTGAAAACATTCACCAGCTAGGAACACGTGCATTCGGTTGTTACATGAGAGAGAAGAAACAACCTCTGTGTTAAGTTGTAGGATTTATTTATTATAGCATTTGGTGTCATACTAAGGCATACCTTGTATACATATATAGGACACACACAGACATACACATACTACATTCTACTCACAGCCACCCAGACACAGATAAATCATACTCACTTTCTTATACTCCGCTGGAAGGCTGTCTGACTTCATTGCTTGTGCCACCCAGCACAAGTGCCAGAAGGTCCCCAGATTTATGACCTCTTGGGACCACTGAGGACATATTTACACTTAAGAGACCAATTTTGATTAGCAAGGACTACCATTGCAGTTTGGGACTTATCCAAAATCCGTTGCTCCTTTGAGTCTTATCTCTCTTAAAGGGGCAGGAAGCTTTTTGCTGTACATGGAGATGGGTATAGGAAATGGTGGGGAATCAAAGCAGCTAGAATTGGAATGGACTCATGATAATTACGTAGATGGAGAAGTGATGCAGTTTTCAGGAGATGACTTGCTGGTGGTAGAACAAGGTTTAGGGGCAGTATCTGCTAATTCTTTGTTCAGTGGTCTTTCTACCTGACTGGTTTTCTTCCCAATTTCAGAAGCCACCTAGATCACACACTAGGGACAAATCGGTAGCTCTAATAAAAGGCTTATTCCTAGAGGAAATTGAAACTATCGACAGCAATAAAGTTCAAAATTACTTTTAAGCTCCAATCATCTTGCTCTACATAGCTTCATGAATGATTAAATAGAAGATGGTTATGGCCAAGAATCAGCACTGATTCTTCACTCATTATGGGATTTACTGTTTTCTAAAAAAAGTATTTTCCAATTTGCATCCTTAATATTTTATTTTTTAACCTCATTATTTTTTTTTAATTTCAAAAAAGTATTTAAGTATATCTTCTGCTCCTTGCTTCTTAAATTCTGAGTGGATAGCCTTGCCATATTAACAAGGATTCTGGGGACCATCAACATGAGCTGTTAAATGGCGACTTTCGTCCAGACCTGCCTGTACTTCTGCCCTTTCTAATCCAACTTCAGGAGACTAGAACTTCTGCTTCCTGCCTAACACTGAAACTTTCACCCGACTCCTGGTGCCATTCTGTCTAGTGCTTCCTGAAGTTTGCACCACCAACTACTAATTCTCTGTGTCTTATGTTTAAAGCCTCATCTTAGCTTGTATATGCTTATTCCTCTTTAAAAACAATCCCCAAATTAAATCTTTCAACCTTGAACCCCCTTGCAGCTAATACTTTATCTCCTTCCTTCCCTTGGCTATCTATCATCAACTACCTGAGTTTTCCCTATTCATTCTCTCTACCTCATATCTCCTGTGCTCCATACCTCATTGCAGTATGGATGTTCCTCCAAAAGTCACCAGTAATTTCCTAATTACAAAACATTAGAATCATTTTTATTCCTACTTTCTTTGACTTCTTTGTAGTATTCAGTGTTGGTTATCACTCCCTTTTTTCCTTGACCCTGTTGGTTCTCCTTCTAGCTAACTGCACCTTCTCCATCTCCTTTAACGAAACATCTTGTTTCCCTTGGGATTTAGTGCTAAACCAGAGATTCAAATAGCATCTTGCTCTTGAGATTATTGTGTGAGTGAAGTGATATAATTTATATAAAAGTTATGACAACCACTTGGGACAGAGTAAGTGCTTGGAAAAAAATGTAGTCACTACTAATGAGTTTAATTTTAGATTGGTTGATTTGAAAAGCTTGCGACAGCTAGAAATAGACAGCTAGAAATAAGGAATTGGGTATCAAGAGTGAGAGCTGGGGTTGTGGATCTGGAATCGACAGTACATGCATGAGAGCTGAAGATATGGGAGACCATGAGTTCACCCAGGGGGTGCATATCCATCAGGATAGGCTAAGTTAGGCTGAGGTAGCATCCCCAAGACTTAGTGACTTGCAGCAACAAAAGATTAGCTCCCACTCATATTATGTGTCTATTGTGGGTCTGCAGGAGTTCTGCTCATTGCTGTCATTCAAGAGCTTAGACTGCCTGAAGAGCCGCAGACTCAAATGTGGAAAAGAGGGAAAAGAGCTCTAGAGGTTTGCATAAGCAAGGAAGTGCTCTGGTCTACAAGTGATCCAAATTTCTTTTGCTCACAATTTATTGGGTAAAACATCATGAGGTGCACTCATCCATAAACATGGGCGAGAAGTGCAATTCTATCAGAGACTGGGGAGGTGGAAAGCTAGAAATATTTGGTGAGTGTACCAATCACTACAGAATATGTCTAGAATGAAAAGCAGAGAGAATATTTAGGAAAATATGCTGTATTGCCTTTCATTACCTTCCACATTTTCCTTCCCCACCCAGTGCCTACATTGTTTTTCAAATCTCACTTTTCTAGATACTCAAGCCTGATACTTCTTTTTTTAAAAAAAGTTTTATTTATTTGTTTTAGAGAGAGAGAGGGAGGGAGATAGAGGGAAAGGGTGAGAGAGAATTTGTTTTTGAGAGAGAGAGGAAGGGAGATAGAGGGAGAGGGCGAGAGAGCATCTCCAGCAGACTTCTCACTGAGCACAGAGCCTGACTTGGGGCTTGATTCCAGGACTCCGAGATCATGACCTGAACTGAAATCAGGAGACAGAAGCTTAACCGACTGAGCCACCCAGGCGCCCCTCAAGCCTGATACTTCTAAATATCTGTGACTCTTTAATCTTGTTCACTCTTTCCCTCTAATTTGAATATAAAATTCTATCAATTCAATTAGCAACATATTTGCTGAATCCATTCCCTCCTCTCTATCAGCTCTGGGATTCTTATTAGAGGCTCCAAACTGCTTTCAGTCAGAATGACCTTATAAAACACAAATTTTGTCATCCCACATGGCTTTAAAAATACTTTTTTTTCTAATAAAATAATTATCAGGATAGGATAAAGATGGAGTGATAGTGGTTAGGTACTAGAGTTTTTATTTATTAAAATACAGACTGGGGATAGAAAAATTATAGAAAATAGAAAAAGTATAAAGGAACAAAAGTCCATGTCTCCCTGTGGCATTTGATATGATCAACTGCTCCTTTTTGAAACTATTCATGTGGTTCTAGCACTTTCTCTAGTTTTCTTCTCACTGCTTCTCTGCCCTTTACCAGCTCTTTCCTCCTCTGAGGGATGCTTAAATACTGGTAATCCTTGGGGCCCTATTTTGGTTCTAGTCTCCTCTTCTCTTACTCTGTATCTTCTCTCTAGTGATCTCATCCATATCTTACCATCAGTCCCCCCACCACACCCAGCACCAAACTTTTTCTTAATGTTCTCTTAGAAGGTAAAGCGTAGTGTGTTCAAAAGTTAGCTCATTTCTTCCCCCCACCAATATTCCTCTGCCTGATTCTTTACAAGTTGCACAAGCCAGACATGTGAGGACCATCCTAAGTTTCCTGTCTTCTCTACTCTCTCTACACAATTAGAACAAGCACTCTTGTTTCTAGGCTAACTCCCTGGAGCCTTCTTACCCTCTTCTCCATCCCCATTGCCACTGCCTTGATTCAGGCACTCATCATTTCTTGCCCAGGGAACTGCAACAGAGATCCTTCGTGCGTCTGCCTCTACCTCCTTGCCTTTCCCCCAATCCTCAACTCACCAGTATATCCTGTCTCTACTGCAGAAGTAGACCGATTCTTCTAAAACCTCAAGCAGATCAGGATACTCTTTTATTTCCTCCCCAGCTCTCTATTGATTTCAGGATAAAATCCGAGGTCCTTAGCATGGCACAGAAGGTTTCCATGACCTGGTTCTCGCTTGTTTCTCAGTTTTGCTTGCAGTCTTACCTCCTCCAAATTCCTCAGGAGCACCTTGATATTCAGAAATCTCAGTGTTCAATCTTTTAAGGCACCACACTGTTTACTTCTTTGTAAAGATAATGCACAGTCCCTTCTGCCTGGCATGCTCTTCTCTTACCCTTCCTCTCTCCACACACCTGTTTCCTTATGAGATCAAGTATATTCTATTCATCATTTAAGATGCCACTCTGGAGTGAAGTTTTCCTACCACTCCTGAAACCACCCTCTCTGTTCTAGGTCCATTCTCTGGTTTCCATAACATTCTGTATTAACCATTTTGTACTCCCCTTGAGGGAAAATACTTCATGTATATCCCTAACACCTAGAATAGTACCTGGCACAAACATGGCATTCAGAAATACTTGTGGAATAAATGACCATGTTCAGTGCTCCCATGGTACTTTGTCCAACAGTTTTCTCACTGCCTTGTAATTATTTCATTTATATATCTTTCTATACTAGATTATGAAATACCCCCAATATTTATGCAATTTGAGACACAAAGTAAGTACTGTAGAAATGTTACCTGATGTTGTCCAATTTGAAATTCTTTTGTATTTCAAAATACTGTTCAATATAAGGCTTTATTTTAGAGTTTAATAAAAGCAGGGTATATGAACTCTTATTATTTTAATGGTGACTATAAGATACAGAAATGGAAAAAAACTGATGTTAATTTCATTTAGACTTTTTTTCTCTTCTATAGTTATTTTAATTCTCTTAGTTTTTCAAGGTTGTTCTGAACAAACATAAGACATTGTACCCATGCCTTTCTTTTTTTTTTTTTAAAGATTTTATTTATTTATTTGAGAGAGAGAGAATGAGAGAGAGCATATGAGAGGGGGGAGGGCCAGAGGGAGAAGCAGACTCCCTGCCGAGCAGGGAGCCCGATGCGGGACTCGATCCAGGGACTCCAGGATCATGACCTGAGCCGAAGGCAGTCGCTTAACCAACTGAGCCACCCAGGCGCCCAGTACCCATGCCTTTCTAAGGGAACTGGAAAGAATAAAAGTAAGAACAGAAGAAAAAAAAATGAGCAAAGAATAAAGGAAGGGGAAGAAGGGGAAGGAAAAGAAAAAGACAGGAAAGTTTACTTATCCAGAGTTCTGATATTTATTTAAAAATAAGGAAACATTTTAAAAAGTATTAATTAGTCAAGTTCCATTTCATGAAACAGACTTTAAGTTATCTTTACATATATTTAAAACCAGAGATAAATATTTTTACATTCTTTAAAGATTTTATTTATTTATTTTAGAGAGAAAGAGGGAGAGAGAGAGAGGGTGAACGTGAGCAGAAGAGGAGCAGAGGGAGAGGAAGAAAGAAAATCTTACTCAGACTCTCCGTTGAGCATGGAGCCCAACTTGGGGCTCAATCCCACAACCCTGAGATCATGACCTGAGCCGAAATAAGAGTCAGATGCTTAAATGACTGAGCCACCCAGGTGCCAGTAAATATTTATACATTTTTAAAGAATAAATTAACAAGTGTACTAGATTTAACACCATGTTTAACTTGTAGATTTAACATTTATTAGAAGATATGAATGTTTTATTCCCTCTGATATTTGGTTTAGTATCACCTTTTGTTATATACTACAGTGAGGAGACACTGTAATAATGCTGGTGTAGAAGAAACACTAGCATTTCTAGCACATCTTAAATGCATATAGGCAATATTTGAGAATAACAAATAATTTCTGATGTGTTTTTCCTTATCTGTCCCATTTTTGTATTTTTACAAACTCTTTAAATTTACTGGTAAAACTATCTCATCAGTTTTGAATTACTTTCTTGGGGGAAATGATTAAGGAAAAAAAGTCTCTGTTAGGGGAAAAGTTCTCAGTAACTTGAGTTAATCAAAGTACAAATAAAAGAGGATTAAATTCTATGAGGCTGCTACACTTCTATGTTTTCCATCTCTTCAATCAAGACAAGGGGCTTGTTTTTAAGAGGCTTATAATCTAATTAGGGAGACAGAGCATATACATAAAAACATGAATAGCACTATGGGGAATCCAAATGAGTAGTCCAGACAGTAAATGTTTCCAATTTCAGAATCCGGAGGAGTGCCTGAAAGCTAGGGTGGCTGGACTTGAATTGATCTTCACAGAAATGAGGGGATCTTTAACAAGGGGTGGGAGGAAGTGGGGAATGACTGTTAATGCATACAGAGTTTATTTTGGGGATAATGAAAATGTTCTAAAATCGAATGTGCTGACAGTTTCGCATCCCTGTGAAAATACAAAAAAATCATTGAATAATACATTTCAAATTAGTGAATTGTATAATACCGAAGTATATCTCAATAAAGCTGCTATATTTTTAAAAATCAGCTATGGTATTGGCACCAGTTACAGAAATGGGGCCTTCAGGAGCTGTGGATATTATCTCCCCCCACCCTTTCCTTTCTCTACTTTTCTGTAAAGGGTGGCTGGTGATGCTTAACTTCACAATCTAGTTCATAAGTCACTACACAGACCAGTGAGAAGCCATATCCAAAATAGATGTAGATGGCTGCATATTACCTGGAGTTCCTGAATTATTGAGACAATGTAATGACTGATGCGCTGTGTCTCCCTTCTTTGAGGAGAGCATGAGAACGACTGTCTACAAAAAATAGTTGAAACACATTAGGTAAAAGCTTGATAGTGCTATATGAAAGTAGAATATGATGGAAGTCCAGAATGGATGCAGAATGATCCATCTTTGGCCTGTTTTGCTCTCAGATCCATTCCTTTCTCTTTTCTGACTGGCTCTGTATAACCCACCCTGTGGCTGTGGGTGACTTCTGTGGGGGGCATTTTCCAGGTTATAATGGCTACTGGTTTCTGGATTGGTTTGACCAGTAGGAGGCACTAGCTGGTTGGAGGACAAGAAGAAGTGAGCCTCAAGGGTATTTCTCACTCCGTCCTGCTGCTTTGAATAGCATCTCTGGCAACAGCTACATCTTCTCTGTTGCTATAGCTTTGCTCCAGTGACCTTAAATCTTGAGCTTTCTATCAAAACCTCCTCTCTTCATTCTTCTAGCTGAGATTAACTAGTGTTAATCTATATGTTGCCTCACCATGCCTTGTTCGGCTTCTCAGCTCTCCCACCACCTGTGTAACCAATTTCCTGCCCTAAGTTCCCTCTGTTTAAGGCATTTTGACTGTTTTCTGGTTTTCTGTTTGGAACCTTAAACAGTATGAACTTAATAAATATTTGTTGAATGACTACACTTAGTAGATGGGGAACTGGAAAAATTCTGGGGCTGCTACAAACAAAGGAACGTAAGAGGTGGAAATATTTGGGTGGAGATGAGTTTGATTTTAGACATTTGAATTTGGGAATATAAGGTGGTAATGAATCATTGGCTAAAGTAGGGAAGAGCGTTGGGACTGGGAAGCCAAAACTTGAGAGCTGTTTCCATAGAAATAAGTCCTGAAGTAGAAGCAATAGCAATAGAAAACATGAACAAGGGGGAATGTGTAGAAGATGAAGAACAATAAAAGATCATGGAGAAAAACTTGGGTACCCACAGAGACAGACTACGAGGGAACCAATAAAGGATGAGAAAAGTTAGCCATAAAGGTGGGGAAGGTATCTGCTTAGCACTGAGGGCAATGTCATGGAAACCAAGTAAAATAGACAGAGAAGGAAAAATTAGTTAAATGCTAAGTAATACAGGGTAGTCATGGAAAAGAAAGACCGAAAACAATTACTGAGTTTGGTGATTAGGAGGTCACTGATGATCTTGAAAGTGTGGTTTTATTAGTAGTGTGATGGCTGATTACCTATTGCCAAATGGGTAAGTAAGTAAGTGAAGAAAAATTGAGGTTAAAAGTATACAGAGATAATGTGATTATAGAAATTCAGAAATGAAAGACAAAGCTAAGGTAACAGCTAGACTGGTAAGATAGGCGGCTTGTTGTTCTCTCTCTGTCTCTTTCTTTTTTTCTTTCAAGGAAAAGTAAAATCTAAAAATATTTGTAGATGAAGGAAAAAATACCAATGGTTATTACATGAATGAAAATGAAGAATTCACAGAGGATAAATGATGGAATAAAATGCTGGGGGAAAGAGCAAAAAGATCACTCAGGACACAGGGGAATAAACACACTGGGGAAAATGTGAATTGCTTATTTTGAAATAGAAAGTCACAGATACTCACAGGCAGAGTGGAGATTGGGGAAGTTAAGGAGCTTATAGTAGATAGCCTGGTGAGAGTGAGGGGTCCCAGAGAGTGATGAGCAGTTTGGAGAGAGTGTTTGAGGACAGAGAGCAAGAAATCCTGAGGGGTGTCAGCAGAGAAAATGATTGGTGGGCCAAGTTAAGGAAATGATGGTGGACAAGAGTAGGTTGGAGAACTAGGATGTGGTGGGAGAGTCAATAGCACTTGGTAACCATATGAAAGAGACAACCTAGAAAGTGCTAAGTGAAGGCTGCACCAAGTTTATTGCCACTGATAAAAAATGTTTCTGTGAGGTGTGGTAGGTAAAAGATAATGAGCTTGTTGGATGGCATCTTTAGTTTGAATTGAAAATATCTAATATGCAGTTAGAAATTTTGGACTAAATCTCAGAGAAGCAGATGTAAATTTGAAGTCAATGGGAAAGAGTTGATAGCAAAGCCAAAAAAGTGAGTAAGAGCTCTTAGGTACACAGTGTAGAACAAGAAAGGTAGAATGCCAAGGACTGAATGCATCACCATATCTGAGGATAAGAGAGGAAATGGAGCCAGAAAAATATGCAGATAGGAAAAATTAAGAACCTTTCTCAAGTGGAAAGTAGCAGTGCTTCTCTCTAAGTTAAATTCCCCTAACTCAAATGTTTCACAAGTAGAGCTACTGGTTTTGTCCATATCCTGCACATTTGCATCCCTAATAGACATCTTGCAGAGCACTTTGAATGGCCTTAATGTTTTTCCACATTTACGAAGATGAGCCCATTCACAGAGAAGCACACTAAGTGAAAGAGAAATTTCTGTAAATAGGCACATTCATGGGCTACAAAGCCCACTGAAAATTCCCAGGGATGTATATGTAAAAGCTGAATTGACACATGTGGATGGTTGAGAGAACATGGAGCTGTCATAGTTGAGCCGTCGAATTCTTTCCCGAAAATAAGAAGAGGACTTTTCTGTTCCAAGTCCTTTGACATAGATTACTGCACTGCCATGTTCTCTCAGGAACTTACTGTGGCCAAAGACTACACTAACGTGATTTTGTTTTTTGTAAGACATTGGACACATTGATGGGCCACAATGTTATTTTATTCATCCGGGGTAAGCTGTTTACAACATTAAAAAGCTCTAGTTCCTCAGAGTTGACATACTTTTGAAGCTGGAGGTGGCATCCTGGTAATAGTCATCACCTATCCCCAGTGGAGTCAGGCCAAATTACTTAGACCTGGGGCCAATAAGGGGCCTGGAGGCAGAAATACGGTTATATCAATACCTGGCAAACATAACCAACTTAAATTTACTTTAGGATACTTTCTTGTAGTTGTTAAAAGAAACTTCTACATTAAAAATAAATCAAACTTTCTGCTTTTAGGCAAAATTTCTGATCCAAAGACCTAGAAGCATCTAAATATTTCTGTGCCAGCCATCTAGCAATTCCTTTAAACTTACAGGTTGTGCCCTGGTTTCAAAATGAAATCTTACCCACATAGGATGATTCTAACTATTTGACAGGATTCAGATCTGCCCTCTCCTCTCCATTTGACTGCTCTGTGCAGCTCAGACAACCATCATCTCTGGCTTGCTTATGACACCTACTTCTTAACCCTCTCCTTACCTTTTGTCTCATTCATGCAAACTTGTTTTCTCATATTGCGATCAGCATAGACTTTTTAGAATGCAAATTGTTAATGTTATTCATTTATTCATTCATGAAGATTGGTTGAACACCAACTATTTGTCAGAAACTGTCTTTGATGCCAGAAATAGAATAGTGATAGAAAAGAGTCCAATACAAGCAAGTATTCACACTGAAGAACTTATGAATATATAACAAAAGAAACTGACCCACACAGTGATCTCAGGAAAGTGGAGCCTGATGGTGGAGGAGGGGTGAGAAGCAAGGAGGGGGAAAGGGAGGTTAATCTAGTTGGAGGGAACAGTGTGTGCAGCAGGGGTGGGGGTGGGAGGACGTGGTATATTTGAATTGCTGAGAGAAGCCCAGAGAGCAGGATGACAGGAGTTGGGAAAGGTAGCAAAGGCCAAATATGCAGCTTCTTATGGGCCTTTTAGGGTCTTTGATTTTCATCACAAGAGCATCGCTAAGTAATAGCTTTTAAACATCGTCAAGGCAGGATTAGATTTACATTTTAAACAGTTCTAGCTTTGATGTGACTATCAGATTGGAGGAGAATCAGTGCATTTGGGAAGTCTGGACAGTTCTTTACCACTATAGGCCAGATGAGAGATAATGGCAACTCAGACCAAGGTGGTGACAGTGGAAGAGAAGAAAATTGATGCACTGCAGAGACATTTTTGTAGTGATGTGGGGGCAGGATGAATATGGGGATGAAGGCGATTTAATGTCAAGGATGCACTTATGTTTCTGGCTTATGAAGCATCACTGATGATGTGACATTCACTAGAATATGGAACACCAGATGAGAGCTAGTTTTGGAGGGAAATTAGATGTATTGAGTTTCAATACATTGAGTTTAAAGTGACTTTGAGATTTCTAAGTTTAAGTGTTTAATGGCTTCCCATTGCCCAAAGAGTTAAATTAAATCTCCTTAAAACAGATATTTCAAATCTTTGTGACCTTATCCCAGACCCATCTTGGGTCACACTCATATATGCTCTGTATTTCAACCATTTTGAACTAGTGGAAAGATCCTGAATGCCCCAAAGTGTTTCACATCTTGATAGCTTTGCAAATACTGCTATTTTTGTTGGACAGATTTTTTTCTCTACTCCTTTCTAGAATACTAAGTTAACACTCCTTCAAGACTCAGCTTAAACATCATCTCCTTTGGAAAGAGTTTTTGTTTGTTCCTAATGTTATATATGTGTGTGTATGTCTCTGTGTGAGTATGTCTATATGTACACACACATACATATGTATATGTATATATATATATATGTATTGTGTATGTATATAATTTTTTATGATTATCAATTTATTAATCTCAACCACTAGATTATGAACTTCTTGATGTCAGGAACTAGATTTTGCTCATTTCTATAAACACATTTCTCTAAAATGCAGCAGTCAACAAACGAATTCAATGATGAAATCAATGAAAAAAATGAATTCTGAATTCTTTTCCTTCTTTCCAGGAAAATATTTTAAAAAATAGACTATTTTTGGTTAACATAACCAGAGACCACTGATAAGACTGAAAAAACCAGAGCTCTGTCTTTCTTCTTTGAGCAATTATTTATTGAGGACCTACTTAGTGGTTCATCAGCAAAAAGACACACTGGAAACCAAAGTAAATGCAAGATGTCAGTCATCAAATGCCTGTTTCATGAAGGGCACAGTAAAAGGGTGGGGTTACAATGACAAATTGTCAGCCCTTGAGGGTCCTGGTCTGATGTAGGAGATTGGACAAGGAGTCTGACCTTGAAGTGGGTCTGGCTGTGAGTAGAGATGGATCAGGAGCTCTTTGGGCAACTTGGGGGTGGTTGTGTTGTGCACCATGGATGGCAAAGAATGAGGCTGCAAAGCAAGAATTTCTGCTGAGACTTTGAAAGGTCTAAGTGACAAATTTGGTACATCTATATAAGACTTTAAACACCGCACAGAGTCTAGATTTGAGCTGATAATGAAGACCTCTTACAGTTTTGAGCAGGAGACATATTGAGGACATCTATTTTGATACCACACAATCACTGTGCAGCTGATAATGCATTATAATTACTATGATAAAATTATTATGATAATTTTGAGGGTAAAGTACCATTATTCCTGTTTTACATAAGAGATTAAGAAGCTTGCAGGTGATGCAGCTAAATAGTGACAAAGCCAAGACTTGAACCCATAGAACTCCTTTCCTTATGAAGGATTTCTATTAATAATATTGAACCAAAGAATACATCAATCTCTCTTTCCCTGCCCGATCAAAA
Source organism: Leptonychotes weddellii (assembly GCF_054177405.1). NCBI lineage: Eukaryota > Metazoa > Chordata > Mammalia > Carnivora > Phocidae > Leptonychotes > Leptonychotes weddellii. The sequence continues at coordinate 111,941,450 of NC_138376.1, forward strand.
GTAAAACTCCAATTAAAAGCCATGTCTTTCCTAAGATTCACAGAATGTCATTTTAATATGACCATAATCTATAAGTCAAAACCAGTATGAAAAATCTGAATTTTAAAAATGTTTTCCGCCTGCCCAATTATAGAAATGATATAGGTCCACTAGGAAAAATCTAGAAAGAGTGCAGAAAATATAGAACGTAAATATAATCTCACCACCAAAAGAAAGCCACTTTTCATATTTTATTTGTAAAGTTTTCCTGTCCTTTTTCTGTGTTATCACCTATATTCTGCCAGCTTTTCTAATGGAGGAAAGCATCTAGATGTGCAAAAGGCCAGCATTCCAAGCCACCTTCTGATGGGTGATCAGAGTGATTGTGTGTTCAAAAATACATGAAAGTTTTCTAGTTCTTTCTAGGGCCTGCACCTCCTGCTTCCTCTCCAGAAAAGGTTAGAGGATGAGACAGAGCCAAGCTCACCTTGCTGGCTGGCTCTTCTTTCTCTCCCTTTGTAGAAATAAACAAACTTGGTAGCTTTAAGAGTCAGGTTTGGGGGGAGTTAGTAAAGGACCACATTTGGTCCTCAAGGCCTGAGCATTGTGCTCAACACAGTTTTTAGACAGGCAGCCTTGCTATGGGGGGTATTATTCAACTACTGGGAGTTATTAGCTCAACTGCTGGAATGGATGAGTCATACTCTGAGTCAGATTTATTTTCTTATAGATACCTCTCTAAAGAAGTGTATGGGGAGGACAGATGATTGTTAAGCAAGTACACAGGCATTTCTAGCTTCCCAGGACATGAATGAATTTGAAATTCCACATCTGAATTTTAACACCATGCATCTTGTAAGATTAAGGGAAAAAACGGTAGCAAAAGTGTATACAGACCCAACATGTTCGTCCAGCCAACTGGGATACTACAATACAGTCTGAGGGATTATAATATATATACACACAACAACACATATACAATTTATGCATAAATATGTACACATATCCACATGTAGGCACACACTCGCATCATCAAAAAAGTAAGTTCCAGACCTACGATATTTGTCAGAATTATTTCTGTTTATTTTATGGCAACTTTGAAAACCCCAAATACATTTGCTTTACTCTTATTTGATTCTACAAAATGACTGTATTTCTAATCAGTTGGTATAGTTTAATTCTAACATGGCAGAGTAGCTTGTTAATTATTAGGCATCTTTTCCCCTAAGTGTTCATTCGTTCTCTTATTACTCGGTTACTTGGCTGAGGAGAAATGTCACAATAATCGGCTGTGGATTTCTCAGCTTAATTTTTAAGGCAAAATGAACACTGTCAATGTTTTCCTTGCCTTGTCTGTGTCTGTGTCTCTCCCGCCATCTGCTCATGCCTAGGTATAGCAGTTTGCATATACTTTATTCATGGCCCCAAATCCCTGTTTGCTCTCCTACTCTGTGAATTACAGTGAATTGTGTGGAAATCTAGAAGGAAGACAACATGACAAAATGCCAAAAGTACCGAATCACTTCAGCCTCTCCTATTCAGAGCCCAGTGGGTTCCATCTTTAAATACATTGCTTGTATGCCTCATTTCCCCAAAGCCCTCATTCAAGAGGCTGTTGAAGATTTGGAGGGGGCCCGTTGTATTACAAAACACCATTCTAGGGAAATGTCAGACTGTTTTATCCAGAGGATCTGAGAGGGCTACTCTCTCTGAAGTGTGGGTCAAGCAAATGAGTCTTCAAAAAAATGTCTTGTTCGACAGTGATGCAGCATAGTCTGACCATGGCTTAGAAGCGTGTATTCTGCCAGGGAGCCATTGAACAAAAAAGAGACCAGTGGTCCATTTGTAGTTTTCTTAGCTTAAATTATCTGCTATCACTATTAGGTTTCCTCCTTTATTATTCTTTTTTGTCTTTGTCCTAGTTTCCCTAGAAATAGTAATTTAAAAATCAACCAGAGTTATGTTATTTTTATGGTCATCCAAACTTTCTCTCTGAAATATAGATGACATTTTTTTTTAAGATTTTATTTATTTATTTGAGAAAGGGAGAGAGAGAGAGAGCATGAGCGGGGTGCAGGGAAGGGGAGGGAGAAGCAGGCTCCCCACTGAGCAGGGAGTCCTATGCAGGACTCTATCCCAGGGCTCTGGGATCGTGACCTGAGCTGAAGGCAGATGGTTAACTGACTGAGCCACCCAGGCACCCCTAAAATGTAGGTGACTTTTATTCAGATCATTGGTCCTTTAAAATATCGTATATTCTTACTTATAGAGAACCCAGTTTATAACATGAATGCAATTATAATCCTATACTACAGATTGTTGATGTTCATTAATCACCTTAAATATTTTTCTAATTAAAGAAAAGAATATACCCATGAGCTTTATCAACTCAGATTTTTAAGCATATTGTTAGATATTGAATAATTTAATAATCATGTTTAGCTATTTGAGCTATGTGTCCCAAATCAATGACAGATAAAAGTTACATCATTAAAAACAAAGTAAAGCAAATACTCTGGATACAAAGATTACATCAACCAAATGAAAGATATTTGTAAATCTGTAGTATTTTTTTATTTGTAGTGTTTTTCCTAGATTCCCTCTTGAGGACAAGACTTTTATTTATAAAAATAAATTATTTTAATTATCTCACAAATGATGATTTTTGAGCATCTATTATATAGTAGGTTGGTGAATAAGACAGACATGGTCTTTACCCTCTTTTAACATAGAATCTATCAAGGTAGATGGATATGGACAAGTAATACATTTGATGACTAATCTGACAAGAAGCACAAGATAATGTAGGAAACATATTAAAGGTAATATCCTACTTTTTACTTCTAATATTGTAGAATAACAAGAAGACAATTTCTTGAACTTGGAAGTTTCCTTCATTGATGAAAGTCCCTTGCCACAGACAGAAATATAGTTTTATGATTTTAATGTGGAAAATAGAAATAACACCCCACTCAGGCTCATCTGGCTTTGTTGTTTTGCTATAAGCCTTTGCTCCTAGCTTTCTCATGGTTGGCTCTATTGCCTTCTTCAAGAATAGTCCCCATTCCAGCCTTTCTCTGAGGGTATTTCTTTTCTCTATCCTGCTTATTTTCATCATAGCACTTGATACTATTAGTAACCATTTGATATCTTTTATTGCCTGTTCTTTATTCCCAAATGACAGGACCCATATCTTTTTTATTTACCTATGTATTATCCAGCAACTATTATTATGTCAACATATAGTTTGCTCTGAATAAAAATTTGATGAATGAATGGATAAGCAAAACTCATAAGACAATGAGACAAAGTTGAGTTTCTGGTTGTTCCAGAGAATATAAATGATACTCTCATCCACTTGATTACTGTTTATTAAACTATGATCAGTGAAGTTTTATTAGTTGTTTTTTAAAGGGTGCTATGGTGCATAAGTTGGTAATCATTGACTTAAATAAACTTAATCTAATTCCCTCACTGCTGGATTTCTCAGAACACATATATATTATACATGTAATTTCTAGTAATGTGCACAAACGCACACACACACACACCCTCCATGGGGTAGAGTTTGGAAAATGCTTACTTTGTTAGCAGGTGGGACATGTTAAGTGACAGATAACCAGATTTTGCAGTCTCATTCAACAATTAGCAAGAGTTAGCATAGCTGGGTCTGATTCAAAGATGGCCTCAGGAAAGCACTGAGACATGAACTGATCAAATGTGTTGTGCCTCCAGCCTTTTGGACTTCTGTGTAAAGAGACTTCCTAGTCACAACAAAGACTTCTGCACCCTGTGAAGTAATCGAAAAATGATTAATCAACTTCCTGCTCTGCTTCTTTTTGCTGTTGCCTATGTTCTTCAGGGTTCATCCTGCTGAGATTATCTGTCCTGGAAAATCCTTATATCACACTTGCTACTTTTTCTTAAAAGTAGTTTGTTGGTCTTACCCCTGCCCTCCAGGAATCCTATATCAATACACTTCATAGCAAGAAATATTTTAAGATCAAGAGAAGCTGATATCTATCATCTGGACAATTCATGCTCAGAGTCCTTGTCCCTCTCCGGTGGGTGTTCTTACTTTCCAGACCAAAACATAAGATCCTCTGAAGTGACAAGGAGACAGACCTCTGGTGAGGGTCTATCTGGCCTTCCCCTTCTGCAGATGGTCCAACAGGCAACTTATAAAGAGGAGGGAAGGAGGACTCCTTTGTGCCTTTGCCTCATTGTGGCCGCCATCTAGTAATTCTCCCCTCTCCTGGTGAAATAGGTCTCCTGGGGTAACCTTAGAGGTCCTACATCTTCCCAGAACTATGCTCATTTGGAACAGAGGAGTTGGTGAGTGGCAGGGAGCCTTCCAGACACTAGCCACTTCCATTCAGCCTGTGCCATGCTATTCTCATCTGCCAAGGCCTAAGGATGGTATCCCCACCCAACCTTTCTAGAGTAGACTGGATTCATGTATTACTTGTAACTAAAACTTAATTTGACAATAACAGTGTGTTTCAAAATTTGTTCCTATCTTGATTTTAGCCTATGCAATTGTATTTCAACCCTGGCCTGTGGAAATGAATTTATCTAGCATGGTGAGACGTGTCACCTGTCCCAAGAGGGTTACATTATGGGTCACTGCTTCCCCCTTTCTTCGAAGTGCTAGGAATTGCTGGTGATGCAATCTACCTTGAAGACATTAACATTCTCTTGAGAGAATTTTTGCTCAGAGTGGCCAATACTTGAGCCTTAAACCAGAGACCATTGCATCATTCTGCCTTGGAGTAAACTCTTTATTTCTTTATCTTTAAATTGAACACAAAACTATTGGAGACATGAATAATAGTTTCTTCAAAGTGTTTTAGCACCATAAAGAGTTGGGATATTTTCATCTTACAACAAAGTTATTGTGTGAATGTAATAAAATATGTAATGTGCCTTGCACACTGCCTGACACATATTAGATATTCAGTCAAACTTAATTCTTTTTTTCTTTCATAAATCTAATACAAAGAAAATGAAAATATGTTTTTATGCTTGCGTTCAGTATCCAGTTTTTCTCTACCAGAACCCTAATGCTCCTGGGTCAGAATTCTAGCCGTTATTAGGTATAAATTAAATTCTTTTGCAAGTTATGCTGATGATGGGGAAGAAGTTGGGGGTATCTCTTCTGAACCCTATATTTTTAAATCAGTGAACAAAACTGGAAGAGCCAACTGCACAGACTGAGTATTCATATCTCTGTATCTCACTGACATGCAGCTGAGTTAATACCTTCAGCATTCCCAGCCCTTCCATCTTGGTGGCCCATAATCTCTTCTGTCTGCAAGGGAGGCAGATAGTATTTTTGATCCTGATTATCAGGATTAATATTGAAAAACTTCTTCAGGCTGGTGTCCTAGAGAAACTGGAAAAGTTCCCTTTCTATTTGAAGTGACTTAAACTGTGAGGCTGGAACAAAGGACTCATCTCTTCGATAATCATCTCACCTTCTTTTCACTCGGAGTCCAGTTAAATAAATGACTCCCTGATCTTTTGTCAATTGTCAGCAGATCTGGCTTTCAGTTTTAATCAGCCTGCACATCATGTGGACTTTAAATTCTCTTTTTGCCCTTTCCTTTGTCCATAAATATGATGAGAGTAGGAGTTGAAAAATGTTGGTTTAAGGATAAGATAAATATGCAGATTTCTCTAAGCATTCTTCATATTCCTTCTAAGCCACCTTTTCTCTTTTCTCTGCAAAAATAATTAGGCTGCTGGTTTAACTTATCAGGATCACCAAATGACTTCTGAATGCTACAGGAGCCTTCCATTCAGAAGGATGATTTTAAAGACTTTTTTTCTCTCTCATTTTCACTTCTATTTCTACCTTTAAAGCACAGAGTTTCAATTCAAACAACAAAAACATGCTCTTTAATTGGAAATTGGTTAGGGGAAAAATAGGTCCTTGAAAACAGGAATGTATTGTCTCTCTTTGAAAGACTTCAGAGTCCGTCCTCCTCATCAGTGGCTATAATCCCATAATGAGTGTTTCTGTTCTACTCAGAATGGGTGAGACCTGATCCTTTTTCTCAAGAAAAAGTCCCTGACTCAAGCAGGAATGCAAGGCAAGGGGACACTGGAAGGGTAGACAGAAATGTAACAAGAGAAGAAATAAAGATACAGTAGCATCACACACACTAATCAGCAGTGTTAATTTTTTTTAAATTTTATTTTATTATGTTATGTTAGTTACCATACAATACATCATTAGGTTTTGATGTAGTGATCCATGATTCATTGTTTTCGTATAACACCCAGTGATCCATGCAGTACATGTCCTCCTTAATACCCATCACCAGGCTAACCCATCTGCTCTAAAACCCTCGGTTTCTCGGAGTCTATAGTCTCTCATGGTTCGTCTCCCCCTCTGATTCCCCCCCTTCATTTTTCTCTTCCTTCTCCTAATGTCCTCTACACTATTCCTTATGTTCCACAAATAAGTGAAACCATATGATAATTGACTTTTTCTGCTTGACTTATTTCACTTAGCATAATCTCCTCCAGTCCCATCCATGTTGATGTAAAAGTTGGGTATTCATCCTTTCTGATGGCTGAGAAATATTCCATTGTATATATGGACCACATCTTCTTTATCCATTCATCTGTTGAAGGGCATCTCGGCTCTTTCCACAGTTTGGCTATTGTGAACATTACTGCTATGAACATTGCGGTGCATATGGCCCTTCTTTTCACTACATCTGTGTCTTTGGGGTAAACACCCAGTAGTGCAATTGCTGGGTCATAGGGTTAATCTACACTTGTATAGAGACTCGGCTTCAGTCATGCCCTGCAAGGCAGGCAGCAGTGCCACTGGGAGGGGAGTCTCTGGAAGTTGCAATCTTTTCTGAAGCAGTACAAATGTCCAGCCTGGCACCTGGATAAGTTTACCTATCATCTTTTCTTTACCTTCAACTCAGATGCAAATGTAAGCTTTCGATTAATGTGAGTCAGGACCAAAAGCAAAATGACAATGGAGAGTTAAAAATAGCTTGTAAGCCTTTTATTTTTTAGCAGTATGACCTACCAAAATTCTACTCCCCTCTCCCAAATGTTGCTAGGCAAAATTTAACAAGACACTTGGATTGCATGGCTGAGTTTGAAAGCTAGAAAATGAAAATCCCCGTAAGAGGAAGGTGAAAATCAAATCACTGAGCTCTCTCAGGGGCATTTGCTGGATTTTGTGGCCAGATTTTAATTGCCCTTTGGGGTGGGAGACAAAGACTTGCACTCCATTGATGGGGAATCAATGAACTTTTCCATGTACAACCAGTATCCCCACATTTGGTGAAAGGATGAGCAAAGAAAAAAATATATACTTACCAGCAAAAATAGACTATGAGAAAAACTACCTATGTTAGCTTTGGTGGTGGTGGAATAAAAAAAAGTCCTCTTTAAGAGTTTGTAACCCTAGGCCTGGCCCCATTTCTTTGAGTGTTTTGAAGAGATAATGTTCACCTGTTGAGAACACTGGAGGTGATCATGCATATTAGCATAGTCTCCAGGGAACACTGAACTGAAGCAAATGCAAATCCTCTCAGTAGGGCCATGCTCTCTACACAGGCCATGAGCCAGTGTCACTGGAAGTAACAAAAAGGAAATTTACGTCCCCCAAGAACATCAAATGGAACATCAAGATCCACCCTACTTTCTTTAAAGGTGTAATACAAATAGTTCTAAGAAGAAAAGATGAAATAAATCTATGATCAATTAATAAGATTAGAACACACAGGCAGGTTAAGAAAAGAACCAAAATACAGTTTCTGAAAATGAAAAATATAATGAATCATTTCATAGATAAGTTAAAGAATAGATTAGACAGAATAAAGAGAAAATTTATGAACTAAAAGCTACACATAATGAAATTCATTAGAATACAGCAAAAAGAGGTAAAAATAGAAACCTGAAATGGACGTTAAAAGATGGAGAAGAGATTGAGAAGCTCTCACGTACATTTAACCAGTACCAGGAAGACAAAACAGAAAAAATGAGAGGCAACATTCAAAGAGAAAATGAGGGAGAATTTCCAGAATTGAAAAGAAATATGAATCTACAAAATACAGTTGACCCTTGAACAATGATTGGGTTAGGGGTGCTGACACCTTGTGCAGTTGAAATCCACATATAACCCTTGACTCTCTAAAAGCTCTACTACCAATAGCCTACTGTTGCCTGGAAGCCTTAACAATAATATAAACAGTTAATTGACACAAATTTTATATGTTATATGTATTCCACACTGTATTCTTACAATAAAGTAAGCTAGAGAAATGAAAATGTTGTTAAAAAACCATAATGAAGAGAAAATACATTTACAGTACTGTGCTGTACTGATTGAAAAAAAAAATCTACATAAACGTGGACCTGCACAGCTCAAACTCATGTTATTCAAGGGTCAGCTATAAAATCAGTCCTAAGCAGGATACATTCCTTTTAAAGAAATCCTCACATAAACACATTTTAATGAAACTGTAATAACACCAAAGACCTTAAAAGCCGCCAGAAGGAAAAGACAGATTACTTGCAATGAAGCCACTCTGACAGTGGTTTTCTCTACAACAGTAAGAGAGAAAACAGGGAAAAATGCTTGGAATATAAAAACAGAATAGAAAGCTCAAATAAACTGGTTGGAATCAATCTAAATAAGCCAGTATTTACAATAAAATTAGTAGAATAAAACTATCACAAAAATTTTCCTCACTGAGGAATTTTATGTGATTTTTCCCCAAACAGCAAGAATAAGTCTTTTGCTATCAGTGAGGCCATTCATTCATTAAATATGAATGAATTCACTTCTCTATTTCCAGCATATATTAGGCATGTAATGCCTACTGTGTTCCAGGCACTATTTATTTTATGTGCTGGAAATAGCAAAGTGAATGAATGTGGCAAAGTCTCTATTGTCATGGATCCTACATTCCTTCAAAAAGCCATTCACTAACTGGCTATAACGTGCAAGGTATTTCTTAAAAGACATCTGCATGTTAAAAAAAAAGACAAAGATTTTGAGCCAAGAATATTTTCTTAATTTTCCTGTAAGGAAATTTAAATTAAAACTTTCTCATTTTTGAGTTCCCATAAAAAAATAACAAAACTCTGTAACCAAGATTATGAACTGTACTTTCACAACCCGATCACAGTTCATAGCATTTTTGCTTCTGAATTAATGATGTCTGAAAGTTTTCTGCCCAAACATCCTACTGAGAGTTGAGGAAATATCAGACAATTAAATTTAATTCAATAATTAAATCCATTAGGTAATCATATCGTACTGGGTAAAGAAATGATCAAGAAATTAAAAAATTGAACCTCTAGAGTTTATTTGCAGTTGACTAGAAAAGCATCCAAAAGCTCAGAAATAAAAACTGTGTCTGTTCTGTTGAATGTTCTATGCCTACCATGTAGCCCAGTTCCTGGCATGAACTGAGTACTCAGTAAGTATTGATTGAATACCATGTTGTAAATGAATGACCATTGCAAGTCAACTAAACTAAATGGCACATGCAAAGCTAGTCAGAAAAATGTAAATCAAAATTAATTCCATTTTCCTGTCTACATTCTAGAGGACTGGAGAAAATAAATAAACCAGAACATAGGAAAATACTCATGACCCTTTAAATGAAACCTTATATGAATTGAACTGTGATGGTTATTATAGTCTTAAATTTTATGATCTGAATTTGTTCTTCACCCAATTGTTTTAAATAGCAGCATAAAGTAGAGAAAATCCAGTCTTACCATACTTGTCAGCTAGAATCACTCATTGGCAAATCTTCTGTGTGTCTGGGATTAAATGGATAATGCAGTGTGTATAATGTAAAAGAAAATTAAATACAATGGCTGTCTACCTCTGATAAAAAATATCCTTAACATTTGCTGATCTCTTCATTTTTTGGGTAAGAGGATGAGCTCTGGATTAGCATAAAACAAAGTAAATTGAAGACAAATTTGTGCCAGAAAATTCAGTCTGCATTTTTCAGCCAGGGATGAATGGATGAATATTGTAATCCTACTTGAAATCTAATTAATCTCAAAAAGAAAGCCCTCAGGGGCCAAAGAGCACCTCTTTAACTTTTATGCATAGTACCTGGTGTGTTGGGCAACGTGTGTAGGTCTGATCCATTCTCTGTGCTGCAGTGATGGTGGTGAATAAAAGCCCATCCAAAGATATGAAGCAGCCACACCCCAACGTTGACTTTAAAGTGGCAAATATTGCTACAGGGCAGTTCATCATTTCAAAATCTTAAGGTGAAGAAGTTTCTCAATAAATACTAAGAATCATTAGCAATTGGCTGCAGCATAAATATATTGGGAAGGGACATCTTTAGACCATAAACTGATTTGGGTTAAAATAGAAAAAAGTTGCTGGTGATAATTTGAATGCATGAAATCATTCCCACATGCCTAGACTGCAGCAAAAGGAAGAGGAAATGGGTGACAAAAGTAATCTCAACGCAGGATGTCAAAACACTTAGATTGCCCAAATCAAAACAAACACTAAAAGTGGCCCTTTGGGCCAGTTACCCAGAGCCTAACAAGTAGGGGAAAGGATACAAAGATAAGTAAGCTCTCAATTACTAATTTTTTAAAAAGTGAGTTTATTATAAAGATATTGGGGAGACAGGAAATTGGAACAAACACTAGGAAGTTACTTGTTTGGTGGATGGTATCTGAACTGGCCTGGGATCCTCTCGGGGCCACTTCTCTATTGGGGGATCATCACTGGCAAACACTAAGAAATAATATCTTAACTTGCCCTCTGTTTTTTAATTCACCGTTACAAAGATAGGGATTTTTCCTTTCCCCAAATAAATATAACAAACAGAATCTACATACTTTTCACAACCTCTCCTCACTGTCCTATTACAATGACTGAAGACAAATTAAGTTTTTAATTATTAGCAATCTGGCTAGCATTTCATAACAAAGTCTACCCGCTAATTGAGATGAAATGTGTTTTGTCATCAACAAATTGAAACAATATTGTCTATGCATGCTGCAATATTTGCTTCTCTCTTTTCATAGCCTCAAAACATCATTAGTTTAGCACCATTTGGTCATCAAACCCTCTCTAAGTTTCCGAGCAATTCCAAAGGAATCAGATATTCTGATACAATGCATAAATATGTTTAGCTTCACTCATTAATTTTGGAAATTAAATGGTTATGCTTATTAATTTGACCTTTCACCACTCTCTAAACTTTTAAAATGGAACTGAAAGAAAATGGCATCACATGAATCCATACTGGGAAAATGTGGATAATGCCAGTGTTCTTTTTTGGTGGGGGAGGGATTCTTCAAGGACAAACCAAATTGTTTCTGTTCTATATGCATAGGTTGGAGAGAAGCAGCTTATCAAAAAGACAGGAAATAAAAGAGCAGGGTAACTATTATAGAACTTCAATTTAGAGTTTTTGAATTCTTTGTGCTCAGCCTATTGCTCATGGTGGTGCATCTGAAAGTCACAAAAATCAGTTTGAGAGGGTTTTAGAAGACACACAGCATGAAGGCCCAATCTGCTGCTTTAATGGCCAACTCCTCTGGCCTGGCAAGGAGGTTCATCAACATCTATTTTTTTGGATTTACATGTATTTCAGGTTGGGGTGCCTTCTTTAAAAAACAAGGATATGACTGGATAATTGGCCTCAGCGTCACCTCTTGACCACAGTATTTTCTTTTCAAATTAATGAGTCTAGGAAAAAAACAGCAATGGAATATCCTAGGTTTTATCTTAGGACTCACATATGCTGATGCAGCATGAAAGAGGGACGTGCCAAGAAACATGAGAAAAAAGCCAGTGGTAAAAAAGTTTCAGATGAATTGCGAACTCTTTCTTACTCTCCTTACATAATCTTTTGTGGCAAAATCCAGAGTATTGAAAATCAGGCATTTCTGTTTCTGGCACTTCCTGCAAAAAGGAGTTCATTGGCCTTACCTGGGGAAAGAATTATGCCGACAGGCAGTAGCCAGCAGTGACCTGAACAATTTCGTCTTCCACACTATCTGTCATCTTGTGTCCCCACCCTTTGTCTTAGAGTCATCGTGTGCCTTAAAGAAATGGGACTGCCATCTTCTGGTGGCCTTCAGTGTAATTAGGTGAATGTCACTACTAATATTGTCATTTTCTTTGCTCTCCAGATGACTGTATTACTGTTTGTGTCATTAAAATATGCTTGTCTTAGGTCTTAGGAATAAAAATTCAGATTTGGTCAACAAAATGGAGAACCAACTGTGTACCAATAGTTTTGCCATTTTTTTCCTTTAATGTTCATAACAACCCATCTGTGCTGTAGGTATTGCAGTGGAATAAAAAACTTACTTGATGATTCATTTGTAGAATCAGCACATCAAGCACATACTGCATGTAGTCACAACTATATAAGGAAAATCATTTGAATTGCTCGTAAAGTGTAATAAACATGATTTTTTGTGTATACAATCATACACAGTAATATGTATATCACCAGTACACAATGTATGCAGTATGATTATATATAATAGCATGCACAGATATAAATTATAACTTTATGGTATTTTTTAATTATGTAAAAGGGAGCCATATGGTTGAATATCCAAAGTTAAATGCGATATAATATCTTTACAAATGAGATAATTAAAACTCAGATAATATATGCTCTGAGTCATATACTATAAGAAGCAAAATTCAACTGTATACTAATATTTCCTGAATCTAAACCTGAGGCCAATAGCTGTCTTGTTATAAGACCTTAAGCCTTACAGAAATACCAAATGCACTGATGTGCAATATTTTTCAATAAGATAAAATTTATCTGACTCCTGTTTTTCAGCACTGATATTTGTTGACTAGATTAGTGATTCCAAAATACGTCTTCCTTGTATCTGCTCTCTCTATTTGAACAGATACCATGTCTCAGTTCATTTCTTTTCTCTTTTGTCCAGGGAGAATTTAAAGAACATATACTTTCAATTGGGAAAAAACTTTTCTAGTTCTCACACTGATTATCCATATTTATATACTATCTTGTTCAAGAAAGGATTTTAGTTGTCCAGTATACAACATGAAGACATGTCTACTGCTCAAGGAAAATCTGTGAAAGTAGACATTAACAGTATGCAATGAATTTAATATAACATGGTCTATTGCTATGGACCAAAGAACACTAGTAACACACGTGTATCAAACAAAGTTAAGCTTATAAGTGTTATTATTCATACATACCAAGGTAACTGTAGAGTGTTTCCCAAAAAAGTGAGTTAGGCTTGTAGGCTGGAGTTGATTACAGGCTGAGCATCTCAAGAACTGGTCAGAATTTGCAAATAAGGGAGTTTTTCAAAGAGTCAGAAGTTTTATGAATCCAGGCAAAGTTAGATCAGTTCATCTGTGGCTTATCTTGAGACATATGGGTCTGAATAAGGTGGGAAATTGAGTTTAGATCATTTGCTTACATGTCATGATTTGGTATAGTTTAATCTGTTTTGTTAAGTGAGAGGACAGTTTTGCAAGTTGTTTTTTCTATTTTGAAATATATTGAAATTATTCAGTTTTCAGTATCAAAATAATTTCATTGTTGGCAGCCTTGATTCTGTAGAGATAAAATATGAGCTTCCTCCTTCTTACCCTCTAATAGCTGTTTTTCCTATTCATCCTTCAAATATTTATAAATGATCAGACATGTGGCAAGCATTGTGCTTTTGGTACATGGAGTTTATAATCTAGCTAGACAAGGATTTAATTACATGATTAGAACAACTTTATTTTCATTATGTTTTTTAAGGTTTTATTTTTATTTTTTTTAAGATTTTATTTATTTATTTGTCAGAAAGAGAGAGAGAGAGAGAGCACAAGCGGGGGGAGTGGGAGAGGGAGAAGCTGGCTCCCCGCGGAGGAGGGAGCCTGATGTGGGGCTCTATCCCAGGACCCTGGGATCAAGACCTGAGCTGAAGGCAGACACTTAACTGACTGAGCCACCCAGGCATCCCTATGGTTTTATTTTTAAGTAATCTCTACACCCAACCTGAGGCTTGAACTCACAACCCTGAGATCAAGAGTCACATGCTCTACCAACTGAACCAGCCAAGCACCCCACAACTAGAGCAACTTTAATTTGACTTTTCCCAATCTGCATTTTTAAGAAATTCTATTTTTTTTCTTAAAGGAAAACTTCAAATTTTTAACTGAATTACTCTCTGCAGTGGACTGAATGTTTGTATCCCCTCCAAAATTCAGATGCAGAAATCTTAACCTTCAATGTGATGCTGTTAGGAGGTGGGGCCTTTAGAAAGTAATTAGAACATGAGGGTGGAACCCTCATTAGTGGAATTAGTGCCTTTATAAAAGGGACCCCAGAGAGCTTTTTCAATTTCTTTCCACCACGGGAGAATACAACATGAAGAAGGTAATCTGCAATCTGAAAGAAGACTCTTACCAGAACTGGGCCATGATGACAGCCCAATCTTGAACTTCTAGCCTCCAAAACTGTAAGAAATAAATTTCTGTTTTCCATATGCCACCCAGTCTACAGTACTTTTTTATAGTAGCCCAAACCAAGATGATTCCTAACTCATGTGGAAAAATGTTTGGTTTTTACCTATGTGACAGAGAATGTTGACTTGCTCCTAGCAATAGAGGTATTGTTTTTTAGATGAGCACATGGCTGTCTTAAATTACCACTTGATTTCTCTAATTTTATAATTAAGTGCAACCACTCAATGAAGTTATGGCAGTGGGGTGTAAAGGAGAATGGGGTTTCCATTCCAGGAATTGTGTTCAACTCAAAGGGAAAGTGTATGGCCTCTTTAAAACTTTTCCCCTTCTGATGGCTGAAACGATGTAATGGCTGAAGGTTGACCAGCCATCTTGAGCCATGAGGTAGGATCTTTACAATGATAATGACAGAGGGCCAAAATAGAAGAAACCAGAGTCCCTAAGGATGATTGAGTCCCATGAACCACTAACCTCCAGAGTTCATTTACTTGAGCAAGAAATAAATATTTATCTTCTTTCTACTCCATTTCTATTTTAAGGCTTCTGTCACTACAGAAATCTATTCTGCTCAGAAGGAAAATAAGCAAGAATTGAAATTATTGTATATGACAAACTCCCCCCTCCCCCTGAGATGGACAATGGTTGTAATATTGAATATTTTAAACTTTAGAAATTTTCAATCATGAGACTGTGCAAAACTTCTTATGAGGTACTCCTTACATTTCAGGAAATTTTGCGGATGTGAGATTGTTTGATCCCTAGGCAAACTTGTAAAGGAAACAGGAGAAGTATTAATGACCTCATTTTAGCATTAAGGGAACTGTAACTTAAAGGAATTGTCACATGCCTAGGCTTACCAAGTAGAGTAGTGACACATCCAGGGTTAAATTCCAGGCCATCCCTGGTCCAGGGATTTTACTACCCCAGTTCTTAAGTGGCAACTCATGCTTTCTCTTGCAGTCAAGATCATGAAAGATTAATTAGAACTCCATGTTTTTGTGGGAGCAATTTAAGTTTGAATCTCAATCACAACTGAAATCTTTTTGGAGACTCCTAAATGGGAAGGGTCATATCTGGGAGCCCTGGATCCTAACTCTGACTCTGTTCTAACTTGACTTCTTTTCTGTTAAATAAAAGAGGTAGAAAAAAATTATCTCTAAGGAATTCATTCTTTCTAGGGTTTCATTCAGCACTGATACCTTTTGGACTGGTAACAAGAGGCTAACTAACATTCACCTGTGTGCTTCCTATTTTTGGAGAAATTATAAAGAATTTTATATTTTTTTTATATCTTTTTTAAACATTTTAAAAAAGAGAATGTTTTCATTAAGTATTTGGGGTTACTCTATTGTGGGAATCTTTAACTAAGAATAAATATCACCAAAGCTTTGTATGAATTGGGAATAACTTCAATTTCTATTGGTTTCCATGGCAGTAGGGTTGCCATACTTAGCAATTAAAAATACAGGAAGCCCATTTATGTCTGAATTTCAGGGAAGCAATGAATATGTCCCTTGTAATATTTGGGAAATACTAAGAATTATTTGTTGTTTATCTGAAATTCTAATTTAACTTTGTATCTTATATTTTATCTGAGAATCCTATGTGCCACATATGGGAGACTGGCTTATTCATTATCCAGTTCAGTCTCTTTTCAGGTACATTCCTGTACCATGGAAGCTGTAAATCATTTTGCATGTGATTTAGGTACCATCAATCTGATGCACTTATCCAAGACTTAAATTCAGAACTGGCTTACACAGTAAGAGAAAGAAGGCATGAAGCTCCATCTCACTGGGGCAGATCATACAAAGGCAATGTTCTCCTAGAGCTAACAGATGTGAGCAGAGCTTTCCAGTTTTGCAAGCTGCTTGTTGTTTATAACAGAAAAAGCAACCCTTTGGGGAGCCCAGTTCTACGGTATGGCCTTGAGAATTATCTCTGGAAACTCAGCCTAGTCTATTTCTCTAACCATTGCCTTGATCCTACAATAAACACCATTCGGTAATTTGGTTGGAATGGTTTCTTTTCTTTGTAACTGGACCATGACTGATAAGTTCTTAAATTATTTTAAGTGGTAAAGGGAAGGGGGGGAAATGAAAAGTTCTCCATTTTTAAGCTTAAAGACAACACAATAAAAATAAACACTTATTAAAGGAAAAAAGCCTCCATCTCACCATCCTAAATAATCCTATATTTCAATTCATAAAAAAAAATCATTTTTGTGTTTCTCCCAGTTCTAGTTCATATGCAGACCTTGTTTCTCATATTGCAATCACAATGCAGGTATAACTTTACATTCTACTTTCCTGCCTTAACATTATGTCATAAATACTTTCTGTGTTGTTACATAGTTTACATAATTATTTTAATGGCTATGTAACAGTTCTAGTTGATGTATCATATTAATTTAATTATTCTCTTATTTTTGGATGTAAAGGGTTTTTTTTAACATTATAAATAATTCTTTAATTAATAAGGTTTTTTTTCTTCTTCTGAATTATTTCCTTAAGATATATTCCCAGCAGTGGAATAACTGGGTCGAAAGGCTGTGAACATTCTGTATCTCTTAAAATGTTTTTCCAAATTGCTTTCCGCAAGGGATGTGACAGTTTTCACTGGGTGGCAAATTTTATTGATGACTGAATTAAGGAAAGTCAGTGAAAGCTAAACATCATTCAGAATGTATGTGGCCCAGCTATACACAGCCCACCCATAGAAAGGGAAAATGCATGGAGCATGTGGCAAGAGAGTACGAAACCAGCAAAAAACACATGAGAAAGCCTTGTTTTTAATAAAACATTATATTCTCTGATTCCTTAAATGAAGTATATCTTACTTACTTTAAAATTTAATAAAAATGTCTTTGCATGAGGACCCAGAAGTAGCTTCTCCAGCCTTCTATCTTGTGTTCTCATTTTCCTAAACTTTTCCTCTTATTCAGATGGAGCAGACTGTCAAGAATTTGTTTCTTTTATTAATGGAAATTAACACCAAATGTTTATTATCTGGCTTCAGATTTGGCTCAGAAATATTGCTGTTGAATCCACCTGAATGTACAGTTGGCTTCTTGTGAGGAGAAAGGGGACAGGAATCTTATTGACTAATTTTAAACTAGATTGTTCTTTAAATTTTCTTCCAAAGATTTTCAAATGTGGAGTTTTTTTTCCAGTCACTAAATTTAATCTAGACTCATGAATGTCACATCTTCCTATTTTCCCACCAAAATTACCCCCAGTATGGCTTTTCAGGTGTTCAACTCCAATGAACTGAAGGTCGTTTTTGGGAGAGGATGCTTAATATGGAAGATCCTGGGTGATTCCCATTGGAAGATAGTAATTTTGGTCTCATTTGGAGCCATTAAAATAGAAAATGTTTTCAAGTGTCAGATCTCCTTTAGATATGATGTTATTTTGGTGGAAAAGTTTGGACAAAACTGACTACTTAATGATCATGATGGTAGCCAACTAACTTTTCTGAGAGATGACCAACTTTTGTCATGGAGGTCTGCCTGCACAAGACAGGGAAAGAGCAAGCTTTTTTTCTCTGACAGCTCAGGTAGGAAATATTTCAGCTTCACGGGCAATGCATTTTCTGTCCCAACTCTTTAATTCTGCCCTTGTAGTGTGAAAGCAGCTACAGAGAATATATAAATGAATGTGTGATTGTTCTAATAAATGTATATTTACAAAATCTGGCTGCAGGCCCCTTTGGCCAGCTGGCCCTACTTTGCTGACCCCTGACTTCAGGACTCTGGCTTGAGATGTCCTGCAGTAATAATCCAACTTCGTTTCAGAAATCTCTTAACGCTAATAGGATTATCAACTTTATAAGGAAAGAAAGAATTTAATAAGAAAAAGAAAACTTGGCTTAAAATAAACTCAAATAATGTCTTAAAAAAATAGATGTTATACATTTATGAGATAATCCAGAACCTATCAGAAAGGATAACTAGGAATTAACTTGGGAGAGCTATCTAGAATTTGAAAGGGCTTTGGAAAATGGATTCCCTCAAAAAAGTCCAACCAAGGGGCTCCTGGGTGGCTCATTCATTAAGCGTCTGCCTTCAGCTCAGGTCATGATCCCAGGGTCCTGGGATCGAGCCCCGCATCAGGCCCCCTGCTCAGCGGGAAGCCTGCTTCTCCCTCTCCCACTCCCCCTGCTTGTGTTCTCTCTCTCGCTGTATCTCTCTCTGTCAAATAAATAAATAAAATCTTAAAAAAAAAAAAAGTCCAACCAAAACTTAGGACAGGGGTTGAAGTAGCTGACCACCCTAAGGAGCAATACCTCCGCCCAGGCCATCATCTTGTTATAATATTCCCTCTTTCAGGGTCTGAGTCAATTTAAGGACAGGGTTATTGATCCTTGGACAATGTTTTTCACTGCCTAGAGTTGACCGACATCCTTGGGGTTCCTGAGACAGACTGCCAACACTCTGTTGCTCCCACTCCGATGTGGAACCACTGGGGGCCTGTGTTAAAGGTTGACTCTCTGGAGTGAGGAGGAATGGGCGAGGGTAGGAATCATTTCTGCCAATCAGTGGGAGAGACAGCAATAGCTAGAAGTGCTATGTAGGCCGTTAATATATTGCTGATATAAATGAACACTAATTTTTCACTTTTTTACTTCAAGTTTAGTCAATAGGCTCTCTTTAGTGATATGTGCTTATTATTTATTCTGAGTTGGGACCTGCTCAGCTATCTTACTTGTAGTAAATATAATGCACATACTAACAGCTGACTGTTGAGTGTATGTGGAGGTCCCTGTGGTCCTGAACATAATTCTCCCAGAAACTACTCTTTTAAGTGGGGGATATGATTATTCACATGTTACAAGTGAGGAAACAGAGCCACCAAGGGTTTAGAAGCTGCCCTGAGTCATACCCTTAATGTGGGCCATTACACACCCAATTATCTGGACTGTTAACACTCTTAAGCATGACACTATACTACCTCCTTTTGGTTAGATAGGGAACAGATGCTTTTCTTCTTTCTTTTTCTCCTATTACTTCAAGTAAGCAAGTGGGCAAAAGTGAAAAATAGAACACTTAATTTTATGTCAGAGAGGTCTGGTATCCTAACATAAAAGCAACTCATGAGAAACCTGAGAAGTAAGACCTTTCTGCACATACAGAAATGCTAATTTGGCTGCATTTCTGCTGCCTGTTCACTAAAGAAGGTTCATGCCCCTTCACAGGTGAAAGCAAGTGTCCCTCCAGCAGGTAGAACCCTGGAGAAGTATAAAACAAGATGGATCCCACAGAGGACAAGGATTCTCCTTGTCTTTCCCGCAGGAGCAATAGTGTACCTATTTCTTCTCAATCTGAGCAAAATCTTTTGGCTTCTCTTCCTACTATTGGACTTTCCAATAGCTGTTTTTCTTACTCCTTAGTATTGTCTTGATTCTTCACTCTCTAAGACAGATTCCCTTGATGTCAGTCTCTGGTTCCTTGACGGCTTGGTCACCATTAAAGAGGTTAACTTTTCTTTAAGTTGGAGGGATGTCTCTCCAAATTTCAGAAGTTGACGTGAACATGGAATAAATGGAGGAATAGCTGAGTGAAGAGGCGAAGCTGTCCTCTTCCTCTGTGTTCCATGGAAAATCACCTTTCCTGCAGTCCTGGTTCCCAGGCTCTGGAATTCCATGAGTGACCAAAATATTGAAGACATTCAGATACCATGACAACTTGGCCAAGTTTTAAATTTTATCCCGTAATGATACTAAAGAAACCCAAGGCAAATAATTACCGCCATAATCTCTATAGAAAGAACATTTTTAGTAGCAGAAGTGGGCCATAATCTGAGAAAAAAGAATGGTGCTTTAAAGTGAATTCATCTTGTTTTAGAAAAAACCTACCACATGGTCCTAATATTTTTCACTTTGCTTCTGACAGCTTATAACTTAATTTTGAGCTGGCTCCAGTCCAAGGGCTGGTGTTTAGGAAGTGCTGGTGTAATGCAAAGAATCTTGTTTTGGAGTCAGACAAATCTGGCTACAAATTCTGGCTTCTACACTTGACCTTGAGCAAGTCAAACGATGAATTTGAGGCTCTCCTTATGAAGGGGGTTGGGAGGCCTCCAGGAGGTAGTGCTTATCAGGCACTAGGTGAGCACCTGGTGAGAGCCTGTTCTTGATCCATGTCTGCTCTGTCTTCCTTTCCTCCGTAATGCATCATAACCATTGAATAACAAGAAACAAAACAACCTTACCATGAAGCTATTGTTAATGGTTTTGTTAATGGTGTTTTTATTGATATAAGCATATCAGTTATTTGAAGTGTCGCCTTTCTATAAATTCATAAGTACTAATTAATAAAAATGATTTGGGTGATTCCTAAATTAAGCCCTTAGAAACAGTTGGCAAATAAACCCAAAGTAAATCAAACAAACACAAACAGGTGGGGAAATCTGAGTCATTTCTCAGACCTGGGGCTAACACACGTCTGTTAATGTGAAGGCTACATGGGTGTATAATTTGACAAGGGCTCTCACTCCTTGACCAAACTTAAGTCAAGCTCCCATGAGCCCTCTTCTTGACTAGGTCTTGTCCTTGGCCTGCCAATCCAGTTCAACAAGAGTCCTGCCAAGTCAGTTTAGCAGGATTTCCTCCACACTGGATACCAAACCAAATTCCTCTTAATCATTTTCCACTCACTCCCTTACCCTGCCCATTGGCTATAACTCCCCATCTGCCCCAGGTTGTATTCAGAGTTGCATTTAATCTCTCTCCCTTGTTGCAATAGTCTTGAACCCTATTGTAGTAATCTTAATAAAGTCTTTTCCTTGTCTGTTTAACTCCATTCAGTGCAATTTTTCTTTGACATATCGCAAACCCACACCATGTTGGAAAGAGATCTACAGAGGAGAATATGGAAGCCACTAAAGAATTCATGAACAGTCTTAGGAACAGTCAGCTCCAGGCTTTATAAATTTAAAAAAAAATAAATTTCAGGGGTTATAACCAGATGGAATTGTTCAAGTTTGATTATTTCAGAGAAAATAGAAGTCAATTTCCATCCCCAGGGGATAAACTACTAATTTGGGAAGGTGTTGTGTGAAAGAAGAGTCATTCCTTTTTCATTCACAAAATGGTTGTTAAATGTTTTCCATTACCATAATTATTTTTCTAGTGTCTGGAAAACTAGCAAGGAAGGCTTCACTGATGACAGGTTTGTTATAGGTAAAAGTGCCAGAGGTTTTTTTTCCAAGTGTCAGCACTGATGCTGCTATCAGTAATTACCTCCCCACCAACCCTTTTCCTTCCTGCTGCTTCACGTTGGCTTCTTAATTACAAAAAGGAAAGGAGTCCTGAGGGAAGGGGGAGAAAAAGTAGTTCATAAAGTTTACTTTTCTCTACAGAGCTGCTCAAGAGATGATTTGCGCTGTACTTTTTTGTCCCAAAGTTCTTTTTTTCTGCAATGGTTTATAAGCCATTTCATAAAACAGCCCACCGCCGAGTGCTCACCACTTCCATCCTCTTGTGTCATTCTGTGGCCTATATTGCTAACCTGACAGGGTTGTGCAGACATGAGAGCATTTTGAGTACGTGGCAGTCAGCTCATTGGAGCATGCTTGTGTGAGCAAGGGCTTTCTGGGCGCTCATTACACGGCTCACCGCCTCTGACTTTGGCCCCTCTGTCCTGCTTACAGTGCCATCTTTCTAGTGGTAGTGGAAAAGAAGGACCAGGAAGAAGACTCCTCCAAAAATGCTTGCAACTTGTAGGTAACATCAAAGTCAGAACTGGCAAGTTGAGGTGAATCAGAGGCATGAAACACAGAAATATTTAAATGGCATTTCAGAGACTTGTGGTGGGCTCATTTCTGCAGTGGGCAGCATGGTGCCTCCATTTGATGAAACTGAACTCAGAAGGGAGCCTGGACTGCAGTTCTAAAGTCTGAACAATAAGCTTCTTTCTTGGCCCCATCTCCTCTTAATGTCAAGGACTGAATCTGCATTTTTTTTGAGAGAAAGAGAAAGAGAAAATGGGGGGGGGATATGTGTGTGTGGGGGGGAAGGGGGCAAAGGAAGAGAATCCCAAATAAGCTCCAAACCCAGTGAGGAGCCCAATGTGGGGCTCGATCTCACAACCCTGAGATCTGACCTAAGCCAAAATCAAGAGTCAGACGCTTAACTGACAGAACCACCCAGGTGCCCCTGTACTTTTATTATAGAGCAAAATCCAGTCATTTGTTTTCTATATAAATGCCTTGATATTTACCAAAACACATCATTCATGTTAATGGAAGAGCTAATTCTTAATGCTAGTGGAGGGAGGGGGATGTCTTAAGAATATGGTTTGAGTGGGATTCTAGTGTTGGTTCTGTGCCTATGTGTGAGGATGGCCAGGTACTGAAACAGTTGTATTCGTGTAGTAGTTTGCTAAGGCTGCCACAACAAAGTACCACAAACTGAGTGGCTTCAAACAACATGGCTGTTTTCTTATTCTTATTCTTTCATACTTTTGGAGAGTACAGGTCCAAAATCAAGGTGTTGGCAGAACCACGTTCTCTCCTGGCTTCTGGAGGCTGCCAGCCTTCTTGGCCTTCCTTGGCTTGTAGCTGCTTAACTCCCATGTATGTTCCCATCCTCAGGTGGTCCTACAGCAGTCTTCTCTCTGTGTGTCTGTGTAAAAACAAGGTGCTCTCATTTCTGCACATGTCTGTCTTTGAATCTCTTCTCATCTTCTTATAAGGACAATAGTTATATTGAATTAAGGGCCCACCTTACTCTAGTATGACCTTACCATAACTTATATCTTAATTGCATCCTCAAAGACTCTATTTCCAAATAAGTTCATACTCACAAATACTACAGGTTAGGACCTCAACAGATCTTTTGGGGGGATATAATTCAATCCACAATAGGAAGTGTATCTCCTTTTTTAACACTATTTCATATATGGATATACATGGTTCATACAATTATTCTTCTAGTACTGTTCAGGTTGTCTCTAAATTTTCACTAGTACAAATAAAGCTTTAATTTTATCTTTCAGCCCTTTGTTTAATATTTGTTCATTTGTTGTTTGTTCATCTCTCCCATTAGAATATAAGTGCCTGTGATGTTAAAGACCATATTTATCTTTTTTATTATACTCTACCTAGTGCAGAGCACAATGAGAAGCACATGGCCAATGAATGAAAATATCATTGTCCACTCATATAAGTACTGTTAGTAGGAAAAACTTCTGGAGGTAAATTTAAAAATTTAAAATTATTGCCAAGTTGCTCTCAAAATCAGCTGTACCAATTTACATTCCCACTGATCTTACCCATTGCCACATGTACTCATCCACACTCTTTATTATCAACAAAGTTTTCCCCAACCTGATGGGTGAAAAATGGCTATTCATTATCATAAAATGATTTTATTTTATATCTATCTTATGAAGCTACTAGATTCAAAGTTTCTTTTTTTTTTTTTTTTAGATTTTATTTATTTGAGAGAGAAAGAGGGAGAGAGAGAGAGAAAGGGAGCAAGAACAAGAGCAGGGGGAGGGGCAGAAGGAGAGAGAGAGAAGCAGACTCCCTGCTGAGCAGGAAGCCTGACATGGGCCAGATCTCAGGACCCTGGGATCATGACCTGAGCCGAAAGCAGATGCTTAACCAACTGAGCCACCCAGGTGCCCCTGATTCTAAGCTTCTTACAACCAGGATCTGGCCATAGGTATCTTTTGCAACCCCAGTTTAGGGCATAGTAAGTACATAATAAATAGCTATTGAATTGACCTGCTATCCATTTTTGAATTTTTATTTAATTTTCTTCTCAGACCTATATTAGTTTCCTAGGGCTGCCATAATAAATTACCACAAACTGGGTGGCTTAACACAACAGAAATTTATATTCTCATAGCTCTGGAGACTGAAGGTCTGAAATCAAGGTGTTGGCAGGGCCATACTCTCAGAGGACTCCAGAGGAGAGCTCTTCCTTTTATTTTCCTAGCTTCTGGTGCTTGTTGGTAATCCTTGTTATTCCTTGGCTTATGTCACGACAGTCCCTTCCTCTGTCTTTACATGGCCTTCTCATGTGCCAAATTTCTTCTTCTTAGAAGAATGCCAGTCATTGGATTAAGGTCCCCCTTATCCAGTATGACATGTTAACTTGATTATATCTGCAAAGAACCTATTTCCAACTAAGGTCATATTCAAAAGTCCTGGGTAGGCATGAATTTTGGGGTTTACCATTTAACCCAGAATAAAGAATCCTTTACCTAAGCAAGGTAGCAGACTCTGCCACTGCAAAATATGCCACTTTGTCATGAAAATTATTTTGAGCTGAATGTAATTGAGAAGAGGCAGATATGAGGAAAGATCCCTGCCCCCCCACCCTCCATTTGCCCAAATAAATTTTGCAGAAATTAAATGTCTCTCTTCTTCTCTGTATCAGGAAAAGCAAAAGTTAATTACCAGAAACAATTTTAGACCCTATCAGGTTGGAAACAGCAAAAAACTATATAACAAACTTTATTAACTAGTCTTCATCTACCGTTGGTTTCCTCCCATATATTTACTTTCCCATAGTTTGCCACCATTGGAAGCCAAAAACTACTTTCCTTTGTCTTGTCATTTCTCCACAGATTTATTGTTCTTTGTTGAAGTTATTCTGTAAGCTGGAGTTTTAAGCCATCACTTTGAGTTACTCAGTTTTCCCCGGGTGTCTCCCAGGTGTAGATGAAGTATACATGTCAATAAACTTATTTTTTTTCTCTTGTTAATCTCTTTTATTTCCAGAGCCTCCCCCAAGAACTCAGGACAGTAGAGGGAAAATTTTTTCCTCTCCTACTCCACATGTCTTTTAAGACTTTTGTAGTTATCTTTATAGCTGCAACACCTTGAGATAGCTCTTGGCTATGCCAGGTATTAAAACTTCCTTGGTTTTCCTTTGGCTCTTAGTGAAACCTAAAATCTTTTATTGCCCTTGCTCATCACTTGTTTCAAAGTGCTCCCCAGCTTCTCAGTTTTTTGCCCAAGAGAAATAAATGGCTTTCTGCTCCACACAGCTCAGCTAAAAACGCGACAGATTGCAACAATCTCAAGAGCCTGCCATGCTAGTGTGAATCCCTCAAGACTGTTCTTTTTCAATTAGTATGAATAATTTGCCTCCTCTGACTATTTCCTCTTTCTCAGATCTTTGCCCTTTGAAGCCTGGAACTGGTTTAAATGCTAATTTGAAATTAACATACAATTTATTTCTTTGCTAACCTCTCCAGGCCAACTTCCAACTTCTTAACTTGGCCTCTAACAAATACCTTAAGCATTGATTTAATTCCTTTTTAAAGAGCCCATAACTGTTTTTCTTCAGCTAATGTTGAAACCTTTTAAAATTCTCTGTCTCTTGTGTGTATATGTTGGAGGTTGTACATGTGTGTAGGTGTATGTGCAAAGCTTAGGAATTGGACTAATGTCTTGTGGCATCCTGTCTACCTCCAGCACCTACAAAAGCAATAGAGTTTCATCTGGAAGTAAACAGTCACTTTTCTCTATCACTAAATTTTACAAGTTTCTGACAGTGCTCACTCTTCAGGGGTAAATTGTTGAAAAGACACTTGAGCAGGTGGTCTCAAGAGACACCACCTTCAAGACCATCCCTTTTTCCTTGAAGGGTAATTTTTTTTTGCCAGTCATTGTGATTCTTTTCATTCTCACATGGTGCCAAGTAGCTTCACTCTAATTGACTTTTTTAATTATTATTGCTGCACACCATATTGATGTTTTCTGCAGCTGTTTCTGTGTGAGACACAGCTAAGCAATGCCACTGGAAGACATGCTACCTAAGACCTTGTAGAGAGACTTCACTGCATTTCTTCTTACATGGACACCTTTCTTAGCTAACCATACCTCGTCAGGGTTCATTTTCATTTGGGCCTTTTATTTCCCTCCTTTCTTCTTCTCAAATATTTATTGAGCTTCTATTTTCTCCCAGATTAGGGATAGAACCCAGTGAGAAAAATTAAAACAAGACATAGGATTTTTCCCTGAGAGACTACCTCTATACAAACAGGCAGTGGAAAGACCATATATGATAATAGACTCTGACCCACAACCTCTACAGCAACTGGCCTGGAAAGTCAAACCACTGCCTCTGCAGCAATCAGCCAAGAATGGTCAGGACTTTGTCTATGAATGACAGCTTCCCTACTTTTCTGTCCTTGCTTCTAACTCAGGACCAACAAGAGAAAGTCAGTTATACTCCCCAAACCAATCACATAAAACACGTTGCTTTTATTTTTTAATTTTTATTATTTTTTAAGATTTTATTATTCATTTATTTGCCAAAGAGAGATAGAGAGCACAAGCAGGGGGAGTGGCAGGCAAAGGGAGAAGCAGGCTCCTCGCCAAACAAGGAGCCCAATGGCGGACTCCATCCCAAGACCTCGGTACCATGACCTGGACTGAAGGCAGACTCCTAACGACTGAGCCACCCAGGCATCCAAAGACACGTTGCTTTTAGTTAGCCTACCTCCTGCTTCTTCGTGTCAACAAACCTCCAATCAGAGCATACTTGGAGCTTTCCTTTTCTGCATTATAAAATTTTCCACTCTCTTCCTGCCTTTGAGTCTCTGCCAAGCACAAGTGATGATGACCGACTCCTTTGCTATAGGAAGCTCTGAATAAGCAGCCCATTTGTTCTCATTTGGTTGGTCTTTGTTTATAACCACAGTTTTCCTGGAGGTTCCACTAAGATCCACTTTGCACTGCCCATCAATTTTTCAACCAGGTTTGATCTTATGGAGGCCCCTGTACTTTGCTGCTTGAGGTTTACTGAATGCATGCCACCGTGGTTAAGTCAGTATAGGTCTGAACTTGGTCTTTCTACATTGAGTTCCTTGGCAATTTATTCCCACTTTGGTGCTTGGGTTTTTTTATTGCTTCCCACTTTTTTGGCATCCTTGGTGGAATCAGACCATTCGTTTTTATCCCTTTTTGCTCTCTTTTGTGATTCCATTTTGAGTTATGTGTCTAAAAGCATTGTTTGTAATCAGAATGAGAATCACTAAATAGAATGTAGGCATAGACCCTTTAAGCCTATTGTTCAAAAGCCAGCTTCACTGACTGGTGAGTTTAGGTTTTTACACCATGCCAGCATCCATTTGGAAAAACATTGTTATGTGTCAACAATACAACCAGGTAAGGTTCTCCTTCAATCTTTAATTTTTGATCTGAGTACTTGACTTGAGATTATGAGAGTTTTCTGCCTGTTGGGGGGTGTAGACTCTCAGGTCTGTGTTTAGAGACAGCCAAACATCAGTTGAGGCTCAAGGCATGAAGTGCACATTCATAATTTTTGACTGGTGATTGCTAGCTCTCATGAGCTTGTCTAAGTCTAAATGATCTCTTTTTCTTAGAAAAATTCCTGATTTTTTTGCCTGTTTTCTTAATTCTTGTGCTTATATCTCTAATGACATAACTGCACTGAGGATGATTTGACCTTCATTGACCACCTTGGGAACATTTGACTGGAACACAATTGTTCATTTGAGAGATGCCTTAGAAAGAAAGGGAGTAGCATTTCTCAGGCCCAGTGGGCAGCAGTGTTTGATTGGTGACAGAGGCATCCAAACAAAATCCTCATCAATAATTGCTTAACAACAAGGTTCTTTGGCCAACACTAATGAGCAATTTGACAAACTCATGTAATGAAAGATTAGACTCATTTCCCAAGTAAATTCTCCCCATCTTTGTCCTCCAGTTGCCTCTCTATATCCAACTTTTCCTTTTCTCTTTTACCTTTCTGATCTCTCCTTCTTTGCCTGTTGACTCTTCCCTTCTTTTCCTCTTGTCCAGCTCACCTACCTTGTTCCACTGATTCTCTTAAGAATCCAAATGCCAGTTTCCTATAAACATCCATCCCTCCCTGAGTCAGGTATATGGGTAGGCCATTGTAAAATTTAAACCTTGGGATCAAACTAAATCAAGAGTTATAACTGAGGATTTCCCTAAACCCAGACAAGACCAGCAAATATTCATAGAATAATTTAAAATTCTTTGGGGGCATAAGATCCAGGACTACTTGATCTATGGTAAGTTGTACACATGTGGTTGGAAACTCAGATGCTAAAATCTGGATGGCAAAAGGTGTTTGGACCAATGTAAAGGGAACGATACTATCCTTCTTCCACAATAAGTTTGAGAATAAAGCCCCCTGTCCGCATAGGACAAAGTCTCCTAAAAGCCAAAATATTTCCAATAAGAATCAATTGAAAATCTGTTGCACAACAATGTGAAGCAGTTAATACTACTGAAATGTACATTAAGCAATGATTGAGATGGTTAAGCTTTTTCTTTTTTAAAATTTATTTATTTATTTTAGAAAGAGAGAGAAAGTGCAGGCAGGGGGAGGGACAGAGGGAGAGGGAGAGAAAGAATCTCAAGCAGACTCCCCTCTGAGTGAGGAGCTCGACACAGGGCTGGATCTCACGACCCTGAGATCATGACCCAAACTGAAATCAAGAGTTGGACACTTAACCGAGCCACCCAGACACCCCAAGATGGTTAAGTTTTACATTATGTGTTTTTACCACAATTAAAAGATTCTTTTTTTAATTTGAAACTTTGATTAAACTATAATTTAATCATATAAACAGAAAAGAGATGAAATCATGGGAGATTTTTTGGAAAGATTAGAGAATACCTTCCAAAAATATTCGGGAATTTAAGAAGGGGGCAGTTCTTTCATCTCATTTTGACAATGGAGTTCAACATGAAATTGGAGATCTAATTCAAAAACAGAAATTGGAATGGGAAATAGTCCCTTTACCTGAATTATACCTGACAACACTTTCAAAGGGCTTTAGAACAAAAATGAGAACTCCAAATAATCTTAAGGCTGTATAGATCAAATAGGTGGCCTACTTCCCTAATTACTGACAGTATGTATATATGTCAATAGTATATGTGAACATATGTATATAAACAAAATGTAAACAAAATGACACTGGATAATATATGTATGTAAACAAAATGTGTATATGTATGTATGTACATGTAAACACATGTAAACAAAATATGTATGTATTTGTATGTAAACACTGGAAAAGAAGGCAGTTCCATCTTACAAAATGAAAACAAAAACAAAAACAAAACAAGGTATAGAAAAATCCTTTAATTTAGATGACTGAGGGATACTTCAACGCAGGAAAAAGAGCAAATATCCTGCCTAACCTATAAACACTCAAGGTGAACTAAATATAAATATGCATGGCCAAAACCTCATCAATTACTTGTAGATATAGGTATTTCTCTTTCTACATTAAACTCTTATGTGTTCACTCAACCTCCTCCTAAGAGGAAATATACCATTCAGATGGTAGGTATTTCAAATAGTCACAGATGTTTCCTATCTCCCAGTCTTTAACTGTAGCCCTTGGGCCCTTGACTGAAAAACATTCCTCCCTGACCTGTGATAGCACCCCTGCAAACTTTTTTTAAAAAGATTTATTTATTTATTTTATAAAGATAGAAAGAGCTACAGCATGAGCAAGGGGGCAGGGCAGAAGGAGAGGGAGAGAGAGAATCCTCAAGCAGACTCCCTGCCGAGCATGGAGCCCAACTCAGGGCTTAATCTCATGACCCTGAGATCATGACCTGAGCTGAAATCAAGAGTTGGACACTTAACTGACTGAGCCACCCAGGTGCCCCACCCCTGCAAACTTAATAGGGAGAGACTTACTTAGCAAATGAGATTGTAATATTAAATGCACACCAGAGGGATTATTTCTTGAAGTTTCAGAGGATGCCTTTAATCAAGTCATGTCTTTTCTGGATATTCTTTTCCCTTCTCCATTATATTTGATGCATAGCCCAGATAAAGATCCTCACATCATACCTGACTCTATGAACTAAAATTTCAGCTGATATATATAAAAAATAAAAGGAGCAGAACCTACTAAAGTTCATGCAGATCCTCATTTATCCAAACTTCCCTAATACGTCTTAAAGCCAGAA
Organism: Leptonychotes weddellii; assembly: GCF_054177405.1. Lineage (NCBI taxonomy): Eukaryota > Metazoa > Chordata > Mammalia > Carnivora > Phocidae > Leptonychotes > Leptonychotes weddellii. The sequence continues at coordinate 111,971,867 of NC_138376.1, forward strand.
GCAAAAGAAGGGATCAAATTTGTACATGAAAGCTTTACACCTACAGGACTTCTCATACTACATACCAGCCTACATACATACTACATACATACATCCTGTCCTGCCAAAAAACCAAACAGATGAAGATATCAATTTGGTCAGACCTCAGGGCCATCAATAAAATTGTCATCTTTTACTTCCTGGTCATACCTAAATTGAATGCCATCCTGTCATCAATTCTACCTGAAGCTACTTGCTTTACTGTATTGGAGCTTCGCTCAACCTTTTGCAGTGTGCATTTACACTAGAATTGTCAGCACATTTTGCCTTTACCTTAAGAGGGCAACAATATACTTGACCAGTCATATCCCATGGTTGTTCCTCAAATCAATACTTAAATTTCCCTTGTGATTCAGTTCTGATAAAATATGTGGATGATCTCCTACTTAGTTCTCTGGAACAAGGAAGCCTGTAAAAAGGGCTCAATTTACTTTCTTTCAGCCTTAGCAGATAAAGAACATAAAATTTCAAGACAAATTATAATTTTTCTGAAGTACACTTCATTATTTAAGGTGTGATCTATATAATGAGAGAAAAAGCACTCTCCTTACAGACTAAAGACAACCTAAACTTATCTAAGGTGCTTCAAAAAATAACTCTTGAGAGAATTTCTACATTTTGCTGGATATTGTAGATAATGGGTGCTAAATTTCACTGAAATTACAACAGCTCTTTAGGAATTGATTAAGTCTGCCATAAGAGACTCTCTTCAGGGAGCTCAAACATTAATGGGCCTTCTGCAACCTGAAGAGGGCTATTTAACAGCTGTACTTAGGCATCACTAACTGCAAAAAGCCCTTTTGTCTCTTTGTGCATGAGCAATCTTGACAAGCTTTTGGAGTTGTAACTCAACTTCATGGCAATCACCAAAAACCCATTGCTTACCATAACCTCACTCTTGACATGATAACTGCTGCTGTAAAATTTGTCAGTGATTCTGCTGGTTGAGCTCCCTACTTGACCTCATGGTTCCTCATGCAGTACAGACATCAGTGCTGGCTGAGAACATGCAATACTTCTCAGCCAGCCAATTAACCTCTTAGGGAATTCTTTTGCTCTCTCCCTCTCACATTACTGTTCTCCACTGTAACACCCTGAATCCCACCACTCTCTCTTCCTACCAGAAGAAGGGGAGACTCATGATTGTCTTACCTCAGTTAGCAAACAATCGGTACCCTGATCAGATTGATGGAAACTCCCAGGGCGCCTGGGTGGCTCAGTCGTTAAGCATCTGCCTTCGGCTCAGGTCATGATCCCACGGTCCTGGGATCGAGCCCCACATCGGGCTCCCTGCTCTGCGGGGAAGCCTGCTCCTCCCTCTCCTACTCCCCCTGCTTGTGTTCCCTCTCTCGCTGTGTCTCTCCCTGTTAAATAAATAAATAAATAAAATCTTAAAAGAAAAAAAAGATTTATGGAAACTCCCATTGAGAACTCTGACCTAATTATTGATGGGTCATACTTCAAAACTGAAACTGAAAATTATCAAACAGAATACCATATGCTATCCCTAATTTAAATTCTCCTTTAAACTATAGTCCTCTACCATAGGTATATATTGTTCTCTACCATGAGTACAATCAGCCAAGATGAAGAGCTTACACCACTTACTAGACCTTGTCAACTAACCGAAGACCAGAGAGTAAACATGTACAGGTAGCACATACACTTTTGGAGTAGTACGTGACTTTAGGATGCTTTGAAAACAAAAGGAGTCTCTCACTATTGCAAGAATCTCCATCAAAAATGAAACAAGTTGAGGAAATTTTAGATGCACTACCACTTCCCAGAGAGGTGGCTATTACAAAGGATGCAGCCTCTGCAAAAAGACATAATACTGAAGAAAAAAGATATGCTCGAGCATATCATTATGTCAAACAAGCAGCCATAACAAAGGTTATGATCCTATCTAATCCCTGAAGAGATTAATCTCTGAAGGGATTCAAAGATGCCATTATAAAATATCAATATGTGACCCCTATTTTGTAAGGGAAAAATGAGAAAAATCTGGTTGCCCTCTTCACTCAGATAGTCTTTGGTGCTCCTAAAATGGCCTGAAACCATTCATCGAGTACAAACCAATTATTATCCTAAATCAACACTGGTGGAGAAATTCAAAAAAGTTTGCCGAGGTCATTTCTGGGTCCTATGTCACCTGTCAACAACATAATTCTGGAAGAATTATAAAGGTAACAGATGGCCCCAAACCAAAGCCTCATGGGCTATTTGAATACCCTCAAATGCATTTTATCCAGTTTTGAGCTCCATGGGATTTGAATTTGTTTTAGTTGCTGCATATCTATTTTCAGGATGGGTTGAAGCATTTTCTTGCTGTAAAACTACAGACGTGTGTTAAAAAGCTGCTTGATTTTGTTTTCAACCTGTTACATGTCAACTTTTATGTCAGCAACAAAGGTACACACTATATGGGAAACAATATAAAAGAACTCTGTAAAGTGTTACCTCTTTCCCAAAAGTTATACCGTCCTCACCACCTTTAGTCTTCTGGAAAGGTTGAAAGAATCAAAGGCTTCTTTAAATTAAAATTAGAAGAATCTTCAGAAACCTCTGAGCTCCCTTGACCAAAGGTATTCTCACTAGTTCTTCATGATCCACTCCCTCAGGGACACACTGATAACTGGAAGACTCATGCATTTAGTGATTCCATCTTCAACTCTAAATTCCTCCTTGCTGCATGTAGATAGGACAAAATACTGCAAGGGACTCATGTGCTATACACATTCCCTTTTGCCAACATCTTCCCAAGTAGCCTCTTTATGGTCTTCAACCAAGGGGTTTCATATATTAGAAGACACATCAAAGAAAACCTGCTCTTGAACCTCCCTGGAAGTAACCTTATTAGAAAGTGTTAACAACAAATACGGCACTGAAACTCCAGGTTGTCAATCTTTGGGTTCACATGTTGCAAAGAGTGATTCAGAATTCCACACAATTGGAAAAATTACAAGGTTAAGACAAGAATAGAGGACCTTGAAGTCAGAATTCTCAGAAATTCTCTACAACAGCTTATCTTCAGAAGCAGACTCTAGCCCAAAAAGTTTGGAACAAGCAGATGACCTCAGATAGTGGTGTCCATTGGATCAAAACGCCTGTCTAATTCTCACTTTGTTTTTGATGTGCTTATATATATTCATTCTTTCTCTAGTTTTCTAAAAGTCACTGGTTTTTGACTACCTGTGACCCTTTTTATTCCTTCCTTCCTAATAATAGTTCTATAGCATACTCTAATGCCATTTTTAAATTATCCCAAATGCTATCCACTCCACTCAATCTTACTGACTGCTATATATGTCATCTATCACCAGAGCCCTATGATCAAAACCTCTGGGCAATTCTGGTCTCATCAAGTGAGACCATAGGGAATTACAGCTGGTCACATTTCCATTTGCACCTACATGAATAGATGACCTTAAAAAATATCAACCTGTGACATTGCTAGTCTCCTTATCTTCCAGAAAAAGAACCAATTATTATAATCTCTTGATCAGATCCTAGGTAATTCTAAATTTTAATTCAGCAACCTTTGAGGGGGAATGGGCCAAATACTTGTCATCTGAAAAAGACTAATAGAGATTCAAATATATAACTCATCTGATGTAATGCCTTGGTTCCAATGTTGTGTCATAAATGACCCCTTTTTCCCTGGATCTCCATGTGTCCCTACAGGATACTACTTCCTTTGTGACCAAGACACTAATCCTCTTTGTAGCATACCAACACTTCATTTACCTTAGGGATAGTACTCTGAGAACTCTCTATACACAGAGAACTTAATTATATAAATCACTAAGCCTGAAGACAAGTTATTTTAATTATAATTTTATAAAAATGAAATTCTATATCATTAATAATTTTATAAATCAGATGTGAGTTCCTAAATGAGGGCACCCATAATTATTCACTCTACCTAGAAGAATTACTGTTTATACAAACAGAACAGTATTCACGATGATGGAAATCAGACAAACAGAAAAGACTATAAGAAACTTATTCTATGAGAAGTTATTAACAATACTAACTCTACTTTAGATGGAAAACAGATGAGTTTCATATAGTTCGCATGTGTAGTGATGGATGTTTGTATTGCTATTTGTTGTTGGCTAGTTCTTGAGGCATCTGTGACATTGCTTATACTTTTTGCTGTACTTGGATCAATGAAATGGGTACAAGGAAGGTGGAACAGGGGGTGCCTGGGTGGCTTAGTCAGTTAAGCATCTGACCCTTGATTTCAGCTTAGGTCACGATCTCAGGGTTATGAGATTGAGCCCTGAGTTGGGCTCTGCACTCAGCAGGGAGTCTGCTGGAGGTTCTCTCTCTCTCTCTCTATTTCTCTTCCTCTGTCCCTCCCCCCACTCACATGCTTGCTCTCTGTCTCTCTCTATAAATAAATAAATAAATAAATAAATAAATAAATAAATAAATAAATAAATAAATTCTTAAAAAGAAAAGGAAGGTAGAACAGAATTAAGGAAAATTCTTAAGGAAAAATCTACTTGTCTCTCTAAGTCTGATCTTTATAGAATATAGGATTTATTCTTTTGACCTTGGTTAAGCAACTGGAATTCCTGGTTCTGAATCATCTTTCAGAGCTAATTCGTTATTCTTGTTTTTGTGATAGTGGTTATGATACTGGCTTATTGTATTTTATCCTCTCCTAAATGCTTCTGCACATCCAACTCAGATGATTGTCATGATGTTATAACAACAAAAAGGTCAAGAAGATTTTGTGATACTGTTGATTATGGGGACAATGAAACAATCCCTATGCAGTGAAGATCTTGATATCTACCTTCTACTGAATTGGTCAACTTTCTTCAAGAGAGATAATGATAAAACAGGAGACTGAGAGACTGATGTAAAAATTGATAATGATCAGTCTACGTATGATAATAGAATTTTGACTACAATTTCTGCAGCAATTGGTCCAGAATGGCCAGAACATGGTAAATGACTTATCAGTTTCCTAATTTTTTTCCTTCTGCTTCCAACTCAAGACCAACCAGAAAGCCAAATATGCTCCACAAACCAATCACATAAGATGCACCACTTCTATTTAGCTCCCCTCTTGCTTCCTTATGCCAGATTTTAATCAGAGCATATCTGAAGCTTTCCATTTTTTGCATTATGAACCTTTCCCACTTCCTTTGCCTGCATTTGAGTTCCTAAGTGACGGTTGCTGACTCCCTTGTTATAGCAAGCTCTAAATAAATAATCTTTGCTTGTTTTCATTCGTTTGTCTTTATTTCCATAGCTCCTCAAGGAGCTCACAACCTAATGGGAAGAGACAGTGTTAAATGTATAATTATCATACACTAATAAAAAACAAAGCAATAGAATTATAAACCAAAAGGTATAGAGGAGACAGCAAAAAGACAGTAATAAATATTTCCTTTTTTGATTGGCTTATTTTATTGTATCACTCTTCTTCACTTTTGGTGAAGAATGATAGAGTAGCCTGAGGATTCTGGTGAATTCCTCAGGAGACTTGTATTAGGTTGTAGCTGAGAAAGCCAAGAACTGTGGATGGCATCCAGTCATCATTATATAGAGTTGCTCCCACTGTACCATAGTCACTGACACTGCTCAGCCTACATCTACAAAGCAGTAAAGGACACTACAGCCACCAAGATGTCTATGGCAACATGATGCTGAAATAGTTTGTAGGATAGTCCTTAACAGGGTGTAGCCTAAATTCTGGAGCCTTCTCTTGCCATATGGGCCTCATGATAGTTATTGCTCCTCATCTCTAGGTGCCAAGAACAAACTGAGTGTAAAAACTGGGAGTCTAAAAATTTCAGTGGCTGGGGAGTTTTACCAAATATTTTGGCTGCCATACAAAAAAAGGCATGATGGTTTGATAATCTTCTTGGTGGGAAGGGGGAGGCAGAAGGAGCCCAGATAGTAGAATTTTACTAGTAGAATATTACTAGTAGTAGAATTTTAACACCATCATCACCAACATTAGCATAGGGTTTGTTTTTATAAAGATGTCTGATAATTTCAAGAGAAGATGGCCTAGTGCATCTGTCTTCACGTTTTGAGTATGTCTCCCACTGGGCCTGGGCAGTCAGTTCTTGGGATGGACACACTCTAGTAGGGACAAAGTTGGCTCAATAATGCCATGGTTGCTACTGAAGCTGCTTGTTCTCCTTTTCCATGGTCAACTAAACCCCTTTTATATGGCATACTATTTTTCTTTAGATATAATTGTATTTTCATTCTGATCATAGTTAAAATTTGTGGACCTAGGTACAAGTCTTTCTTTCAAAGATGAATTTGCTTAATTTTTTCCTAATCCTTTAAGCATTGATTTTTTTTAGCTCTCAGAGAAGATATATATTTTATTTCAGAGTTTGAAGAGATGCCTCCCTCTAGCCATGAGAAATGTCAAGAATTCTTACTTTAAAAATAATCCCTTTCCTTATTCACTGATTGACCTGTTTCTTGAGTGTCAATTCTTATAATTATTCCTTGGTGTAATCATTGTGATCAGAGCTGTAATGAAAAGCTTAAAAAATTCACTCACATAACAGAGGGTAAGTTTGATGCTATACTCTCATTATTGAATCTCTCATCTTATTTATCATATAAAAATCCTCAGTGGGAAAGTGGAAAGCACTCTTGACTTCAAATCATATCATGAATTTTTTTATCATTTGATAATTGTACTAACATCAAATTTTTGATATTTGTGAAAATATCCATATTAAGTGGGTAATAGTTTTACTAATAAAGGAATTAGTTTAAATTCTCTGAGCCTCAGATTTTTTTAAATCTATAAATTAAAGATAATAATATCTAACCTGACAACCTCAGAGATGTTGTGAGGAAAAATACAATTTTTCAAAATACTTCATGAATAGTAAAGTGTCCCAAAGTCATATTGTTTCATTAAAAAATATTAATAATAATCATAACAACTCTTAGAATATTTCATTTTTGTGTAGGGCACATGTTTTATGGTTCTGCCCAGAATCCTTCCCCAGGCTAGAACAGTTATTTCCATCTTCTGGAAAGGCTGACAGAAGATGACCCTCAGCTGTCAGACTTCCTTGGGAATTGTCTCAATTGAGATCACACCTTACTCAAGGTCATACCTCTTTCAGGGGCAGCCCACATCCAATGACTAATTAATACAGTGATATAAAGAGGTGACCAGGTTGCCTCAACCTGGAACAGCTCTAAAGGGCCATCCAAACTGTAGATCTCCCCTTGAGGTCAGCTAATGCTTTCATTGGGATTGCATCACAGCTCAACCTCTCCTTGGGCAAATTCTGTTTCCTTCTGTTCCCTTGATCAGGTTTTGAAACTGCAACCCTTCTGTAATGAACAACCTGCATTCTAATCTTCATGTCAAAATCTACTTTCCAGATATATCAAAGTGTAAGTTTGGGTGCCAGATCCAAGACAGCAAATGCCAAGATGGAATTTTGAAGCTAGATCACTTACCACCCAGGTGGAATGTGGAACTGTTGGTACATGAAATACAGGTAGACCTTGGCACTAACAGGGCAATTATTTAAACGTTCACTGGTAGTGAACTGGGATGATATGCCTATGAAAGAGAATTGTGCCATTAGTTGGTGTCATGTATCAGGCATTTGAGAAATAGTAAATGTAAGGACGGTACAATTGGGGAGCTATTGATAAGATTGCACTCTGAAAAAAGTTAATGGAAAGCTGACAGTGATTAATTGGCAATAAGGTAAGTGTGAAAGCCAGGGGACTATTTGGTAATGTGTAAAGAGGCTCTCATGTTCTTCCGTGGAAATGCAGAGAAAGCAGGAGGCTGACTCCAGAATTTAGTCAAAAAGGGATTGGGATTCAAAAAGGGTAAACTCCAAATGAAGGCTGGTCTGACATACCAACATGAGAGCCCTGGTTGGAAGAGAATGGGACTCCGAATATGGAATGGAAATATCTGAGTTGAATGTGACTTTCAATCTTGCATCTCCAGGTTCCTCTGAGCCTATAGAAGTGGGAAGCTAGCATTCCCTCCTTGTTTGAAGAGCATTCAGAGGCCTCTCTCTTGCAAGACAGTATATGGCCCTCAGAGTTTACCCCTTTCAGCCACTAAGACAGTAACTAAAGTCAAAGTTGGGGACATACAAGGCCTTCTAGGAGTGGAAAGGGACTATATTCCCTGGAGTATCTGGAGGATCTAGACAATACAGACTGATAGGAGCTGGAAGAGCACATGTGGGACTGTTCTAAGGGTGATAGACCAAGAGGTTGCCGAACATAAATTTGATTTAGGAGAACTTATCATTAATGAGAGCACTCTCCCAGGATACATAATTTAACACCCAGCAAGCACTCGGGAGACGCTATGAATGTTCTGCCAAGATGGCTCCTGGAAGCATGGAAAAACTATGGCCCCCACCAAATGAGGTAGAAATGCCAAAATTGTCCTAGCCACCAGTGAAAGAAAGAATTAAAGTTCACAAAGGTGGGCTTGTTAGCAAGGATATACAATGTAATTCTGGAAATTCTACTAGATGACTATATATCATGCGAGGGTCTGAATCATATGCCACTTGCCATAGCAATAAAGAATGCACTGGTGAGAATGGAGGAACCACCACTGAGAAAGCCATGGCTGACAATAGGCAGATCTAGGCTCTATAATGGCACTGGGAATCATAGAATCCTAAAAAAAATTGAAGCCAGATAGCCATTCTTAACCATCTTAAGTCAGGTGGATCCTGTTATCATAATTAATAGTGAGGTTGGAGTGACCACCAAGTGAGCCTAACTAAGAGAGTTATCAAGATGATTAAGAGAAAGTAGCATATCTAGGGGCAAAATAGATGGGCAGTGAGCAAGTGTTCTTGAATCTGTACAAAGGAAATCAGGTTGGATGATCAGGAGATGGTGAGTAGCTAATCCAATAAAATGTGATAATTTCTTACCTGGTTTCTGGACCTGAGACAGTTTTCAGATCCAGAACTCATTGATTGAAAGAAAGGCTGGGTCCCCAGGAGGACAGGCCATGCAACACTGGCCAAATGTACCTAGTAATAAATTCCCCAGTATGCCCCCAAAAGCACCTAATGCCCATCTGTGAATGTAATTGTATACTAAGGAAAGGGAGTGCCTAAACATTTTGAGACCTGCTGAACAAAGATCTGCATTGATTCCTGGAGACCGGAAACATAATCATTCCTCCTTCTCTTTTAAAGTGGGGTCATTATGGGTAGCTTGTCCAGCTTATACTGGGTCCCATGGGTCCTTAGAACAACCTGTTGTTCATTTTCTTGCCGCCCAAATGTATAATTGGAATAGACACACCTGGTAATTGGCACAACCCCTTATCATACCCAACCCTCTTCCTGCCCAAGGACCATATTGGATCTTGGCCTATAAGGTAAAAACTACTGTTGTAGGGATAGCCAAGTGAAAGCTCCTAAAACTTTCCCCTAACCTCCATATTTTATTATTAAACTAATAAGTATGACAAAAAAAATATCTTGGGTAAATGGCAGAAACTAGTGCCATTCTTAAAGCCCTAAAGAATTAAGTTGTGTTGATCCCACCATAGCTTCATTTAATTTATCAGTCTGGACCTTGCAAATACTAGATGAGTCTGAGAGGATGACAATGGATCACAGCAACCTCAACCAAGTAATAGGTCAGTTGCAGCCACTCTGCTTGAAGTGGCATATTTGCCAAAACGTATTAATCTAGCTTCAAGTACATGGTATTTGGCCATTGATCAGATGTATTATTTTTCATTTCTATCCGAAAAGAGGAAGAGAAACTGTATTCATTTGACTGGATGGTAGTGTTTACCATTTTGTTCCAGCATTCTGTCAACTCTCCTTTCAGCTGTCACAATGTAGACTAGAAAAACATCTTGTAGAACATTATGCTAGCCAAATGTATTGATAATATCATCCTAAACAGAATAAATAAGCAAGAAATGGCTCATAGGTTGGAGAACTTTGTAAAGACTCATGTACTCTAGATAATGGAGAATAAAGCCAACAGACATTCAGAGACTCTTTGCATCCTCCACAACATACACCTCCACCAAATTAAATGTCAAATTATTTATTTTGAAATTTCTCCCATAAAGAAGAAAACCCAATGTCTTTGTAAATATTTTCAAGTTCTTTTTTTTTTTTTATGATTTATTTATTTATTTGGGAGAGAGAGAGAGAGAGAGCCAGCACACCGGGGGAGGGTCAGAGGGAGAAGCAGACTCCCCGCTGAGCAGGGAGTCCAATGCAGGACTCGATCCCGGGACTCCAGGATCATGACCTGAGCCAAAGGCAGTCGCTTAACCACCTGAGCCACCCAGGTGCCCCTTTCAAGTTCTTATTACAGCATTTCCCACATCTGGAAACACAGCTCTGACCTATATTCTGGGTAATGCCAAAGGCCGCCAACTTTGAGGTAGGCCCAGGGCAAGAAAGAGTCCCAAAGAAAATCAAGGGTTTAGTGTGAATGCTCTACCACTTGAGCTATATGACCTAGCAGGCCTTGTGGTATGAGATATCAGTGGTCAAGAAATATACCGAGTGGAGTTCTGGGTGAATGCATAGAACTTGTCACCAAGAGTACAAGCTGGTTTGACTGGGGAAATGAGTAAGAAGTGAGGCTCAAAGTCTCTGTCATCATCATAATCAGTATATTTCATCCAGCTCCATCTTGTTCAGGTATACAAGCAGAAAGCAGCAAATCCCTACCTGGTCCTTGCAACTTTTCATGATCACCCAACCCTGTGTTATCCCCTGCTTTCTCCACACACTTGCATGTACTACTTACTTGACACTGATCAGCTACTGCCCAGAATATCATAACTATTTTATTCTGACGGCTGGCTTGCAAGCCCCCAGAGCCCAAGGACACTCTTCTCTAATCTACAGATGTCAGAGCCATAGATTCTTGTATAAAATGTTGGGAAAAATCTAGACTAGCTTCCTACTCACTTAGGTCAATAAATATTTATTGTTTTTAATGTACTATGCTAATAGCTCTCCTCAAAGATATTCTCATAGCAAGAACAACAAAATGTTTCCCCAAGAATCTCATGCAATTCAGCAATATTCTAGAGAATGTTGTTCTCTAAGGCATGCTTGAAAAGAAAGCTGTAAAGGGAGAAAAGAATATTACAAAATTAAGCAGAAGTAAATCGTGCCACATCAGAAAAGACTGCATACATAAGTAAAGAAAGCCAGATGGTTTTCTTCATTAGAAAGATATGGAATCTGAAACCAACATGCAGAAAAGAATTTTGGTTGTCAGCTCTTCTTCAATTTTAAACTTCATCTTAAAGTATGAGTTAAACTGATTCTTCAAAAGAATTCTTCTAAGTACTTTATAATGATTTGGAGTTTGTTTTGGGGGATTAAGCTGGTATTTTCCTTATATATATTATACTTTCCTGGCTTCGGAATTAGTCCATGCTCTCTCCTTTTAAACAATGTTTCTTTTAGCTTATGTAAATCTGGATATTAAATCTTGCTTCATGTTTTACTTTCTGTATTTTTGGGGGGTCCAAAAGGTCTGAGTTCCATGTTTCTCTGTCTCTGATGTTTTTCTGGGATCACTACCTGTTTTTTCTTTTCCTATTTATTGTGTGTACTCTTGTTCTTGGTGCCTTAAGATATTATGTTATTGACTTCATTGCTTAGTGTCAATAAAAAACATAATTATAATTAAAACCCTGTCATGGAGGTTGAACAGCATGTTTTTATTATAAAGTGAGATTTGGTGCTAAAGTAAAACAGTTCTATCAAGACCTTATCTACATTGGTTATGTAATAACACAGATTTGCGGTGTATAAAATATGACAAATATTTGTAATTCTTAAGAATTCCAATGATGTCAAGTATATAGGAACTGTCCATAATTTGGAAATAGACTTTATCTAAATATATTCTCTAGTATCTGTGATGTGCATCCTTTTGCAATCCTATCACTCTATTTATTGTGATACTGTATGTAATACTTAAATCTGATAACTCACATTTAGGGTGATATCCCTCCATTCCCTAGGAGAATGTCACCTCCTCATCTCAAAGACACATTTGTACCAAGGTAAGTGACTGAGGCTTTTAAATGGGTCAGAGCTAGTAATTACTCAGGTGTCCATTACAGAAACCTTAAAGGTGTAAATATCTCCAGAAGCAATGTGGTTGCATAGGTGTTAGTAATTAAATGTCCATGGGCCCCTAGGGAATCAGTGTATGGGCTTTAGAGAGACTAGAAACGCTCGGAAGTATTGGGTATTTGTGCATTTGTTCTTTTTTTTTTTTCTAGATAGGTTGGGCATTCTATCAAATTCATAACAAGGTTAAGAATCATGATCCTAAAGGGAGGCAGCATAGGTAAACTGCATGGAGACTTCAGTGTAAAAACCTGTGTTTCATTCATTGATTTAAGAGTGTTAGACAACAATGAACCCCAGGAAGCTGGGTGATAGTGACATTTACCTTCCAGACAATTCCAAATTTTATCATTTCCCATTGAAACTTACCAGCACCCACATGTGGCATTCTTTTTTTCAATTCATTCATTCATTCATTCATTCATTCATTCTATATGGAAAAGGCTGTGATTTATTGCAAAGCATAATTATATGATAAATTTCAAGGAAGGTCAAATAATTTTCAAAACCAAAATTTAAAATTTAATGGCTTAGGCCAAAGATTCAGTTACTTTTTGGAGATCTCAGAAGTATTAGAGATGGAAGAATGGTTTTCTTTTCCTTTTTTCTCCTTTTTTTTTTACTTTTTGTGATGTTTCCCACTTTCTGACTTATTTTTTTTTCTTTTCTTTCTTCTAATATTTTTGTTTCTTTTGTTTTGAAGTGTCCTCTTCAGTGGAACTGGATGAATGAGACCTTTTCGTTTTTTTTTATTCAATTGACTCATCAATGTCCAGAACCTCAGTCAAGAGTGGCATAGAGGGGAAGAAAAAAAAAAAAACAGTACCACCCCCTCCAAGCCATGCAAACCAGTTCAGAAAGAATGCGCTGGACTTAGAAAAGGTTTCTGGAAAAAAGACTGTTGGCAATTTTGTTATCCCTGGTATTAAGAAGTTCATTGGAAAATTCCCTACATGTGTTCAGGATGGTTTGGAAAATTAAAGAATCCAATCTCCAGGAGAGGGATGCAGTGGAAGTTATTTTTGGATATTAATTGGTTTTATATTTGATAGGAAATAAAGGCTCAGTGAAACCCTCCTGTCTGTCTTTTGGTGCTCTTGATTTTCCAGCTCAGTGAAATAAGACAGAGTCAGAGCGCCATCTTACCTAGAGAAGGGAAAAAAATCTACTTTTATAGGCTTTGGAACACTGGGATTTTTAAGACTGAAGTGCTCTGATGTGGTCTGTGCTGTGTTTTCTTCTCCCCAACCCGATCCTCCCATCACTTCTCCTTCTTCGTGCCTACACAAAATGAGAGAGCTCCTGAAAAGAACCCTGAATTTACCCAATAAAATTAAAAGATAGTTACTCAAGGAAGCTACCCAGTTCAAACTCCTATCACATGTGAATTTATTCTAAAACATCTTAAGACATGACTTGCTTAAACACTACCAAACAGACTGAAATGTAGGCTCTACATGAGGGCTTTTGAGGCTTGGAGGATGGTTCTTAGGGATCTCTGTGCAGGGGAATAGTGATGGAAAACCTCCCAGGCTGGGTAGATGAATATAGATTGGTACACTTCTTGTTGGCCAATGTCCTCCAGATGTCCACGAAGCAGAGCTACCTCCTTGTGCATCTTCCTCGACTGAATCCAACTAGTCTTCAAAGGGGGTTTAAATTGCCCTTTCACTGATTCCTTCATAAGTGCCCAGAACCAGAACAGAGAGTATTTGGAAATAAGTCCTGGTAAAACATAGGGGCTTCCTTGGTAAACCTTCCTTCAGAAAATGACTCAGATAAATGTTCCTTCCTTCTATAATGCTAGGCTCCTTGCTGACAATCTCTATCCTGTTCTAACCCTTCCCATGCAACTTTCTTTAACCCTCTGCTACTCAGTGTTTCCACACTCTCCCTCTGGACACACCAAACTGACCAGAGACCTTGCATAGTCCCATGTGCCTTTTCAGTCCAGTCCTTGGGTATCTTGACTGGATGTCAGTGAGCTTCATCTGCTCAAACAAGTCCTGTCTTCTAATGGCTGAAGGGGGCGCTCTGATCCCAGGTAAGATGGGGTGGAACTGATGGGAGGTTCTTCAACTCTTGTTCTACCTCTGTCCAATAACACATCTGTGGTCTTATTTTCTTCTGAAGTTTTTGACACAAATGGTATGATGACCTTGAGAATTAAGTTTTTTCTTTCAATAATTGACCAAGTCTTATTTATGTAAGAACTGTGTACTCCTCTTTTTTTTTTTTTTTTTAAAGATTTTATTTATTTATTTGACAGAGAGAGAGATAGCGAGAGCAGTAACACAAGCAGGGGGAATGGGACAGGGAGAAGCAGGCTTCCCGCCGAGCAGGGAGCCCGATGTGGGACTCGATCCCAGGACCCTGGGATCATGACCTGAGCTGAAGGCAGACGCTTAATGACTGAGCCACCCAGGCGCCCTGTGTACTCCTCCTTTTAACAAATGTTAGTCACACTTTTTATAAAATAAAAAACCCAGCCTTTTTAATGTATAAAAGTACATGATTCTCCTTTTTTTAGGCATCCCTCCAACTTACTTCTCAATGAAGTCATATATTAATTGACAATGCTTCTGTAGTTCAGATAAATGGCACCTTGTTCTCAAATTCCTTTCTAATCCTCAAGCTTTTCCCTTTATCCAGAAAAAGGGGTTTTGGTGCTTCCTATCAAATTAGAGATTATGAGACACAGATTCTTTAGATATGATGGTCAAGGATTATGTCAAAGACTTGATGTATTGGGGTTTTAAATATCCTTGCCTTTGAAATCTTGGTCTTCAGTTTCCACTTAACTTTTCTAAGGTGGATTTATGGTTCAGAAATTGAAAATTAGGACCAGGTCTTGAATTATATTCAGAGCTAGAAGGGAATCTGTCATGACAGTTAGTGTGATCCAGTCACTAGCCAGACCTGTCCTCATGGTGCATATTCCCTCAAGGTAGAATTTAATCAACTTCACTGGATCTACACAATACCTAGAAATATATTTATACGAACAGGCGAGTGCTCCCAGACTCCTTTTAAATTGATAAAAAACCTACCTTATTTTACAGTCTCCAGAGGTGTATGTAATGATGGTGATTTACAAAGTTAGAGGAAAAGACAGACTAATAGGAAGTAATCGGTACTAATTCCACAGAGTACTTGGGGAAGATTGACAAAGGGTCTGGCCATGCAGTCAGTGAGTAAAAAAAATATAGCACTGAGTATGTATGTCATAAAATAGACGATCTTTGTCACTGTATATAAAGCCCACAGAACCTTTGCATAATTTGGTTTCATTTTTGGTGAATGTTTCAAAATGCACATTTAAACAAAAAATAATGCAGGTAATTTACATTTTTTTCCAGTTTTCTCAACTTGCTATGTACAATGACTATGTATGATTATTGTGTTGCGAATGACTCACTGTGTCAAAGTAAAAGCATTTCTGATACTAAAATTTCATTCTTGTTTCCTAAGAAATCTAATCAAAGTGATAGTAACATATTCTCACAAAGGATAGTCTATGAAATGATGGAGTACATTATTTACATGCCACAATATAATAATCAGAAGACCAATACACTTCATAGAATCCTAGGCCCAGTGACAATACCTGTGATAATTGCAGCCATGAGCACTGGGGGAGGAAGGTGTATGAATCATTGAACAGACACTATTGTCATTAATAATAAACACTGGGAATAAGGTATTAAGGTTTTCATCATGACTGCTACTGTTCAGACTGTAGATTTATCTTCAAAGTTTGAATTGATGACCACATAAAATTAGGAACAACACCCACAGAAATAACAAAATGTAAGTTAATATATTATAGAAGCCTTGAAAACCAGTCCTTACTAATTATTGTAATGCATAGATATTTACACTTAGTGGTTAACTGCTGAAATAATTAGGTAGTATTTTCCAAACAGTGACGTGGAGCTATAAGTATTCCGGTACACCCCCTATGGGGCTGCTTTTGATCAGGAGTGGGAGGTAGAAAAAGGGGTCAAATATATTTCCCCTTTTATTTCCTACCCAAATCCTAAACCACCTTTGAGGCATATTTGATGACTTTCTTTTCCACATATAGCCTAACACTGACGGACTTCTCCATAAAGATTATAAGTTTATTGAGGTCAGAGGCTGTGCATTATGTTAGTTTTTATTTTCCAGGGCACATGGCATTGTATACATGGCAAGCACTCAATAAAAATTTGCTGAATTATATGCAAATAACATGATCATAGCATTTTTGACCTTATGAGGCATTCAGAAATCATTTAATTCAAGTCCCAGTTTTGTAGATGAGGAAAATGAAGCCAACAGAAGTTAAGTTCTTGATCAAGGTCATATGACTAATGTATAGTTTAAAAATAATCCAAGTGCTTTATTTGCTTAGGATGTAGAGGTCTCATTCATATTCTTACTTACCCTGTTTTCCTAACAGACTTCGCTTTTCACCGAGAGTGCAAAATTGTACCTCATCCCCTCTACTGCTGGGGTAAGTGAGAATTTGGCATATTTGTAGTTCTCTTTACAGCTCTGATGCTGTGATTAATATGCACAAACACATTTGCTAGTGCTTGTAAACTTTTTTAACTTGATAGTTTTAGGCTTCATCATCAAACCTCTATCCTTGGTCCCAAACAGAATTATTGCAACTGTCTGGTCTTATACAGCTCTGTTTCTGCCCCAGTTTTGTTACCACAATCAGACCTGTATTGTGGTTTGATGAATAGATGTTTGTCTCCCATACTGTTCTGGGGTTGTTTGAGGATGAGAGAATCATAATAATCACCTTGACTCTCCATATCACTAGTCCTGTGCTTTGAGTACAGTAAGAACTTCAAAAATGCTGAAAAATGGTTTTCCAGTCTAATATGACTTAATGATAATTACAAGAATCTGTTCTGGAGAAATCAGACATTTTGCATGAAAATGCTAACCAAATCATATTGCTTATTATCTTAAAGGAACAATTATAATATATTACATGTCAACACAAACCAACCAACCAATTTCCTAAAATGCGATTAAAACCCAGTAAAATATCTAGTTAGAAGTAACTACCAGGTTAGGAAATAAAAAGTTTAACCAATTCATATTATAATAGTGATGCATTGGTACAGATGAACTTGTAGAACTTAAGTTGAACTTGTGGAATCACTACATTGTACACCTGAAACTAACATTGTGTGTCCACTATACTCAACAAAGCAACCAAAAAAGCTTAACCATCTCTTCCTGATCACTGAACACTTAGTAAGGCTGTTCATAATGTTTTGTATGCAGTAACATGTACAGTTTTAGCTGCATGTCATAAATATTATGTCTGTGACAGGGCATAGAAATGGATACACAGCAATAAACATAGTTGTTAGGGAAAACAAAGACAAGTTTACAATAAAAGCTTCATTTCTTTTTTTTTTTTTTAAAGATTTTATTTATTTATTCATGAGAGAGAGAGAGAGAGGCAGAGGGAGAAGCAGACTTCCCGCAGAGCAGGGAGCCCGATGCGGGACTCGATCCCAGGACTCCAGGATCATGACCTGAGCCGAAGGCAGACGCTTAACCATCTGAGCCACCCAGGCGCCCAAAGCTTCATTTCTTGTAATGAACTGGTCATATGCAGCTTGAAGAAAAGTTGGGAATGGAACTGGGAAGAAGGGTTGAAGCCATTGTTTGTTAAGGGTTACAGAAGGAAGTAGTGTGAGGCATTGGGGTGACTAGGTGACAAAGGGCAATTTTAGGTAAATATCAGACTCAGAGGCACTGGTAAAGAGGTACTACCTTTCTGAGGCTGCTCCAAAGACTCCTGAATGGGAGACTGAGATCAATCTTCAGGTAGTTCACTGAGGCTTTAGGATGCAAAAAACACCTTAAAATAAGCAGCCAACTTTGCTTATTTAAAAGAAGAAAAGTTTTTAACCAGGATTCTTGTCTTACCACCACCCCATTCTGGCATGTTTGTCTTCTCATCTGCATGACTCCTTGTGCCACAGTCCTCTCTTAGGATCTACTCTCTCAGCATCAGCAACAGCCCGGACACTCCCATGCCCTTTAAATTCCACGAGATTCTGTTTCTTGAATGTAATTTAAGACTTCTATCTGCACATCCTGTTGTTAATAATGTTGCACTGAGTTTTAATGACCTAAGGGTATTTTTTTTCCCTTTATCAGTAATGTTAGGAAAATACTGTATTTAAAGAGATATGTGTTTTATGAAGTTGGCATATTAAAATCTAAGAAATGACTAATACAGGATATAGTCTGTGGAAATATATATGATACGGTCTCAGCTTGCTTTGTTCCTCTTCACAGGGCATATCATTCTTCCAAGGGAATAAAATTCTCAAGTCCTTAAAAATATTTATTGGGTGCCTAGAATGTTTATAGCATTGTCAAGAGCACTGTGGAGGAAACACGGACAGTTCAGATAAGGATCCTGAGATAAGGTCTGTTCAGAGTCAGCTGCACAAACTGGTGGGAAGGGATTATATCCACAAGAAAGATGCAGGAGTCAGAGGAGTGGGGTTCTGTGTTACAGAGGGAACAGTAGTGTCTGGAAGGAATTGGTGGCATCTTCAGGGCAAAGGTAGAAACTGAGTATGAGTATGAACAAGCCGGCACTCTTATTTAAAAGTAAATTTATTCTTTATAATGAGAGGTATTCCCATGGGAGTTGGGGAAAGGGTGATTCTATTTGGGAGTTGGATGTTCAGTAGTAGAGAATGGCCTTGCATTGAGGCGATTCTTTGAGAACCTTCGCATAGTAAGGATAATGCTTTGAGGCTTTGATGTGGAGGAAATTCTAAGGCCCTGTTGTTAGGAAACTTTCTGTCTTCAGTTCCTTGAAAGAGGGGAGATAGGAAATGGGGCCATGGAGCACTAATTTGGGGACTTAAATTCTTGCAAGGTACTCTGTCTTAAGGCAACATGGACTGTGTAAGTAGAGATTTTAGGGTATAGGAACTAAACAAAACTATAGCTACCACCTGCTATCTGAGTGAATATCTGTTGTCTGCTGCCTAGCTTTCACTGCCCCCTCTGAAATTTCTTTTGGTCACCACCCCTCATTCTCAGCCATCGAGGGTGTGGTTTTGACCTCATTGCTGTCTCCAGCAATGGGTCCTGACTGTCTTGAATCTATCAGTGTGTCTCTTTCCTTCAGTTGATTAACTGGATCAAGGATAGTCATGTCATACCAGTGGACAGAATTCAATGTGAGATGTTGCTGGGGAAGGCACTTAGGAGAAATGTCTACAAGAAAGAAAGAAGCTTCTTCTCTTTCTCTCTTCTTTGGACAGTGTAAGGAAGTAAGGTCCAGAACTGACACTGTGACTTTTGACTTTTATTGTTGCTATTTGTTTCTATTTATTCTGTTTTGATTCGCTTTTGGCTTTGGCTTCCACAAGAATAAAACTTAGAGCTCTTGGAGGATGGAGTGGATGTCTCAGGGTGGGTCAGGGGCGGACTGGGGTAAAACAGACGCTGGCAGAGTATAGAGATGGAGAAACCAGGCTCTTGGCGACAGTGCTGGGCTACTAGATCAAGCTTAACCCTAAAGCTGGCCCCTATAGGGATGAAGAATGTTCCTGACACCGTCATATTATGGATCTTTTAGGTATTGTTTTGGCATGATTCTGTGTACGTGTATGTACACGTGTGTATTGAATGTGGGGGTGGGCATAGCAAGGGCCAACCAACTTGGTAATAAGACTGTTGTAAAAATGAGCATGGAATGGCTCAGAATAGAGTGAGGCCAAGTCATCTTATAGCAATGAAATGACCTGCTGTCAGTGTCAATACACCTAAAATTATCTTGGAAAATGCTAGTGAAGTAACTGAAAGATTCTAAATTAATGATAGTTCAAAACCACCTGAATCAAGAGAAATGCACAAAAATCAATACTTCTCTATACCAGCAACAACTGGTAAGCAGACATAGTGGGAAAAAAAATTCCATTTACAATAGCACCCCAAACCCATTAACTAATTATGAACCAATTAAAAGTTCCTATATGAAGAAAATTACAAAAGCTTAAGAAAGATATAAAAGAACATTGGGGTACCTTTTAGCTAGATGGAAGGAGTCATAATTGTAAAGGTATAAATTCTTAAATTAATATTGTAACACTATTACAATTTATATTTGAATGACTTTTTTAAACTTAAATGATTCTAAAGTTTTTAGGAAGAATTTATTTGTGAGAATAGCTGGTTTAGGAATTGTTATTTTTGTCTAAATATTAGAGAGCGTTTCTTCTTGCCAGGCCCCACATTAATTTAGTCTTTTTATAGGGCAACAAGTGAAAGTGTCACAACTTTGAGATAGACATCAGTTTGAAGGGTTTTTCAACAAAGTCATTTGATTTTCTCCCCAATACAATATTAAGTTAAAATAAAGTGTCACCTGAATTGATTTCTCGGCCCTCTGTTGATGGTAACCTTTTCTAGCAACCCTATTAAACGTTCTAGAGGAACTGGGGATTTATTCCCCCATCTTATGTGGGACTGTGGTTACAGCCTCCCCACCTCTTTAAAGGCCAAACAGCCATTTAGTGATATCATCAATTACAACTTTTCTTTCCCTTTTGAGGCACTGGAGGTACATTTCCTCAGTCCTCCAAGCAAAAATATGAAGTTGCACAGACTCAAATTTTTATGACAAGATGCAGTCTGAGAACAGATTACACTCTCCCTCTCTTTCTCTTATCAAGATGTGTATAAGTCATCTCATGAGAACAGAACGACGGCCTAAGCCTGGCTACACTCTGCTCCCTGAGTGACAAAGGGTCACAGTAAAGAAAATACTTTCACATTCATGTTCACATTTCATATTCATTCAGCAGACGTTTACAGCATTAGTTATCAAAGAAGTGCAAATTAAGTCCAGGAGATAACTGGTTTTAGTCAATCCTTTTTGATAAAGATAGGATAGTAAAGCCACTGATGGGTAACGAAAGAAGCACAGCTATGTACTGGCAGTAAGCATGCATATTGGGGCAAATTTTCTGGTTGAGCAATCCAGCAATACACATTAAGATATTTTAAAATGTTCATCATGTCTCACCCAGTAATTTGCCTTCTTCTTTTTTTTAAAGATTTTATTTATTCATTTGAAAGAGAGCGTGCGCATCTGTAAGAGAGAGCACAGACAGTGGGGAGGGGCAGAGGGAGAGGGAGAAGAAGACTCCCCAGTGAGCAGGGAATACAACTCTCAACATGGGACTCCATCCCAGGACCCATGGGAGATCATGACCTGAGCTGAAGGCAAGACACCTAACCAGCTGAGCCACCCAGGTGCCCCAGTGATTTCACTTCTAATAATGTCTTCCATGGAATAAGATATGCACCTAAAGATTGAAAAGGGCTTATTTTCCTCATTTTAAAGTAGAAAAATCTGGAAAAAGAGACATTAAACATTTAACAAGGAATAAATGAAGAAAAGGCCATGAGGAAATGACACGAGCCCTTAAAAATTAAAACATATTTTTCGCACACATCATTTATAATTTTTAAATTGAGCTATAATACATATGAAGTGCACCAATCTTAAATCCAAAACTCAATAACTTTTATATACATCCATAACCACCACCCTGACTGAGAGTACATTTGTGGTAGGTCAGAGGACTCCTCAGATTGCCTCCTACTCAGTGTCACACCCCAAAGGTCGCTGCCATTTTTGTTCCATTGATTACAATTTGCCTGTTCTCTAACTTATGTAAAGAGAATTGCACATTACACTCTTTTGTGCCTGCTTTCTAAGGTGTGGAATGTAATTACAGTGCATTCATTTTCACTGATGCATAATGTTTCATTTTATGAATATATCAAAATCTGTTAATCCAACCTATTGAGGGATATTTGAGTTGTTTCCAGTTTGGAGTTATTGTAAATGAAGTTTCATCTTTTTTTTTTTCCAAATCATATTTTGAACATAAAAAAATGTTAAACTAAAGTGCTAATTTAAAAAACCTGGAAATACACATCTGATGAAGTATCAGTTTGAAAAATTCAGCTATGCAGAAAAAGAGATTAGAAAGAAATACAGGAGAAAATTGACTGTGGTTATATTCTAATGGTAGTACTACAGATAAGATTGTGCATGAAAAGGATATTAAAATGGGACTCTATTTCAGTTATGAGAAGAGGGCAACAAAATATGAGTAAAGGTGGATTCAGGCTATTGACACCCTGCATTCTGGCTATTAAAGTATTGAAGATGAAGTGCCTTAGAAGGTTGCAAATAAGCAAGAGAATTTGACTGGGGAGAGGAATCTCCAGCTGTGACAGAGGAGTGATTTTTCTCCAAACCTCAGGATAGAAGATTAATAAAGAATACTTGAAAGGCCTCATGCATGTCACAGTTGTCCAATGTCAGACAGAAGTTGAAGGAATCTAAAGCTGTGGCTCAAGATGACAGAGTAGGGGTGGGGTGGGGATAAAGTTGCACTGAGAGTTGGGTCCATGAATACCAATGGTGGGGCAAGGATGCTTCTGTGTCTTGCTTAGTGGGCTACCCTGAGGACATTGGTGGTGACTTATAGCCTCTGCTAGAAGAGTATTTGGAGAACCTCACTGGAGGAGGAGACTGCTGGATTCTCAAGGGGTATGGGAAGAAAAGTGTGTGGCCAGCTCAAGGAAAACATCCTTGCCTGTATTATAAAAAGCACAGTCCAAGGATTCTAATGAGGTCTCCAAAGAACCCATGAAGAGTACCACTGAGGAAAAAGGTCAGCTTTCCTCACCCACCAGGCCTGGAAGAAACTATCACCAATTGCACTGGGATCACTCAGGGCAGGCTTTTCCAGACTCTTCTCCTACCTTCTACCTCTGTGATTTTAGAGGCACCAGACAACTCAGGTAGCCAGTGAAGGGAGGGGATGTGAGGGCTGGAAGCAAAAGACAGAAGTCACCCATCTTCTACCATCACAACTCTAGGCAGAGGAGGGGAGCTTTATATATATTTATATGTTTAAAATATACATATATTTTTTATTATGTTATGTTAATCACCATACATTACATCATTAGTTTTTGATGTAGTGTTCTAAAATATTTATATATTTAAAAAATATTTATATATTTAAAAAGCTTAGGATTTTTATTGTTATACAGACCGATGCACTTAAATTACTGCAGTGAGGTGATTATTGTGACTAACAGTGAAAAGGACCCATTTTTATTATTTACGAATGATAATAAATATCATAAAAATCTGCCTTAAATTTCACCAGAAGAGTGAGGAGGAAGCAGCCACAGAGATTAACCTTAAACAGGCAGTAAGGAGAAAAATAAAGTTACATTCAGACTGTATTTTGGAGATTCCTGTTGCCACTTATGTATGTTTTCCAAATTTTATGCAATGGCATTAGTTAATTTTTAAATAAAAATGAGTTAAAAATAATTCTTAGCAAAAGAGACTGAAATACACAGCATGGACACACAGAAACAAAGAGTCAGAGGATTAACCAAACAGTGGCAATGTCCTTGACAGCAGCATTTGTCATGTCTTATGGCCACCTAACTTCCACTGTTTGAGAAACTTCTTATATTATGAGCCCCATCTTCCCAAGGTATAAACAGGGAATTCACTTTTCCAGCCTTTCTTGTAGTTAGGGTACAGTCAGAGGACATCAGCTTCACCAATCAAACGCATCCACGTGAAACCTTACATTAGAAGAATATAACTTGAGGAAGGAAGTCCTGAGCAGATTCCAATTTTTCTGGCATGAAAGGCAGTGGAGTTGTTTTGTTTTCTCTGGAATCAGTGGGTGAGTCTCTTGTGCTCAGCATCAGCAGTGTGGGCAGCAGTGTCTGTGCCCAGCAGGAGCAGACGCAGGACATCATCCTCTCCCATGGTGTGATTGATATTGCCCTTGGCTTGTAGTCTCCAAACCTCTGAACTTTTGAAGATTCAATAAACTAACTGATGTCCTTTAATAAATAGTTCTACTACTTCTAGCTGGGGTAGCTTCTTTTATTTTCATCTAGAGGAGGGGATGCCTTGGACAGAGTATCCTTCACTCTCCTCCCCATGGAAATGTATGCATTGAATTACCAAAGCCTGATGCCATTGAAACACTTAACTAACTCCCTTGCTCATGAGACAGATTCATGATTGTCATTTGTGTCTACTGGGAGAAAATGCACTGAATATGCCGATGTGTTCTAGGCATTAAAACAGTTAGGTTTCTCATTTTTAATTCACAAATTATAATTCTGGTTTGTGCACAAGTCTTTTGTGAGCTTGCTTTATTATGAATTAGTCCTAAGAGATGGATTTAGTCTCTGTATGCTGACAAAATCAAATTGCTGAATTTAAAAGCTAGGATTACAAACTGGGTCTTGTTATATTTTTTCTTTGAATCAGTTGACCTCTTGTAAAGACACAGCCATGCACATTTCTTGGTAACACTTTGATATTGCCATGAGATTTTCCTTTCAATATTTATAGTTATTTATATAAGCTCAAGAAGAATTACTTGTGTGACCCTTTTTGGTCATGTTGAATATATCAATAAAATATGCTTTTTAAAAGGATAGAACAGTTCACCTTTAACAGCATTTTCTACATAATGCTTTAAAGTTTCAATGTGATCCCAAGTAGCTGCTCCCTCTTTATGAACCCATCCAACCTAAATGAAAAACAAAAGACTAAGACTCTTACTGGAGTTAAATTCAGGTTTACAGCTTTACATGTAAAGTGGGAAAGAGGAGCAATTAAAATAACAAGTCAATTTGGATATGGAATCAATAATCTCTCTCAGATAATAGGACAGATCTTCATTTTGCAGAATTCTTTTTATAGGAATGATTCCCCTTTAATATCAATCTTATCAAGTGTTATGAGACTCTTTGTACCTGAGCTACAATCTCTCCTCTGGTCAATATATCACAATTTCTTCCATATTCTTTCAAGTAATTGAATCAACATAAAATATTGACTTGGTGACCAAGTAAATAAGGAGCTTGTTGAGAGATAGTGATTCAGATTTGATGATTGTGATTTAGTCTCAAAAAGTTCTTCTGTGAGAAGCATAAAGTAAAATTTTGTGTTCAAGAATACTTCAGGGAATTAACGGTACACTTGAAAATGGTTTTAGAAGGAGTAGAAAGTGCCTGACCTAGATAAAGCACAAAAGTTATGTAGGAAGCATTAAAAGTGACTTTAGCTATCAGAAAGTAGATGGTTCTTTTATGAAAAGTTGTCCTTTAGAAATCATTAAAATCAGGATACTTCAGTTAATTGGTCTTAATTTAAATTTGATGGAGCAAAATCAGTTGATGGAATAATTTTGGAACAGATGAATAGATAGATATTTTTTGAACATATCAGAGAAGCAGTGGAATAACTAAAACTCTCTTTCATTCCTGGTGAGAGTGAAGAACATAGCAATCACATTTGGAAAAGCAATTTGGCAGCATCTACTTTAACAGATGCCTAATCTCTGACCTAGCAATTCTACTCCTAGATATATATCCAAGAGAATGGATGCATGCACCCACAAAAATACATGTGCAGCAATGTTCACAGCAACTTTATTCATAATAACTCAACTGGCAATAATAACCAAAATATCTATCAATAAGAATGGATAAATAAATTGTGGAATATTCATAGAACACTACATAGGGAGAAAAAAAATCAGAAAGAAGAAAGTCCAGGGGCACCTGGGTGGCTCAGTCCATTAAGCGGCTGCCTTCGGCTCAGGTCATGATCCTGGGGTCTTGGGATCGAGCCCCACATCCGGCTCCCTGCCCAGCGGAGAGCCTGCTTCTCCCTCTCCATCTGCCTGCCACTCTGCCTACTTGTGCTCTCTCTCTCTGTCAAATAAATTTAAAAAATCTTAAAAAAAAAAAAAAGAAGAAAGTCCAGATACAGATGATGGCATAGATTAATTTCATAAATATAATGTAAGAGTGAAAGAAGCCAGAAACAAAGGAGTGCAAATTGTATGATTATATTTTTATGAAGTTCAAAAAGAAGCAGAACAGAGCTACAGATTTAGAAGTGAGAATAGTGAGTACCTCTGAGTGAGATATTGACTGGGAAGGGACACATGGCAAATTTCTGGGGTGCTGAGAATATTCTCAATCTTGACAAGATGGTGATTGCAGAGATGTATATACATGAAAAGTTCATTGAGCTGTATACTTGCAATGAGTGTGCTTTAGTGTATGTTATACCTCAATAAAGCAATTTTTCAAAACATAATAAAGTTAGTATTCAGAGGAGAAAATCATACTTGATTACATCTTTCTTTTTTTCCTCACTTCTCAACCACTTTCAGCTTAGCAAACAAATAATTGTATTATCAGACATTATTAAATAGCACCAAAGGTTAATTGGTTCTCTAACTACAGCTCAGCTGCTGGATTGTTGCTAGTCTTAGTTGGGAAAATCTTTTGTAACCACTATATTTTCCATCCCTTAAAACTAGTATCATCAAAAGCCTTTCATATTATATCATCCACCTCTTCCTGAGTGGCATTTATCATACTCAAAAACAACAGGCACCCTTTTCCAAAAGAGGTGTTTTTCTCATTAGTTTGACTACCTATCATCATGACTTTATCAAAGCATCACTCAGGTGAAAATCAGTGGCTTGTCCATTCAACCATATTCTTGTCTCTACACAAAACTGTTGTGCATTGAACTGGCATAACTTAAAACTTTTTCCAGTTGCAATAAAAAACCAAGCTATATATTTGATTAAAAAAAATCAAAACAAAAACCAAATAAAAACAAAGGGGAAAAAAAAAGATTCCAAACTAAATAAAAGAAATGGTAGCATGTAGCACCTGGAAAACTAAAGGGTAGGAGTAAAGTTTTGCTTAAAAAAACTAGGGATTAAATAAAAGCCTACAAAATAGATGTTAATCTCTCTACCCCATCCTTTTTTCCTCCACCTTGTCCCCAAAGTGCTGGCAACCAGATTTATGACTTTCAGCTTTTCCTGACCAGCCAAGGAGAAAAGACCAATAGACGTCATTTGGGTAGCCACTTCCCTCCCCAGATCCTGATGCCCTCATAATTACCTTGCAGAGAAGCAGTTATGAAACTTGTAGTGCCCCATTCTCAAAGACGAATGAACAACCCAGCGTACTGGAGATTTCAGGAAAGATTTCAACATGAAAGAAACTAAAATAAAAAGAAACGGGGAGAAAAAGAAATAAACAGGAGACTAATGTTATTTAAAAACCTATAAATAATATTCTTCAGAGAAGATGTTTTCATAATTGGGAA
Source organism: Leptonychotes weddellii (assembly GCF_054177405.1). NCBI lineage: Eukaryota > Metazoa > Chordata > Mammalia > Carnivora > Phocidae > Leptonychotes > Leptonychotes weddellii. The sequence continues at coordinate 111,999,293 of NC_138376.1, forward strand.
GAGGATACCGTCAAAAAGTAATGGAGATAAGAAAGAGATCTTAGAAAATAAAAAAATACTATGGTAGAAATACCGTCAAAAAGTAATGGAGATAAGAAAGAGATCTTAGAAAATAAAAAAATACTATGGTAGAAATTTCAAAAAGATCTATAGAAGAGTGGAATGCAAAAGTTAGTCAATTCTTCCATAAAGTAGGGCTAAAATATGAAGAGGTGGAAAGTAGGAGAAAGAACAAGTTAGAGGAGCGTTCAAGAAGGCATAATATCTGATTAGTAGCAATTTTAAAAATAAATAATAGATAAAATGGTGGTAATGGTAGTTGGGGATGGTTGTCAAAGAGAATACAGAATATGATTTCACATTAAAAGGGCCCACTATGTGTCCAGCACAACAAATAAGAAAGGTCTTCCATCGCACGTAATTTCTGAACACAGCTGAGGAGAAGAGGGGAATAATAGGTTCCACAAAAAGGATTGTGAATCAGATTGACACCGAACTTTTCAATAATATATTGGAAGCTAGAAGATAATGGAACATTGACATTAAGAACACCAAGGGAAAATTCTTTCTGACTTGGAATTTTATATCCAGATAACCTTGTATAAATGTATAAAAAACTCATTTTCATATAGGCAAGATCTCAGAAACTTTTACCTCTCACAAAGTCTTTTTGGTTAAACTAATGAAATAATTACTTGATAAATAAATCAACAAAGAAGACATATTATCCATAAAACAGAGGATTCAACAAAGGAGAGAGGACACAGTCTAATGATTAATGGAAGTCCCTCTGCAGACAACAGAATACCAGGGAGAGAAAAATTGGTATACGTTGGATCAGAAGAACCAAAGCTCTAGAAATAATCTCAGAAAGGGGAACAATGGATTTGTTATATTCCCTGATGTGAATGACTACACCAAATGGTGATTTTCCCAGTTCTGTTGAGAATTTGGGAAGGAATTAGTGATAGGAAGCAGAAATTAAGAATAAAAAAAGGGAGAGAGAAGGTATAACCATTAACTTAATTAACTTCTAGAAAAATTAAATTATGTAAAAGAAAAATGACATTATCATTGTATAATGTGTGGCTCAGCATGGAAATCACTGACATGGCAATAATATGCAACAAAGCAAACACTGTGACTATCGAGAAGACAGAGGAAGCATGTGCAGATTGAAATGAGCACTGTGGCAGATTGTATTCTTCAAGATGGCCCTATCAATGCTTCCCATCCAAATGCTCTGCTACTATGTGATCTTGCCAATCTTCCATCCAGGGATGGAGTCTAATCCCGCCTCTGGCCTTATGACCCAGTTGTTACCAACAGAATGCAGTCGAAGGGATGCTAGATGATTCCAGAAACTAGGTCAGAAAAGGACATATAACTTACATCAGGTTTTCTTGGCACTCCTGCTTTTAGAGCCTTCACCTGCTGTGTAAGAAGTCCACTGACCCTGAGACTGCGCTGCTGGAGAGATCATGTAGAGAGATAGAAACCACGAAGAGGCCCCCAAGCCTTAGCTGCAGCAGCCTCTAGCCATGTAAACCATTGCAGCAAAAATCAGATATGTGAATGCGTAAGATGACTCTTTCAAGATGACTCCAGCCTCAGGTGCCGTCTGACTACAGCCACACAAAGGACCCTGGGACAGCTGGATGAGCCCACCTGAGCCTCACAGAACCAAAGAGCTGTGAGGGGTGATTGTAACTGATGGGAGTTTTAAGATTGTATGTTTGGGGGTAGATTTTTATAAAGAAATAGGTGAGCCAAACAAGTGCTAAATCCTTATTTTTCATAGTTGGAAGTCAAAGAAGAGAGTATACACAGAAGTATAAACATCTAGTTTAGAAACATGGTTGCAAATATAAGAAGAACAACCCAAAGAGATAAAAGTAGTTGCTTTTAGAGAATAAAATATGAAGGGTAGGAACAGGCGAGACAGGGGACCACTGTTAGTTGTCTTATGACATTTCACTTTAAAAAAAAAAAGATTGATTGGAGAGAGAGAGAGAGAGCATGAGCAGAGGGGAGGGGCAGAGGCAGAGGTACAAGCAGGCTCCCCACTGAGCTGAGCAGGGAGCCCAATGTGGGGCTCAATCCCCGATCCCCGATTCCCAGACTCTGGGATCATGATCTGAGCAGAAGGCAGATGCTTAACCAACTGAGCCGCCCAAGTGCCCCATGATATTTCACTTTTAAAGCTAAATGTGTGTAATTGTTTGACAAAAATAAAAATTAAATTAAAAATCAGCAAGAAAAAGGGGGATATCTGCCCTGCCCAGCAAGCATACCATGAATACAAGATTTGCTTGAGGACGTGAGCATGAACACACTTTGAAAACTCCCAACACTATTCATGTGCTTCATTTTACCTAGTATTCTTTTCTAATTTTCCATTCTGCCTTCAAGCTTATTATTCAACAAAAGTTTGAAAAGAATTCAGTTTAAATGTATGATGAAAATATGGGTTCTAGTACCAGTTCTGTACTAAATGTACAAGCTCTTAACCAACTTAAGCCTCAGTTTCCTTATTAATAAGGGTGTGGGTAGGCATGGATATGACATTGAAGATGTCACTTCCAAAATGTTACAAGATTTAGGATCTCTTGAACTCTACTCTAAAACTCATCATTACTAGTTTCTAAGATGATCGGTTTTAAATGGTCTAGGACAGGAGTTGTCACTTCTTGTTCTCAGGAGCCATTTATACTTTTCAAATCACTGAGCGCCCCAAATAGCTTTTTTAATGTGAATGACATATTTTGATATATACCTTATTAGAAATTAAAGATAAAAAATTAAAATAAACTTATTTGAAAATAACAATAAACCTATTACATGTTAACATATTTTCTTATGAAAAATCAGTTTTCCTAAATAAAACAAGGAGCAGAGTGGCATTGGCTTACATTTTTGCAAATTACTTTAATGCCTGGCTGAATGGATGAAAGTTATAACATCGTATCTGCCTTTGCATTCAGTCACTGCAGTATCACTCATTAGGTAACCTCTGGAAAACTCCACTGTACACTTGCCTACAGAATGAGAGTGAAAAGGGCAATTACTATTTTGATATTATTATAAAAATAGTTTAACCTCACACATCCCACGGAAAGGCTTTGAGGACCTCTGGTGTAAGACATTAAAATGCACTGACTTTGAAGAACTTCAAAGATATAACCTCTAAAAAGTCAATCAATCTTTAGAAAGTTAGCAGATAATAAATAGATTAGAGATGAGCCATTTTTCTTTGTTTAAAAAACATGGTTATGAACAGGGTGTATGAAGGAACTCAGAGAAGTGGCGTAATGCAATGGATAAGAGCACTGCCTCTGGAATCAGACTGCATGGTTCAAATACTGGCTCTGCTATTTATCAGCTGTGACAACTCGGGCAAGTTACTGAGTCTCTCTGTGCCTCCAGGGTTATTATCCCATTAAGTAAGTCAGTATCTCTTGACACTTAGAATATTGCCTGGCACATTAATCAGTACTAACATATGTTCATGAAATAATAGAAGCTGCTTCCAGGGGAGAAAGGTGAAACTCAGTTCATCATGTGAACGCTGATTATGAGGCAGGGTGTCTGTGTCTGTCCAGGCTTTACACTCATGGGTCACATGACCGTGGGCAACTATTCTACCACCTGACCCCTAGTTTCTCTGAGCATGCATCCTCTGCAAGACTGTTGTGAGCCTCAACTGATAAGATATATGTGAAAACATTTGGAAAAAGTTCAGTGTTGCACTGCTTTGCGTTTGTGAAGGGTTATTCTGATTCATACTCTCACCTGTGGGATGATCTGCCTTCAGGAACTGTTACGATTTTTGATAACCGTCTGTCCTGGATTTCCTTTGCCTTTGGGTATCAGCAATACAACTACTGAAACACTCCTCTCTCTGCCTCTTGGCATTTTGATTTCTGTTTTCTGTAGTGTTCCTTTCCAAAGTAACCTCATTAGGTGGTTTTGGGATATATGATTTAGTTTTCACATCATGTAACATTTGCTGAGTGTATCAATCCCCTGGGGCCTCCACAGGACAGTAGGGAGGAGAGAGACAAACACTCTTAGAAATATCATTATTATTGTAATTATCCACTGTGAAAGAGATGGTTTTGTTTTCGATTCAAAGCATTGCTGGGAGGAGAGGAGAAGGAGAGCCTAGCCAGGAAAGCTGGGTGGCCAATGAGCACTTGGGCTCAGACGGCAGGCCGACTAGAAGGATGAGAAGCCACACAAAGTCTGGCCCCATTCCGTCAAGCTTAGATCTGAGGGAGATGAAGTAGGTCCAGCAACTCAATCTCCTAGAGCTAACATCAGCCTCTCAAGCAGGGCTAGTGATTGATCAGTCCCTTGAGCTGCAGCTAGGAGTTTGGATTCTTAATTTAATGATTCTGTAGCCTATAAAATACAGTCAAAAACCTTTCACAGAACAAGGTCCTGACAGTCTCCCTTTGTCCCGCCCCTGTCATGGAGCTGTGACAGTTTTCAGAATCTGCTATGCTGCTCCTCTGCATCTTTGCCTTTGCATGGGCTAGCCTCTATGTGATACCTGTTTTGAGGCTTGGTAAAATTATTTTTCCTTCAAGATTTAGGTCAGTTGCTAACTCCTCTGGGACTCCCCAAGAAAGCTTAGGCGGTTCGTTTTGGTCTATTTCCATCTAGCTCTAACTTACAGCATCTAGACTTACTTAAAGCATTTACTCATACATATTGGCTTGACACATCTATTTCTACACTGGATGTTGAGTTTTTTGTAGGTAAGAGGTCTTGCCCGGGTACACACATTTCTGTAGCCTTAGGATCTTTCACAGTTCTTACTGGAATATCAGTAGATGTCTGTGGAATGAATACATGAGTAATGCCAGGATTGCAACACATTTGGAGTTCTACCGTAGGGCAAAAATGCTGACCACCTGTGGGAAACTTCCTTCCTTGGATCCTGGACATCATGCTCTTGAAGCTGATAGTGAGAAGACAGGGTGAGTGGTGCCAATGAGGGGACAGTGTAGATGAGGGTAAAATTCAGCTTCTTGCAAGACTTGGTTATATGTGGGTGAGGGCAGGAGCTAGTGGGATGGAAGCATGGTGAGCCAGAGAACACTGCAATCCAAGGCTCTATCCATCCAGCGCTGCTTAGGTGATAGAAACAGGTAGATTTCAGTCTGAATTCAAGAGGTAAGTTGGTGCGGAGGATGGAATTTGGGCTTTGGGCATTGTGCAGACCTGGGTTCACATCTGGTCCCACCACTAAATGGAAGCTTGATTTTGAATGAGTAATAGAATACCAATCTCTATTTTCTTGTTTAGTTCTGTCTGAAAACAGGACTACATATTCTTAAAACACTGAGTAGTTTTATAAATTAAAGGTGATTAATTTTGTAGAATTGGGTTTCAAATTTCAGCTCAGGCCCTTACTGAAGTTGTAGGGTAGCCTCAGTTTTTTTTTTTTCTCTTAAAATGGGCATAAAAATAGTACTTGGAGTGTTGTAAGCATTAAATGAGAGAATACATGTAAAATGCTTTCATAATACCCGACATAAGTGTTTAATAAATGTGAGCCAATATTTTTATTAGGTAATATATGGAGCATCCAGAACATAACAAGTACTCCTCACATGTTAGCCTCCTTCTCTTTCAGTAAGATGGAGTGGGACAATTACACTGGCTTGGTCCTATTCCAGTGATCATTTATTTTTATAAAGGTCAGATGAAAAGGTTGTATGAAAATGTGAGCTCCTCCCTCCCTCCCTTCCTCCCTTCCTCCCTTCCTCCCTTCCTCCCTTCCTTCTTTTCTTCCTCCCTCCCTCCGTCCCTTCCTTCCTTCCTTCCTGATTAGAACATTTGAAACAACATGTTTTGGGCTTCACACAATGCAGTTATCAGGTGCCTGTAGTGTTAAATTTCCTGTGCAGTCTGGGGATAAAGAAGCAAAGGTTAATGGCCATTTCCTTTATGTTAGGTGACCATGCATTTCTTCCCCCAAAACACATGAAAGCATTGCGCTGAAGAGGATCAGCTTCAGAAACTCCCATTCCCGCTAACCTGTGACTCTGAGGATAAATCACAAACTCACCTCCACACTGCTGTCTGGGAGGACACACATGGGAGCCAACAAAATACATTTTGACCAAAAACAGAATTATAAGTATTTCATCTATACTGAAGAAGTATGAGGCAGGAATTGTAGGGCCCTGGAGGAGGAAGGGAAGGAGAGAAGACAATATTACCAGCCCGGCTGGAGTTTCCACCCCATTTCCAAAGGGCACTGAAATGCAGGCTCCCGAGCCATGGCTGGGAGAGCCTCCTGTGGCGTTTGGGGCTCAGGTGGATTCTCAGCCTTATCTAAATCTAAATGAACTCTTTTCCCCTCCAGCCTGTGGGAAGCCAGAAAAGACCTCTCCTCTACAGGGAAGGCGGGTGGCCTGCTTCAGGGGATTAGCAAGTGTAGTGTAGCAGCTTCAGCTTCCATGGTTTTAGATCCAGGCAAGATAGTAAGGAGTATCTCAGGGCTGCCTATCAGTTGCTCAGTGGCTTATGAGAACAGAGTGTGGGTAGCACTGTGTTCTTTTGGACGAAATTTTTTATAAGCCTCCAGAAAGCCAACTTTCAGTTCTTGACTATGCTATAGTTTCATATGTGTTTACTCCTAATTCCTGAAAACATTGACAAGGGAGATTTGCCCAGATGTAAACTATTATAGCTATAGTAAGATACATATTCAGAAACAATTTATATTTTAATTTTATCTATTTATTTTTTGAGTGAGAGTGTGTGTACATGCAAGCAGGGGGTGGACAAAGGGAGAGAGAGAATCTTAAGCAGGCTCTATACCCATTGTGGAGCCCCACACGGAGCTTGATCTCACGACCCTGAGGTCATGACCTGAGCTGATATCAAGAGTCAGACATTTAACTGACTGAGTCACCCAGGTGCCACAGAAATAATTTATATTTTAGATAGGTATCTTAGTCCATTCAAACTGCTCTATAGCAAAAATACCATAGCCTGGGGAGCTTAAATAACAAACCTTTATTTCTCACAGTTTTGGAGGCTGGCAAGTCCAAGATCAAGGCTCCAGCAGATTTGAACTTTGCCCTTAAAAGGATTTCAGCCTTGGGCCCATGGATTTATTAGTTAGAATGTATATATATTGGGGAGGGGAGAGAAGGAGGTAGAGAGGGAGAGAAAAAGAGGGGAAAAGGAGAGAGAAATGTATTTTAAAGAATTGTTCACTGCTATTGATTATAGAGGCTGGCAAGTCCAAATCTACTGAGTAGCCTGGCAGGCCTAAGACCAGGGAAGAGTTGATATTTCAGTCTTGAGTCTGAAGGCAGTCTGAAGGCAAAGTTCCTTCCTTCCCAGAGGACTTCAGTCTTTGCTCATAGGCCTTCGACTGATTGCATGAGGCCCACCAACATTAGAGGATAATCTGCTTTACTCAAAGTTAACCAAACTAAATGTTAATCACCTCTAAAAAAATCTTAAAAATAAAAAATAAAAATAAATTAAAAAATCTTCACAGCAACATCTAGACTGGCATTTGAACAAACAATGGGCCAATCCAAGTAGATACATACAATTAACCATCATGGTACCCATATAGGTCAGCCTTTGGGGGTACAGAGGATTGAGAAAGGTGGAGAGAGGATCTGGGGGAGGGGGACACAAACAGAATATTTGGCAACCCAGGTATATAGAAATGCCTACCAGGCTTCCTGAGAGTAGGAGGTAGAAGCATTTTGTACATTGCTTGGTTCCTAGTGCCTAGCACAATACCTGGCACATACTGTAGTACGTTCCCCAAGAGTGTTGGCTGCAATGACTTGAACGTTATAAAAGCAAGTTCCGAGAAACAAGTGTTTAGTGAGATGGCCCTAGGGAGTAGCAATATCTCAAGAGCAATTTGCAAGAAAAAGGTAAATACCACCACAGTTTTCTATCATCTTTTGAGTATAGAACAAAGCACCACATCAAATCAATCAGATGTAATGATATCTTCTAAGGTTGAAGACCAGATGATATTTCCAAGCTTCACTCTATGCCTTATTAATAGAATAAACTTAGTCATTGAACTGGATGATCACCTATGCTGGCAAAGACTTTAAATTGCTCCCTTTTTAACCATGCAATTATATAAAGGATTGGTTATATTGCTGGGCTATGATGGAAGTCATTTATCAGGTAAATAATCTCAAAAACAATCTAGCCTTAATGGTCCACACCTGCAAGGAGTGTGACACCAGATTTACGCCCAGCAAAGAAATGGGCTGGGAATCAGAATGCATCTTATGTGTTTCAGGACAGTGAAGATAGAATGCAAATGAATAGAGTTGAAAAGACCCGTAAGTAAAGTGCACCCTGGCTTATATGACACATTATTTTTGAAGTCACTGAAATGGTTGTTCAAAAGCTACTGAAATATTACCCTTTGATAAATCAGTTTTGGCCAGTTCATTTTCATCTTCTGAAAACCAGGAGCAGGGCAGCTATAAAGGGAGAAAGGAATGATGAAGGTCATAGAGATGCTGAATGACACCTCCGAAGCCATTGTGTCACCAAGGAGTGTAGCAGCTATTGATCAAAATGCCAGTTTGGCTTTGTGTTTCAGCTGGTTCTGAGAAGAATCTTTCTCTTCTTTCTGTTGCTTTCCTGGTTTGCTCTCATAATGAGCAGATCTCTGAAATGGAAAATTAGTCATTGAGCATCAGAGAACAAAATTAAAGGAAATATGTAAATACGTCATCCAGGCATGTGAGGCACAGTGGTGCTGCTTCTGGTGATATTATAAAAAGAAAATGTCTTACAGGGACAGCTTGAGGCAAAAGTATGAAGTGGCTGAAAGTTGTCACTGGAACACATGCTTTCTGCACCTGTTTCTGTCCCTTGTCTAAAGTCCTTACCATTCCCGCAGCGCGTCTGCACACCCGCATACGCATGCACGTGCACACACACATCTCCTGCAGCTATCCTGGGTCTTATTCCTACAGAGCCTGATTTAGCTATTTCTCAACTAAGTTGGAGCCGCTGGATTTAACTCTGTGTCCCCAGAGCTTAGCACACCACCTGGAATAGTGAAGGTGCCCAATAAATCTTTTAGGAGTGAATGAAGCTTCAGTAAGACATGAGATGAAAGTGGGCTCAGCCATTTCTGGGGTTGGGAGTGTTTACAACTTACTAAGGGATTCTTAAATCTAGAACCTCGAATGACAGAATTTCTAGCAATGTGATAAACAGCAGCCACAGACATGAAAAGTTAGTCTTGCCTAGCAGTGATGATGTCATGCCCTTTTCTGATTGTAAACACAGGCGATTCCTGGCATTTCTCAGAGTTCCGGGTTCTGTCTCCATCAGGAGCATGGAGTCAGAGAAGGCTTCCAGAGTTGGCAGCCATCCCTCCTCTTCTCCCATGTAAACAGGGTGCCTCTTTTTACAGTCCTAGGGCTAGGATGGTCCAGACGTAGTTTGTCCCATTGTTGGTATGTGTGTTCAGCTGCCTCACTTCTCCAGAGTAATCTGTTCTACCAAGTTAACTCAAATTCCATAATGTCAGGCCTATGTCTCTCTTTTCCACCAGAACCTAGTAAAATATTCTACAGATAAAAGTTGTTAAATAAATACTTTTTTTGCTTCATGGATTTCAACTTGCTGGTAAAAACTATAAACCCTTGAACCTCTGGTTTCCCTAAGGAAGTTACTTTTGAATTTTCCAATATCTTCTTTTTTTTCTGGTTTAATATTACGTATGTAAATTCTTGCTCAAAATACTCTCTAGTGACTTTTCCTTCCAAAGGTCGGTTTTTCCCAACCCATGGCTAAGAATAGGTCCCAGCATGCCGAAATACTGACCATCCTTCCAGCCCGAGACCATTCACAGAGGGCTCTGAGTAGCTCAGGGCTCTGGCCCAGCTGCCTCTGGGCAGGAGCAGTGTCTCTGTTCAACCTAACTTGCTATTCAAAAGTTATCATTTTCCTTGTGCACCATGATGTGGGGAGAAAGAGTTGAAAGCATTGTTCTATTGCAGAGGTCAGCAAACTTTTTCTGTAAAGGGCTGGCGGGTAGATAATTAGGCTTTGGGGGCCATATGGTCTTTGTCTCAACTAAGCTCTACAATGTAGTATGAGAGCAGTCACAGACAATACTGAACAAATGCGTGTGACTGTGTTCCAACAAAATGTTTAAAAGATAGGTTGCAGGATGGTGATTCGGCCTGAGCGCCATGTTTGCCCACCTCTAGTGCATGGGATGAACTTTATTCTCCTTGCTGCAGGTGATCTCCCATGGTCCTCCCCTGTCAACCATTTCAGCTCCACCTCTTCTACTGGCTCAAATGTCCCACATCCTGGGAAGCAGTCCCCCTCATCTCCAAGCAGAGTTACATGGCCTGTGTCTGCTCCCACAGCCACGTATTCACACACTTTCCCACTTTGATGCAATAATATGTTGTAAGGTCAGTCTTCTCCATCAGACTGTAAAATCGTTTACGGTAGAGACGGTGTCACAGTTATATCTATACCCATTAGATACAGCATAGTATTTGTCACATAGTTGGTTCTCCATACTTCTTGCATGAAGAAGAAAAGAAGAAAGGAAGGAAGGAGGGAAGGAAGGATTCTCTCTGGTTGAACATTTTTATATATAAAGTTTCATTGCCTCCAGAGGGGGTCAGGGGTAAGTGTTGGTGATAAACAAAGATGAGTGAGGGCAGGAAAGAGAAGGGGTAGATAGATTTAAGGAGGAAGTAGGGCTAAAGGAGTAGGAAGTTGTCTGAATTCTACAAAGTTCATTGGCTGCCATTGAGCCTGCATTATGTCTGAATTATCTGGTATTATCCCCAGAAAAACCAGCATCATAAAAATATATGCCTTAAGCAGTGAGATAAAAGGTTACTGTGGCAAAAAGCAATTCAGCAATGCATTTGCAGTAACTCTGGGGCTCTAGAATTTATGACAAGCAAATGAACCAGAAGTAAATGAATCAGAAACCATAATAAGGAACAATGGCAATCTACAATGTAGTTCATAATATACCTCAATTATAAAGTACATCTAGAAACTTTATGAATTAATTTCTTTTTCTTCCTCTTTCTTATGAATTGTCTCCAGGTTTCCCCTGTGGTATAAATACTCATATAATGGTATTTTCAGTGTAATTTCATTTCATCCCAGCCAAGACATGGAGTAGAAATTTCCCTAGACTAAAAAAATAAACAGTGCAAAGTTTCATGAACTAGTCTGAAGTGTATCTCTCTGAGTCATGTTTCTCTAACTACTAGGGCTTAACCCCTAAATATTTTAGTGATGGGTAATATATAATGAAATATAAGAAATAAAATTCAGAAAATGCCACAAATTAAAATAATATTCCTATATACATGCCATAATTTGTAAGTTATAAATAACTTCTATATACATCATTTTAACTTGTCCTTAAGATCTGAATGTTATAGGAACCTAGACTATAGGTATGAAGGCTTCCAATCTTTTGATTTTTCAATATTGCCTTATGTGGTCTACTTTGAGACATTGAAGAGACAGGCAAAGCCAAAGTTTGGTATTTCCCACCCAAACACCAGTCATCTCGCAGGATGTAATACTGTCATGTGCCTGGCAAAAATAAGTTTATTTTTTCTACTGATTTTTTTTTAGCATATACTAAATGTTCTATGCACAGAGCTGTGACTTAATAACAAATAAGTTGTAATAGGTTCAAAGTTTTGCCTGATAGCAAGTGGTTTTTGAAATTCATTTCCCAGGCTAGTATCACTGAACTTTTTCAGTTCTTCCGAAGTGGTCAAACCTTCACCATCTAGAAGGTAAAGTCAACGAGTTAGAAGAGGCCAATTCATATCAAGAGGACAGCATAAGGATAAAATAAAATATGCGTGCTCATCCTTGCACAGAAGTTACAATGTATTGAGGAAAGGCTGTTCAGTTGAGGTCCATAGGGATAAGGCTATTCTCCTTTGTAGAGTGTTTATGGCCTCTCTTAAGGGAATGGTCATTCCTGATGTCCATTACCAGGGAAAAAGGAAGTTCTCAGATTAAAAAATGAAAACTATGAAGGTAGGTCTTAGGTAGAGGGGAGAGAACACTATCTTTGTCTCTCTGAGTCTTGTTCTCTTTGTTATAAACAGAAGAGTATAAATGTCTAGCTCTATGTTCTCAGGAGATTTGGAGGATGTGATGGTAGAGATGTAGAGATGTACCTATGTAGAGATGGACCCAGAAAGAGGATGAGTTAGTTACTGTGAGCCTCAGAGAGCAACTGGTATCTGTTAAGTAGAAGTATCTACAACCATATTTCTCTAGAAAAAAATTTTTTTTCCTTTTTTTATGGCTGAGACAGGGAAAGTCTTACCCAAATGTTTCAGCCTTGCATCAGCTATCCCACTAGGTACACAAGGTCAGATCTGGAGCTTCTACTAGGTACTTGAAGAAGTGGCAGGGTTCTCTGAGACCAGAGTGTAAACACCAGAAGGAAATAAGGAGAGCTTTCTTTTTTTTTTTTTCAGAGCTTTCTCTTTTTTTTTCTTTTTTTATTATGTTATGTTAATCACCATACATTAGTTTTTGATGTAGTGTTCCATGATTCATTGTTTGCGTATAACACCCAGTGCTCTATGCAGAACGTGCCCTCTTTAATACCCATCACCAGGCTAACCCATCCTCCCACGCCCCTCCTGTCTAGAACCCTCAGTTTGTTTTTCAGAGTCCATAGTCTCTCAGGGTTCGTCTCCCCCTAAGGAGAGCTTTCTAAGGGTAAGTGGGGCTTAGGATACAGTTGGGACTCCATAGTTCATTGGCCACCATCCATGTAAAGATCTTAGGATACAGTTGGGACTCCATAGTTCATTGGCCACCATCCATGTAAAGATCTTCTTTGGGTTCTAACTTTCATTCATTATAAAAAGGGCCATGGGTGCTTAGGCCAGGTAGGGACCTTCCAAAATCATACAGTCCATTCCCCAGGGTCTAGATAGGATTGAAGCAAATGCAGTGTCAAACCTACAAAGCAGTGAAACAACATATTGTCTTATAACACTGCTTTGAATCATTTCAACTTATGGTAATAATGTTCTAATAACATTAAGCATGTAATTTGAAAACACCAAAGATAATAGTTTAAATTATACTTTTAATGAGATTAGTTTCTCAGCTTTTAATGAGATTAGTTTTTCCTTCTTAGCTTGACTTGATTCTTCTATTTATTGCTCCTCACAACATACCAGAGGACAATATTTTTTTTAAGTCCTAAATATATACTATGGTGATAGAAATAAGCTGAATTAATACACAGAAACTTTTCCCTAGTTGTCCTAAGCCAGTTAACCTAGGACATTTTGATCATTGCCAAAAGGGGAAAATATTTTTGGCTTTCATTCATGTTTAACTATACCTTGTCATACCCACAATAAAACTTTTCCTCTCATGTTTCTCAAAAATTGGGAGACCAGTTAAATTATTTATCACAAGGTAGCATACACATTAAGCTCAGCTTTTGCTAAAATGTTTTTTTTTTTTCTGCTGTCAGTTATGCCCCTAGGATACATTGGATTTATGCTGAGGCAACATTCCAGGGTATTTGAGTAATAAATCTTGCCCAAGTTCTCTGAGAAAGCATATTTCACTGGCCAAGGGAAATGCTCCTTTTATTTAACCAGCAACATAAATAAAGCAAATGTTTTCAGCATCAGCATTTCCCTTGGCCTAATATATGTTTTAACGTTCTATAAGCTTAAATGATTTTAATGGCCTTATGTTCAGGAAACAAACACATAAACAAGATGTAGAGGAATTTTTCCTTCAGTGTTTTCCTTTCTAATGCCTATTTGGGGAGAAAAAAAATCTAATTTCTGTATCTTGAAGAAAACATTCAAATCCCTGAAGTTATCCTTGGAGCACATCAAGGGATATGTATTAGTACTTCTTAGGATCTAATAGCTAGCATTTATTTAACGTTTACTATGTGAAACAATTTTTGAAAAATGTTTTGAATGTTTAAAAATGTTCTGGATCCTCATAACAAAGACTCTGTAGTCTAGATTCTTTTATTGTATTAATCTTCGTTTTACAGCTGAAGACATGGAGGTGCAAAGAGGTTACATCACTTACTCGAGGGGCACCTGCATGGCTCAATCAGGTGAGCGACAGACTCTTGGTTTCCGCTCAGGTCACGATCACAGGGTCATGAGATCAAGCCCCCCCGCCCCCCTTCCCCCATTGGGCTCCACTCTCAGTGCGGCATCTGCTTGAGATTCTCTCTCTCCTGCCCGTCCCCCTGTGTGTGCGCTCTCTCTCTCTCTCACTCTCTCTCTCAAATAAATAAATAAATCTTTAAAAAATGTAACTTCCTCAAGGCGCCACCACCATTAAGCAGCAGACAGAGTGTTCAACTTGGAGTTGCCCCAGAACCTGTGCTCTTAGCCACGAGGCTACATCGCACCCTATCGTCTATTGTCTGCCTCATGCCAGATGCCTGACATGCAATATTGCTAATACCTGCCACAGTGGGAAAGTAGGTATTTTTACCTTCCATTTTCTAGATGAGACCCAAGAGGCTCACCACACCCGAAGAACTTGCCATGGCTCCCATGGCTCCTGAGCAGTAGCTCTGGGATGTGAACTGTGATCTTCTGATGTTACAAGCTTCATTCTAAGACCACATATTTTTGCTCAGTTGAGTTGCAATGAAGATGTTTAAAGTTTTCACTGTGCAGTCTTTTTTTTTTTTTTTAAAGATTTTATTTATTTATTTGAGACAGAGAGAATGAGAGAGACAGAGAGCACATGAGAGGGGGGAGGGTCAGAGGGAGAAGCAGGCTCCCCGCCGAGCAGGGAGCCCGATGCGGGACTCGATCCCAGGACTCCAGGATCATGACCTGAGCCGAAGGCAGTCGCTTAACCAACTGAGCCACCCA
>NC_138376.1:112014716-112080328 GCF_054177405.1 Leptonychotes weddellii
TTTTTTTTTTTTTAAAGATTTTATTTATTTATTTGAGACAGAGAGAATGAGAGAGACAGAGAGCACATGAGAGGGGGGAGGGTCAGAGGGAGAAGCAGGCTCCCCGCCGAGCAGGGAGCCCGATGCGGGACTCGATCCCAGGACTCCAGGATCATGACCTGAGCCGAAGGCAGTCGCTTAACCAACTGAGCCACCCAGGTGCCCTCACTGTGCAGTCTTAAGATCTATTTTGGGAGAGAATAACCTAAGAGTTAATTCTAGAGCTTCCAAAGGAACTTTCCAAGGGAATTTATATATTCACAGAGGAAATTACACTAAACTGGAGACTAGGTTCCCAGGATGCTGGTGACTGGGACTCATAACTCAGAGGCAAGCTATGAGTTGGGGATCAGGCTAGAGTGGTTTTCTAAGGAGGTCCCCTGGGAATTTAAAAGTGGGTGAAGCATTAGAAAAAAAGAAAAAGATGAGGGGCGCCTGAGTGGCTCAGTCGTTAAGCGTCTGCCTTCGGCTCAGGTCGTGATCCCAGGGTCCTGGGATGGAGCCCCACATCGGGTTCCCTGCTCCGCGGGAAGCCTACTTCTCCCTCTCCCACTCCCCCTGCTTGTGTTCTCTCTCTCTCTCTGTCTCTCTGTCAAATAAATAAAATCTTTAAAAAAAAAAGAAAAAGATGAGGCAACACAAAAGACACTTGTGTATAGTATCTAGAATCTGGATTTGGGGTCTTTGGAAGCCCAATAATGCTTTTATAAAATCAGCTGAAAATAGGCCAAAAGCCACAAATCCAACTAGATAAAATGTTTCCAAGTAGATTCAACCATTTTTGGGTTAGGCTTTAAGATGGTGAGTTATAAAGCCTACTAGTGTATCTCAATATATTCATTTACACCTGCCATTCAAATAAAGTGCAACTTTAAAATAAAGAAATACCCTGGAATAATCTTTTCTTTTCTAGAACACCCAAAAAAGAACTTTTAAACTACCTTAGGGAACACAGTGACTGTACGAGTGAAAACCAAGGTTGTTTTAAAAAACAGACGGTTGCACTTATTTGTGGAACATAAGGAATAGCATGGAGGACATTAGGAGAAGGAAGGGAAAAATGAAGGGAGGGAAATCGGAGGGGGAGAGGAGCCATGAGAGACTATGGACTCTGAGAAACAAACAGGGTTTTAGAGGGGAGGGGGGAGGGGGGATGGGTTAGCCCGGTGATGGGTATTAAGGAGGGCACGTACTGCATGGAGCACTGGGTGTTATAAGAAAACAATGGATCGTGGACCACCACATCAAAAACTAATGATGTATTGTATGGTGACTAACATAACATAATAAAATTAAAATTAAATTAAATTAAATTAAAAAAAGACGGTTACTCTATTCAGGGGTTCATTATTTAGTTATTTTAAAAGTGTCCATCTATAAACAGTTTTAAGGTGCAAATATGAGAGATTAAAAAGACAATTAGTTAAGAGATTTGAAAGACCTCGTAGGAATGCTAAGAACAGCTGGATAAGACCACAGTTAGTTAACTGACATGAAAAATAGCTGAAACCTCCTGTCCCAGCAGGGACCTCATTTTGTGATGACAGTACCCTCGGGCGGCAGAGAGGGGGCGGGGCTGAAATTGACCTGGCAGGATGGTAACAAGCCACCTCAGTAGAAGCAACCTCTGTATTTTCAACAGTGACTCACTTCTGGTTCTGAAGAGTGGTGGACATTCACCAATGGGCAGGGTGGGGCCAGCCTTAGGCAAACGGTGGAGTAGGTAAACTTAATTCTTCTACTGTCTTCTTTTTTTTCATATTTCTTCCTCTCTCTCTAGGCAGATCCTCCCAGAACTTGTCCTTTTCCTTACAGAGTGAGTTGTCTAAAAGGCCCTTCACTCTGAGTCCACGAGGATTTAAGTGTCATTCACCCCTGGAACATGTTTAAAAGCAGGATTAGAGGTGGAGATGGGTGTGATGAGGAGTGGAGATGTCCTCACACAGGCCCTGGTGCAGTATTTTTTGTGTAGTTAGTCAGAATCCATTAGGGCACGTGTATCGTTTTGTGAAGTTTTTACTTTAATTATACGTTGTGTGTGCGTGTGTGTGTGCGCGTATGTGTGTGTGTATGTATGTGCTAAGAGGCAATGAGAACTACATTTCAAACCATTAAGTCATGGTAAAGAACATTTGCACTCCAGTGGCAGTGTGGTTACTAATCTAGATTTGTGAGCCAGCATGTAATAGTTCAAACCCCAGCTATACAACTAAGTAGTTTTGTGACTTCGGGCAAGTTTTTAACCGACTTGTGACTTAATTTCCTAATAGCGAATAGGTATAATAACAGGGCCTTTCTCACAGGGTTGTTGTGCCATTAAAATAAGTTAACAAAAGCAAAGTGATGTAGGAAACAAAGGCAGAAGAAAAATTATTAAATTTCCTTACTACCTACAGCCCACTGACAAGTCCTTGAAAGAGGCAGAGTGACATTCCTCTAGGGACTCAACTGCCTCAATGTTAATACTTTGCTAAGGGCAAAAGACAATCCTAGCCCAACCTCCCCCCTCCCCAGGGATCCTGTAAGTCTACTTTAACATATAAAAATTCCTTTAGAAATTTCCTTTATCTCTAAACCCCCCAAGATACACGTTGGCAATCACCCCCCAAGCATATGGCCCACCGATACACAACTGAAGGGTCTTATGACTAATGTTTTATTAGACTGTAATAAATGACTTTTCCTGACAACAGCTAGCCCCCTCAAGGTCCTGGAAACCCTGCTTCCAAATTCCTTAGAGACTTATGTTATCCCTATCCCCCTCCCAACTTGAAAGGATATGATGGGCCACTCCTCATGACACCAAAGCAGCTCTTTCTGTCCATGGGTCCTGTCCCCGTGCTTTAATAAAACCACCTTTTTGCACCAATGTCTCAAGAATTCTTTCTAAGCCACCAGCTCCAAACCTTAACATCTTTCCTACATCACAAAGCACTTGAAAAGTGCCCAGCATAAAATAAGTGCTCAATCAGTGATACCGGCTATTCTGATTGTTGTTATTCCAGTTATTACTGTCACTTGGGTAGGGTGGCTGCCTTACTGCCACTGTCCTTGTTGGAGAGACAGAGAAAGAGGGTGTCCTGAGAGCTGCATGACTCCTCGTGTCCACAAAGTGATTGGGTTTCCCAGGACCCCTCTCAAGGATGGCTGGGCTATTGCTGATTCGTGTCTAATTGCACCTGCTTGCTTTCCTAAGCCAGTTACCTTTAGTTTGACTTGTCTCTGGAGTGAGGACAGGGATTTTCTCACCCATGCATACATATGCATTGTGTTCACAGAGTCCTCCTAGATGTCTGGAGCTGTTCTACGTGCTGATGATAGAGCAGTGAGCAAAATGGCTGAGGTTCCAGCCCTCACAAATTTTACAGTGGTAGAAAGACAATAAACAAGTCTATGTTTACTATGATAGATGGGGGTAAGTGCTGTAAAACAATGAGGCAGGGTAAGAAGGATAGAAGTTGAAATGGTGTCGGGGGATATTGGAATTATGCTATTTTATTTGGGATGGGCAATGAAGGCCTCTCTGATGGGTAATGCATGCAGCTATCTGGGAGAAGGGCTTACCTGGCAGAGGTAGCTTAGGCTCTAATGTGGGAGGGTATTCAGTGTGTTCCAGGAACATCAAAGAGGCTGGTATGGCTAAAGTGCAGTGGGTGTGAGACCGAGAGTAATGGAGACGAGGTCAGAAGGATCAGAAGAAGTGAAATTGTGGAGAGCCTTAGAGGTCATGATAAGGACTTTGGATTTTCTTCTGAGTGAGATGGTAAGTCATTGGTGCATTTTGATTGGAGAAGTGACTATTTTAAAAAAGATCACTCTAGTCATTGTGGGAAGAATACAGTGGAGCACGAGTGGAAACAGGGAGCCTAGGTAGGGGGCAGAATGTGGGAAACAGAAAGCCACAACGACCACTGGTGCATGTTCGCTCAAACTCCGAGAGCTCTGAGAAAACTCGAGATTGCAGGGTTAAAAATAACCCAAAAGGATCAGAGTGAAATGCCCTTGGGATGTGTGTGGTCAGTTCTAAAGTACAGCAGCAGAAGATGTTTTGTAGATAGGAAGCCAGCTGTAAACAGCACACTGGGCACTCCCCTCTTTGTTTCCTTGTCCTGTAAACAGCACACTGGGCACTCCCCTCTGTTCCTTTATTCTGTTTTAAAGATTCTTACGTGCTTGACTAATCCTGTATACATGGAGGAATGTGCCTTACTACGCCCCTGCTGTAAACCATTATAGATCTATATCTCTGTAGGAGGTATATGAGAGTATGGAAAATAAACCTCGGGACCTCGGGCTATTAGCTGGGGGTCCCCTGTGCCTCGCTGTACTGTTGTCTCTTTTTCTCAGTTCCTTCGCCACCCCAGGTCCCCAACTCTCTGAGGTCGACAGCAGAAATCCAGGGGATGATAGTGATTAGAAATATGGGGTAGTTCTCAAAGTAGGGAGAAGTGGTATCCTGGACATCCACTGAAGAAAGAGCTAATGAAATTTGCTGATGGATGGCATCTGGATTGTGAGCGAAAGAGAGGGGTCAGTTAACTCTCCCTCTCTTAAGTATTGCAAACTTAAATGTTGTTCTGCCAGCCAGTGTTCTTGGTCACAAATGACAGAAACCCAATTCAAACCAGCTTTTTTTTTTAAGAGTGAAACTAAACTGCAAAAAGCAGGGGTAATGCTGTTCGCAGGACACTCTTTTTATCAGTCTGTCCCATATATTCTCTCTGCAGTCAGCTTCTTTCTCTCAGAATATCTTCATGCAATGAGATTTGGACATTTATGAGCCAAGATCCTTAACCACTAGTACTTGGAGAAGAAAGAAGTCACTTGGTCCTGGTTTTGTCAAGAGCATCCTTGAAGGAAAGTCTTTCTGTTACCACAAAAGTATTGATCCAAACATCCAAGTGAGTTTCTGCCCACCGCCCTCAATCAAGAGCTATCTGCAGTGCCCCAAGGGTGGTCACCTCTCCCCAATCCCACTTCACGCCCCAAAGAAGAACATAGACCAATTCAGAAGCTACAGACATTCTGCCTGACACCATGAATTTGGGAGGAATTTCAGCTATGTGTGTAGACCAAGAATCAAAAGGATGAGTCCAGTAGGCAGCAGCACTGGGGAGGATATGGCAGGGAATGAGTAAGGCCATGACTTAGAGCAACCCCACCGAGACTGGTAGGGCCTTTTTTTGTTTTCAAAATCCTTTCTCAGTTTAGTTGATCCCCACGGAAGTACCTGAAAATGAGAAAGGCAGAAAGGAGCCGCCACCTTCTCTTCACTCTCCTTCTCTCTCCTCCCCTCCCCCAACCATTTAGAGTGAAAGAGATTCAGTCAACAGTCACGGCTAAAAGCTATTAGGTGGCAGCTTCAGGTATGGATTCCTCAATCTTCTCAGTGCTGCTCCCAACTGTATAGAAAACCATATTCAATCAGTCACTGATATGTTCCCTCAAAGAAAATGCTGATGATTCTGTGGCTTTTCTAAAGAGACTTACCAGATTGTGCAGGTGCTGTCTGACAATAAAACAAAAGAAACCCAAAACACAAAGCAAAGAAAAATAAATCAGACGACTCTCAGGCTGAAAAATGCAAATTGCTGCACCGAAGTATTATGGTAGACTATTATAAAACATTTTGGACCAAAACATCAGCACCGTATCTGATGAGAAAGCAGCCTACCCAAGGAGTGAAAGACTGTAAAACAAACAAACAAACAAACAAACCCAGAACAAACTTGAATGGGAAGGTAGGGGGAGGGTGTTTGGTCCTTCTCTGATCTGGGCAGCCTTCCCACTACCCATTTAGAGCTTGGTACACATGGTATCTCCTTCAGAAGTCAAGGGCAGTGATCTGACCAGGCGAGACAATTTAGTCATGCAGACCAAATTTCTCATGATGGGAGTTCGTGAAAGTTATTATTCAGTTCGGCTCCAGGCACTGTCTGAACTGACAGTAATGATAGACATAGCTTTCTAAGGTTTGTTTTTCTGACGTCTAGACACAATATATGTATTTTTTATATACCATGTGCAATTAATCTCTGTTACAAATGGCTGTACAGTCCACAGATTCTTATAATGAAGCCCCTATACTTGTTGATGTGAATGATTTTTCTTAAGCCATTGTATTATATATCAGTTCAGCATTTATTTCCTTATTCACTCACACATTCACTCCCACCTTCTCACCTTCCATAATTTCTCTAAACATGTCCTGAGTGCCTGTTCTGTACAAGGCTCCAGGTTTGGAGTGAATGGGGTATGAACATCTCGAATGGGGTGAATTCTGTGGTCAAGGCTATTGATGTGGTAAATCACCAAAATTAAGCCTTTGCCTTGAGCTTGAGTTTTAAACAAAATAGAGACTATTTTGTTAAGGAAGTCAGCCACTCAGCCCACCCCTGGTGTCTTGCTTTTTTTAGTAGTTCTCCTTTCCTCTCCAATAATGAGGACAATTAACTTGGGTTAGAGATTTATCCAGGGCGAGCAATTCTAAATAGACTTTGGTCTGTATATTCTCTCACTGGATGCTGACAAAGTCTGCCCTTCAGAGGTAGATGGCTTCTGATGCAGGTTTTAGAATTTCAAATTTATTTCTTTGAATGAGGTGATAATTGTTCTTGAGGATTCACTTTGGAAAAGCAAATAAATGACTTCACTTATATCTTGCCTTTTGTGCTTTCCCAAGACTTTCAAACTGATTTCCTAATCTCATTGCTTATCCTTATAAGTCAAAAATATCATCTATGATTTGGAAGCTCTTATAAAAAGAAGGGGCATAGGGTGGTAGAAGGGGCATAGTGTTTTGATCTTAGACATTATGACTGAAGAAGTAGGGAAGAAAACTTGAATGATGATATTCTATGGCTTTCTCTTAATTAGTGCCCACGACCTGACTTCCTGAGTCTTCAATAAGACTGGTAGTCTGTTATTCTGACATCTATGTTGACTTTGAAGAAGGCACATATTTTTTTGTGTGTGTGCGGCTTATTTGAATTAGATACGAGCCCCCCAAAACATTATGTTTTATTCTTCCCACAGTGGAGCTGGCAAATGAGTAGGAGTTCAGATGGCATCTTTGGTTATGATTCTATCTACCTAGATCCAAACAATGAGCACTTAGATCTTACCTAGATAATTTCAGGTTTAAAACAAATCCACAAACTTCACATTTAAGATAAAAGATTATTTCCTTTGTCTTAAAACGAAGTAAGTTGCCTTGAAATGCTCTATTTTAACCCAGAAGGGATACACATTGCTGACCGCTTCATCAAAATGATGGTTGTCATTAGGACTGTCACTTATTTCACATTTGGAGCATGAACAGGAACTGCATAGTAATACAAAACCATTGACTTTTTTTTATAGTGGTGATAGTTTCATGTTATGACTCTGGCCCCATTTGCCCATGCTGCAATCATACCATGTGACAGGGCAGAATTTGTCTCTCTGATGTATTGGCTCCCTTGACATGTTTAAGTAAGTAACCTATCAACTGTGGCCTTATTAGATATGCACACGGCTTTTGCTGCACACTCAGTTCCACTTACAAATCCTCTGCCATTGGTCCTCTTCCTCCAGTAACAATTCATCTTGACCTCCTGTATAAATGCTGTTGTGTAGCCCTGCTCCAGCTGTTAACTTGAAGGAAAAGTGGTGTCTCCTGAAAAGCCCTGGAATCTAAAAAAAGAAGTGAAAGTTAGAGCTAGAGTAGAGGAGGATCCATTTTCCAAGTCAGGCAAGTGAAATGCCTTCTGAACAGGAGAACCGAATTCAAGTTCAGAGCCTAGATAGGACTGCCTAGCTTTTTACATCAGGTGGAAGTTTGGAAACCAGAGACCTGTATTATCTTATCTTTTTCTTTTTCTTTTTAAGAGAGAAAGAGGGGGTGGTGAGCAGGGAAGGGACAGAGAGAGAGAGAGAGGAATCCCAAGCAGGTTCCCCACCCAGGACGGAGCCCAACGTGGAGCTCCATCTCACAACTTTGAGATCATGACCTGAGCTCAAGTCAAGAGTCCAGCGCTTAGCCCACTGAGCCATCCGGGTGCGCTTGTTTTATCTTCAACAACTTGGGTGAGGTCTGAGCTATGTGGGCAGTGGGCCCTCCTCTAACAGGATGATTGACATTTCTCTTTTCAAGTGGACACACCAACATGAACAGATTGCTTTGAAGGACGTTGGGGAGAATCCTCTTTGTCTCAGAGCTATAGGATTTCAAATACACTTCAAGATTCATACCAAAGTCACAGTATATAAACCCCACGTGGAATATCTGTCAGCAGTTGGCAATGACATATATTATGATGCCAGGCATAGCTGTATTCCCCCTGGTAATTCTTTACTGTCATCTGTAAACGTGTCAGTCTTCCAAGGTTACGTGGCACTATTTCTGAGACGCAATGAGGGATATCTGTTGGAGATTCCTTTGGATCTGGTATGTATATCTTTTCTTTAGTGTCATATAAGGTGACAAATCCACAAAAGACTTCAAAACAGAGTTGTAACTAAAAGAAATGCTTATTTGAGATATATGGTTATAATATGTACTTTAGGTAGATTCATGTGTGACACGTATAATGTTTTCCTGGGGAAAATATTTAACATAATTTTTTTTTGTATTCAGGAAATCAGATGAAGTGGTTGGGGCTGCAGTGAGGCCTGAGATAAAACTTGGCAAAAAAAACTAATATAATCGTGTGTGAATATCTAAATAAATTTGCTGATGACAAATATAGCTTCTCAGTAAAAAAAAAATTAGGGTTTTTTGTCTTTGCTCTTTCATTCTTTTCCCAAATATTGGAGCTATCTTTCAATATCTATTTTTAAAAGATTTTCCTCTGATGGTCTATTTTGAAAAATGTCAAACCTACAGAAAATTTGCAAGAATAGTACAATCAACACCCATATGTCATTTACTCTGATTCACTAATTGTTAGCATTTTGTCACATTCGTTTTCTCTCTCACTCTCTGATTATTTGATGATCCATTTTAATGTCAGTTGCAGATAATCATGATCTTTCAGTCCTCTATATTTTAACAAGTATCCTCTAAGAACAAGGACTTCCTCCTATAAAACTACATAACAGGGGCACCTGGGTGACTCAGTTGGTTAAGCGTCTGCCTTAGGCTCAGGTCATGATCCCCAGGCCCCCTGCTCAGTAGGGAGTCAGCCGCTGCCACTCCCCTTGCTTGTGCTCTCTCTCTCTCTCTGTCAAATAAAAAAATAAAATATTAAAACAAAAACAAAAACAAAAAAACAAAACAAAAAACTACACAATTATTAACTTGGTAAATTTAATGTTGATGTTATATTATTATATAGTTTGTAGCCCATATTAACATTTCCACATTCATCTCAATAACGTCCTTTACCTGTTTTTTTAATCTGAGATTCAATTAATACATTACACTTAGCTGTCATGTTCAATATATCATTTAGGGCAAGAAGAAAACCATACTCTTTGAAACATTTCTATCCAATAGGACTTTTTTTTTTTTTTAAATCTACAAGGGAACCACCATTTTTCCATATCAAGAATGGTTGCTGGGTTTGCTTGCTCACCACATGTGCAGAGCCTGATGCTGTGCTGTTTGCTCTGTCTAGAGTTTTCTGATAGCTCTCCATCTCAACTTAATTGATGCTGGCATTTAAAAAAAAGTTCATATTTTGAACTTTATTCTCATGGGACTGTTCTTTCTCCTGAAATAAAAAGGTAATACTTAAATATAGGTCAGTCATTGGCAAATCTGTTCTGTAGACCAGATAATAAATATTTTAGGTTTTGTGGGCTTAAAATGGTCTCTATCTCAACTATTCAATGCTGCCACTGTACCTTGAAAGTACCACAGAAGATATGTAAACAAATAGGCATGGTTGTTTTTCAATAAAACTTTATTTACAAAAGCTGACACTGGCCAGGATTTGTTCCTTGGACAATATTTTGCTGACCCTTCACCTAGGCTAACATGATAACAGGTGATAATAGTTAAGGAAATAGTATTCTGGGGTAGCTTAATTTTATGTTAGCTGTAGCATTCTGGAAACAATCCTTTTATAGATGAAAAAAATTTCTTCTGGTCCTTGGAGAATATGAAGCCTGATCTCAAGAGACCCATAAACACCACTTTAAGAAATTATTAAGTCTTACTCCCTGAAAGCATTTTTTACTTGTGGATTATCCTTGCAGAAAAGAAACTTAGTCTTTACAATGATAGAGTGTTCAAAGATTTTTATGCAAATAAAAGAACAAACAAAATTAGAAAATTCTACTGGAAACTTCAGACCCACAATTTTTTAGGTTTTTATTTAAATTCTAGCTAGTTAACATACAGTGTAATATTAGTTTCAGATGTGCAGTATAGAGAGTCAACACTTCATACATCACCCAGTGCTTGTCACAAGTGCACTCCTTAACTCCAATCACCCATTTCACCCTACCCTCCATCCCCCGCCTCTCTGGTAACCAGCAGTTTGTTCTCTAGAGTTAAGAGTCCTCAGACCCACATTTTATAACTATCTTGACCTCCTGGTATGAACTTTTAGGGACTGTAACTTATTGTTGGGGAGTAAGCTTTACTGAAATGAGAAGGGGTGGTTATTGAAACTCTCATGCCCTCAAAATACTCTGTCCACACTGGGTGACCTGCCTGGCTGCTCTCCCTCCACTTGTTCAAACACACATTGGCATAAACTGTGCAAATCCTGAACTGCCAGGTGATCAGGCCTAGAGACTTCTGGTGCTTTCAGAAACCGAATGCCAATTTGCTTCCATCATCCTTCTATTCCAAACTTCTTGAGTTTGGTTGTGTATACTACTAAGTAGGAAAACAATATGAAATCATTCTTTAAAATCATTTTTTAAAAGTGAAATTTAAGGGACGCTTGGGTGTCTCAATCAGTTAAGCATCAGACTCTTGATCACAGATCAGGTCTTGATCTCAGGGTTGTGAGTTCAAGCCCCAAGTTGTGTTCCACATTGGGCATGGAGCCTACTTAAAAAAAAAAGGGGTGAAATTTAACATTTATATAGAAAAACATGCACAATCTTAAGTTTACTACATCAGTGAATTGTTATTAAATAAATACAATAAAACAATAAATAAAGCATCACAGACTGCTACCAGCCTCCCTCATCATCCGTCCCAGTAATCCCCTCCCCAGCAAAGGAAACCCCACTACTGTTGACTTTTATTCCATGCATTAGTTTTGCCTGTTTTGGAATGTTATAATAAGAATTATATACTGCATACTTTTTGGTGTCTTGTTTTGCTTGATGTTATGTTGGTAAGATTTAAGCATTGCTTGTATGGCAGTAATTTATTCATTCTCATTGCTGTAGAATATTCCATTTTATGAACATTTCACACTTTATCTATTTTGCTTTGATGGAAATGAAATTGTTTCTAGATGTTGGCCAATACAAATAATGCTACTATGAACCTGCTCACTCATGTCTCTTTGGTCTTTTGGAGCTCATAGTACAAGTAGAGTTGTTGAGTCATAGGTTATATATATAAATTCAGCTTTAATATATAGTGACAGTTTCCCAAAGTAATTACACCGATATTCATCCCTACCAGCTGTGTGAGAAATCTAGCAGGTCTTTTGAAATTAAGTTGTCTATTTATTCTTATTGATCTGTAGGAGTTCTTTTATATTTCAGATACAAAGCCTTTTTAAGGTGTACATATTACAAATACTTTCTCCCATTCTATGACTTGCCATTTCATTCTCTTAATCATGTCTTTTTAAAATTTGTACATTTTATTTATTTTTTAAATTTAAATTCAATTAATTAACATATAATATATTATTAATTTCAGAGGTACAGGTCAATGATTCATCAGTCTTATATAATACCCAGTGCTCATTACATCCCGTGCCCTCCTTAATGTCCATCATGCAGTTACCCCATCCCCCCATCCCCCTCCCCTCCAGCAACCCTCAGCTTGTTTCCTATGATTAAGAATCTCTTATGGTTTGTCTCCCTCTCCTGATTTTATCTTGTTTTATTTTTTCCTCTCTTCCCCCAGGACCCTCTGTTTTTTTTCTTAAATTCCACATATGAGTGAGATCATATGATAGTTGTCTTTCTCTGATTGACTTATTTTACTTAACATAATACCCTCTAGGTCCATCCATGTTGTTGCAAATGACAACTTTTTTTTTTTTTTTGATGGCTGAGTAATATTCTTCTTTATCCATTCATCTGTTGATGGACATCTGGGCTCTTTCCATAGTTTGGCTAATGTGGACATTGTTGTCACAAATGCTGGGGTGCAGGTGTCCCTTTGGATCACTACATTTGTATCTTTGGGGTAGATACCTAGTAATTCAATTGCTGGGTCATAGGGTGGCTCTATTTTCAACTTTTTGAGGAACCTCCATATTGTTTTCCAGAGTGATTGCACCAGCTTGCATTCCCACCAACAATGTAAGAGGTTTCCCCTTTCTCTGCATCCTTGCCAACATCTGTCATTTCCTGACTTGTTAATTTTAGCCATTCTGACTGCTGTGAGGTGGTATCTCATTGAGGTTTTGATTTATATTTCCCTTTCCCTGATGCTGAGTGATGTTGAACATTTTTTCATGTGTCTGTTGGCCATCTGTATGTCTTCTTTGGAGAAATGTCTCTTCATGTCTTCTGCCCATTTCTTGATTGGATTATTCTTTGGGTGTTGAGTTTGATAAGTTCTTTATAGATTTTGGATACTAGCCCTTTATCTGATATGTCATTTGCAAATATCTTCTCCCATTCTGTCTGTTGTCTTTTGGTTTTGTTTACTGTTTGCTGTGCAAAAGCTTTTTATCTTAATGAAGTCCCAATAATTCATTTTTGCCTTTGTTTCCCTTGCCTTTGGAGATGTGTCCAGCAAGAAGTTGCTGTGGCCAAGGTCACAGAGGTTGCTGCCTGTGTTCTCCTCTAGGATTTTAATGGATTCCTGTCTCACATTTAGATCTTTCATCCACTTTGACTTTTGTGTATGGTGTAAGGAAATAGTCCAGTTTCATTCTTCTGCATGTGGCTATCCAATTTTCCCAACACCATTTGTTGAAGAGACTGTCTTTTTTCCATTGGGCATTCTCTCCTGCTTTGTCGAAGATTAGTTGACCATAGAGTTGAGGGTCCATTTCTGGGCTCTCTATTCTGTTCCATTGATCTATGTGTCTGTTTTTGTGCCAGTACCTTACTGTCTTGATGATGACAGCTTTGTAATAGAGCTTGAAGTCCATGATTGGTGATGCCACCAGCTTTGGTTTTCTTTTTCAACATTCCTTTGGCTATTTGAGGTCTTTTCTGGTTCCATACAAATTTTTGGATTATTTGTTCCAGCTCTGTAAAAAGGTTGATGGTATTTTGATAGGGATTACATTGAATGCATAGATTGCTCTAGGTAGCATAGACATTTGAACAATATTTGTTCTTCAAATCCATGAACATGGAACGTTTTTCCATTTCTTTGTGTCTTCTTCAATTTCTTTCATAAGTGTTCTGTAGTTTTTAGAGTACAGATCATTTACCTCTTTGGTTAGGTTTATTCCTAGGTATCTTACGGTTTTTGGTGCAATTGTAAATGGGATCAACTCCTTAATTTTTCTTTCTTCTGATCATTCTTAGTGTATAGAAATGCCACTGATTTCTGTGCATTGATTTTATATCCTGCCACTTTGGTGAATTCCTGTATGAGTTCTAGCAATTTTGGGGTGAAGTCTTTGGATTTCCCACATAGAGTATCATGTCATCTGTAAAGAGTGAGAGTTTGACTTCTTCTTTGCCTCTTTGGATGCCTTTTATTTCTTTTTGTTGTCTGGTTGCTGTGGCTAGGACTTCTAGTACTATATTGAACAGAAGCGGTGATAGTGGACATCCCTGCTGTGTTCCTGACCTTAGGGCAAAAGCCCTCAGGTTTTCCCCATTAAGAATGATTTCACTGTGGGCTTTTCATATATGGCTTTTATGATACTGAGGTATGTTCCCCCTATCCCTACACTGTGAAGAGTTTTAATCAAGAAAGAATGCTGTATTTTGTCAAATGCTTTTTCTGCATCTGTTGAGAGGATCATATGGTTCTTGTCCTTTCTTTTATTTATGTAGTGTATTACATTGATTGATTTGCAGATGTTGAACCCCCTTACAGCCCAGGAATAAATCCCACTTGGTTGTGGTGAATAATCTTTTTAACGTACTGTTGGATCCTATTGGCTAGTATTTTGGTGAGAAATTTTGCATCCATGTTCATCAGGGATATTGGTCTGTAATTCTCCTTTTTGGTGGGGTCTTTGTCTGGTTTTGGGATCAAGGTAGTGCTGGCCTCATAGGATGAGTTTGGAAGTTTTCCTTCCATTTCTATTTTTTGAAACAGCTTCAGAAGAATAGATACTAGTTCTTCTTTAAAAATTTAGTAGAATTCCCCTGGGAAGCCATCTGGCCCTGGACTCTTGTTTGTTGAGAGATTTTTTGATTACTGTTTCAATTTCCTTGCTGGTTATGGGTCTGTTCAGGTTTTCTATTTCTTCTTGGTTCAGTTTTGGTAGTTTATACATCTCTAGGAATGCATCCCTTTCTTTCAGATTGCCTAATTTGTTGGCATATAGTTGCTCATAATATGTTCTTATAATTGTTTGTATTTCTTTGGTGTTGATTGTGATCTCTCATCTTTCATTCATGATTTTATTTATTTGGGTCCTTTCTCTTTTTGGTAAGTTTGGCCAGGGCTTATCACTCTTATTAATTCTTTTAAAGAACCAGCTCCTACTTTTGTTGATTTGTTCTGCTGTTCTTTTGGTTTCTATTTCATTGATTTCTGCTCTAATATTTATTAATTCTCTTCTTCTACTGGGTTTAGGCTTTATTTGCTGTTCTTTCTCCAGCTCCTTTAGATGTAAGGTTAGGTTGTGTATTTGAGACCTTTCTTATTTATTGAGAAAGGCTTGTATTGCTATATACTTCCCTCTTAGGACCACCTTTGCTGCATCCCAAAGGTTTTGAAATGTTGTGTTTTCATGTTCATTTGTTTCCATGAGTTTTTTAAAATTCTTCTTTAATTTTCTGGTTGACCCATTCATTCTTTAGTAGGATGCTCTTTAGCCACCATGTATTTGAGTTCTTTCCACATTTCATCTTGTGATTGAGTTCCAGTTTCAAAGCATTGTGGTCCAAAAATATGCAGGGAGTGTTCCTAATCTTTTGGTACTGGTTGAGACCTGATTTGTGACCCAGTATGTGATCTATTCTGGAGAATGTTCCATGTGTACTCGAGAAGAATGTGTATTCTGTTGCTTTAGGATGGAATGCTCTGTATATATCTGTGAAGTCCATCTGGCCCAGAGTGTCATTCAAACCCTTGTTTCCTTGTTGATCTTCTGCTTAGATGATCTGTCCATTGCAGTGAGGGGGGTGTTAATGTCCCCTACTATTATTGTATTATTATTGACGTGTTTCTTTAATTTTGTTATTAGTTGGTTTATATAATTGGCTGCTCCCATATTAGGGGCATAAATATTTATAATTATTAGATCTTCTTGTTGGATAGACCCTTTAATTATGATATAGTGTCCTTCCTCATCTCTTATTATAGTCTTTGATTTAAACTCTAATTTGTCTGATATAAGGATTGCCACCCCAGCTTTCTTTTGATATCCATTATCATGGTAAATGGTTATCCACCCCCTCACCTTAAATCTGGAGGTGTCTTTGGGTCTAAAATGAGCTTCTTGCAGACAGAGTATCGATGGGTCTTGTTTTTTCATCCAATCTGAGTTTATGTTTGCTGATAACAAATGTGAGTCCTGGTGCCTTGGAATACTCTCTTGATCCACACAGCAGCCTTCCTCAACCTGACCTAGCGCATAACTGGCAAGGCAGAAAACAATCTAAACTCTTTTATAGCCATAACTGTCTTTAGGATCTATAGCCATATATCCATTGTATTACCTGTAAAGTCATTATTCCTCTATATTGTCTCTGTTCCTTTCTCATCTATGTTACTTTTGGGCTCTTTCTTTTCTTAAAGGATCCCTTTTAATATTTCTTGTAGGGCTGGTTTAGTGATCACAAATTCTTTTATTTTCTGTTTATCCTGGAAGATTTTTATCTCTCATATTTTGAATTACATCCTAGCTGTATAAAGTATTCTTGGCTGCAGATTTTTCTCATTTAGCACCCTGAATATATCACACCAGTCCTTTCTGGCCTGCCGGGTCTCTGTGGCTAGGTCTGCTGCCAGGCTTATGTTTCTACCACTGTAGATTACAGACCTCTTGTCCTGAGCTGCTTTCAGGATTTTCTCTTTGTCTCTGAGATTTGCAAGTTTCACTATTATATGTCGAGGTGTTAACCTATTTTTACTGATTTTGAGGGGGGTTTGATATGCCTCCTGGACTTGAATTCCTGTTTCCTTCCTCAGATTAGGGAAATTATCCACTATAATTTGCTCCAGTATACCTTCTGCCCCCCACCCTCTCTCTCTTTCCTCTTCTTCTGGGATTCCAATTATTCTAATATTGTTTTGCTTTATGGTATCACTTATCTCTCAAATTCTCCCCCTGTGATCCAATAGTTGTTTATCTCTCTTTTTTCTCAGCTTCTTTATTCTCCATCATTTTGTCTTCTATATCACTAATTCTCTCTTTGTCCTCATTTAACCTAGCAGTTAGAGCCTCCATTTTTTTTATTGCATCTCATTAATAGCCTTTTTGATTTCAACTCAATTAGATTTTAGTTCTTTTATTTCTCCCGAAAGGATTCTCTAGTGTCTTCTTTGCTTTTTTCAAGCCCAGCTAGTATCTTTATAATCATTTTCTAAACTAATTCCAACATCTTACTTATATCCATACTGATTAAGTCCGTACTGCTTCTTGTTCTCTTTTTTGAAGTGAATTTTTCTGTCTTGTCATTCTTGCAGAAAGTGGTTACTTTTCTATTTGTAGAGTTGCAACTATGCTTTTCTTAGATCTCTGGTTGAGTTCGCAGGTGTTCAAAATGATTTGATAGCTATCTAGCTGAATCCTGGGACCAGAGGAAACTGAGGTCTCTTACTCCTCCACCATTTTGGACTCCTTCTAATTATGTTTTTTGATGAACAGATGAACTTGATTTCAATAACATTAAATTTATCAATCTTTTCTTTAGAGTTAGTGTTTACTGTGCTCTAAGAAAACTTTGCTTATCTCAAAGAAGATATTCTTCTGTCTTTTTTTAGAAATTTTATTGCTTTACCTTTTACATTTTATTCTTCAAACCACTGGAAAATGATATTTTTGTGTAATATGAGGTAGAGATCAAGATTCTCATTTTACAGTTGCCCTTTACTGTCAGTATTCTTATAAATTACCGTATGTGGTTCTCTATTCTGTTAAATTCTATTAATTTGTCTATGTGATAATTTGCTGCAGATGCTATCTGGGCCTGGAACTTTTTGTTGTTGTTGGAAGTTTTTAGATTGAGGATTTTATGTGTATATGACATATATATAGATATAGATATATAGATAGATTTCTTGTGTCAGTTTTGATATTTATGTTTATCTTTATCTAAAGTTCAAATGTACTGCCATACATTAATACCATAATCTCATATTTTTGATGTACATAAGATTTGTAATTATGTACTACTTTTATTATCAGTATTTATAATTTGTTCCTATCTCTCATTTTTTCCTTAACCTATTTTACCAGGGTTTACTCATTTTATTATTCTTTTCAAGGACCAACTCTGGGTTAATTTTTTTCTATTATATACTTGTTTTTCTTTCAGTTAATTCTATTTTTATGTGTATCATTTTCTTCTACTTTCTTCATATTTAATTTGCCATTCTTTTTGTAACTGCTTAAGGTGGATATTTACATACTTTTCAGATTTTCCTCTTTTCTAACTTATGCATTTAAGTATATAAATTTTCCTCTAAGTATAGCTTTAGCTGCATCATATAAATGATGTTATGTCATATTTTTTATTATTATTCAGTTGTATTGTCTAATATCCACTCTTGACCCCTGTAGCTCAAAATTCGGCAAATACCTTGAGGAAAAATGTGATGTAGAATATCAAGTTCATGTCTTTGAGGTTATCTTTTCTTGGGGATCATGACCTCTCAAGTCCTGAATGCTTTTTTAACCCCTGAACTTACAGCTGCCAAAAGCTTCATGGTGCCAAAACCACCAGTTTCTGCTCAGTTTGATTGTTGCACTAATGAACCAGCATATACCTAGGAAGGGAAAATGTTGGAGAGTATCAGGTAACTCAACATGCCTTCCTTCTTTCCGGGATCTTTTACCCTCATATCCTCACTGCCTTCATTGCTGTCCCATTTTTTTTTCAAACAACTATTTCTTAAAAGTTTTATTCAGTCTTTTTAAGTCTTCTCAGTGGGAAAGCTGGCCTGAATTAGATATTCTGTCATAGCAGAAGCACAAATTGCCTCAGCAAATAACTTTGGAGCTGGGGAAAACCTTGGAGATTAAGGTTTCAGTACCGATCAAATTTTATTCCCTAGGTTTCATTACCTAGTGACAGAGGCAGCACTACAGTTTCTAATTCTTGATTCCTTATAAAGTACAAAGAGCATGGGGATGTGGCTCTGGGGTCACTGATATGCACACATGGCAGCTGGACTTCTCATTCCTCTCCACAGCCTCAGATTTAGGAACAATGATTTTCTAATCCTGTAAGATCTCCTAAATGCCCCAACTGTGTGAATTATAATTTTGAATACAAGAAAAAAATAGACCTTTCAACTGTGTTCCCAAACCATCAACGTCTGTTGACAATTGATATTGTATGACATGTAGTTCCTGTGTTTACCATGTACTAGGACTAAGACTGTGGGTACAAGGATGAAAAGCACAAGTTTTTCCTCAAAACACTCACTGGGAAAGAGAGAGGCAAACAAACAATAAGCAAATGGTTTTCATGTGGAGGTGCCTGAGATCGCTCAGTCGGTTAAGTGTTGGGTCATGATCTCAGGGTCCTCAGATTGAGTCCTGAGTCTGGCTCCTCAGGGGGAGTCTGCTTCTCCTGCTCCGTGTGCCCCTCCCCACACCTGTGCTGTCCCCCCCCCCCGCCAGTAAATGAAAGAAAAGAAAAGAAAAAGAAAACAAAATGATTTTCATGTGGTTTAGACAAAGTGCAATGGGAACACTGCTGAGGAGCAGAGGATTGCCTGGGGAGTCAGGAAAGCCTTCATGAAGGAATGCTGAAATAACTTTCTAGGCCCACGATGGAGCTGCTTCTACCTGGAATGCCACATCAGCAAACATAAACTCAGATAACTTTGGTGTCCCTAAAGATATCTGCTCTGCTTGGCCTGAAACACAGTATAGCCAGTCAGCCAGCACCCAAATGCCAAACCAACTCGGGCTCTATACTCACTTCCTGTTCCTTATTCATTTTCTATTTTTCTCTTCCTTGTTCCTTATTCTTTATCCCATAAAAGCTTCTTGCTTCCCACCCCATTTTGCACTTATCTGGACCCTTGCGAATGGAGACTGCCCACTTCCTGAAGTGTTAAATAAAGTTTCTTTTTATCACCTAATTGTCTTTTAACATTATTTTTAACATGTTCTAACATATATACTCACATGTATGTATACATACAAAGCCTACCCCCATACACAGATAAACAGACCAACACACAGACCAACTACTGTGCATCCAACTTTGTGCACTTTCATGTTCCAAATTATTCTCTTCTGTGTAACCCAGGCTAGCAATTTGCTTTTGACCTCTTGGTTTGTCCCCTGCCTCAGCATTCACCCCTCAGATCTGCTGCTAGATACTACCTATTCCAGCTCCCTCATCAGACATGAGTCACAATTTATCTACACGTAACAGCTCGCTAAAGTCTGTAGAAGCACCAGGAACCAACCAGTGGTGTCCATGTGGTCCTGGATTTGCCCTGAAAATTTTGGAAGTAAGTTAAGCACATGTTGAGCCTCCTGGTGAGGCTCAATCCTGAAATTTTAGTAACCATGTGAAGTCCTTCCCACTCCCTCCATTTCGTCTTTTCTTCTGAACCCTATAATATTTTTTTGTATTCCTGGGAAAAAACAATGGATAGCCAGTGAATAAATAACTCTACCCCATCTGTTATGAAGAAATAATTGAGGCATGAGGCTGTCTGTCTTCCTCTCCTGCACCCCTCCCCAGCTCCTTCCACCCGACCACTGGCAGAGCCAAGGGATTTTCCTTCCCTGATGTACAATTACAACAGCAAATGCCATGAGAAGTGAACACTGGAAAAGCCCTCAGTGTGCTATTTATTATGGGCTGCATCACTGGGTTTCCATTTCTGTCTGCTATGATGCTTCTTGGAAATATAATGGAAACTAGAATAAAAAATATTAAAAGAGTACAGAGGGGTGCCTGGGTGGCTCAGTTGGTTAAGCATCTGCCTTTGGCTGGGGTCATGATCCTGGGGTTCTGGGATCAAGCCCCGTGTTGGACTCCCTGCTCAGCAGGGAGACTGCTTCTCCCTCTCTCGCTGCTGCTCCCCCTGCTTGTGCTCTCTCTCTCTCTCTGTCAAATAAATAAATAAAATCTTTAAAAACATAAATAAAAGTATATATAAACATTTTTTCTCTTAGGGTGTATTAACGTCATACTTATGCCAAGAAACTACTAAGAACTAGGGATTTAAATATGAATAAGAAAAATCACCTGCATTCAAAGAAACTTGATAAATACACAGATAATGAAAATAAATATGATAAGAATTATGGGATTATGGAGGACAGAATAATTAATTTGGGTATTTTGAAGAAAAAATAGTAAGAATTGTTCAGTATTTGAACTGTGCCTTGGAGGTAGGATAGAAATTGCATAAAATTTCATACATGTCACTAATTTGTAAAACGAGAGCTGCCTGTCTTTATTTCCTTAAACACCATATATATATACACACACATATATATATACATATTTAAGGAACAAAAACCTTAAGACTGAAGTAGTCCTGAGAATGGATTGACAAGGAGATTTTAAGGATGAAAATAAATTCAAGTAAACAGCCAAGGCACCAGGACTCACATTTGTTATATCTAAGAGGTTTGTCTAATGCCCTTCATGGCAAGATAAGAAATATTGACCAGAGGGATGTATTGCATAGGACTCTGGCCAAGGAGTTAGGTGGTATTCTATTCTCGGCTCTACAACAAATGTGCTTCCTGACCTTGAGTAAATATCTTAACTTCCTTTTGTTTTCAGAAT
The DNA here is from genome assembly GCF_054177405.1 of Leptonychotes weddellii. Lineage (NCBI taxonomy): Eukaryota > Metazoa > Chordata > Mammalia > Carnivora > Phocidae > Leptonychotes > Leptonychotes weddellii. The sequence continues at coordinate 112,035,957 of NC_138376.1, forward strand.
CTCTCTGTTCCATGGACATTTGGATTATTATGTTCTTCATAGGTAGCCATCACCATGGGCCTATCTCCAACATGCTCTCATTTCCCAATGACAATGGAAAATACACAAATGTTTTTGCTCAGATTTGCCTACCAAGTTAAGAGGCTGTAAGTCCAAGTCTTTAAAATGAAAATAGTCCCACTAATCAGGATAATTAGTGCAATCACAATCGATTCTTAAACTCCGTGATGAATCCCATGAAGAGAGGCCCATGTTTGACTGATGAATGTGGATGTTCCTTGTTTTAAAAGACAGTTTCAAAGTGAACAAAATGTTAAGGAAAAGGGGAAAAAGATGGATACATATCGACTAGAGCAACAAAGGCAGGTATATATGAAAATCAAATGGAATACATAGGGGCCAGCTCTAGCTTACACAAGAACCAGACGGAGCAGAGGAAAACATGATGCTGACCATACCAAGTGGCCTGGAGCTAAAATGACCCATTGGAGTTGTCCCATGCTGAGCCAACATGTCCTTGACATACAGATATCCTTAGAGTACAATGGTGAATTACAACAGGCTATATTGGCTCCATGCAAATATTTTTATGGCAAATACTCTTCTGGTGGTTTCCTCACCATGCACCTTCATGTATCACTCATTGGCCCTCAACATGTGGCCATTCTACCCTATTTCCAAGGTTTATCTAGTTAGAGTAATATGTTAACAGTATAACAGTAAGCCCAGTTTCTTGTGAGCCTAGAGGGCTTTGGAGCTACCCAAATGAAGTTTCTGTGCCTACATTTAGAGAACTACCCCAGCGCCATGTTGAAAAGGCCACTATGGCCCTCTCTTGATCCACACAGCAGCCTTCCTCAACCTGACCTAGCCCATAACTGGCAAGGCAGAAAACAATCTAAACTCTTTTATAGCCATAACTGTCTTTAGGATCTATAGCCATATATCCACATCCATACAGCTCTAGATCTAGCTCTATAACTATTTACTCTATCTGCCTTGCTACCTACCTATCATCTTCCCTAAAATGCGTACATTAAAATTGAGGGAAATCTTAGGTGCACAATCAAGACTGCAAGTTATCTTGGAGAATGCCTTCGTTCTATAGAAGAGGCCCAGAATCACCCATAGTCAAAGGAGTACGGAGAGAATATTCACTTAGTAGTGTTGGGGAAGCTGAGAGAGAGGTGAAGTAATCCAAAAGCGATGCCTCTGACCTATCATAAGTATTTCTTTCGTCATATGAAGTCCATGAAGGACAGAGTGGAGGTAGAGGGGATTCTTCCTCTCCCGCTGGAAGTGTTCGGGAGTGAGGCAGGGACCAAGAATGTGCATGAAGGGACCCTGCAAGTAACCCCAGTTGTGGGTGGTGCGGCGCATTAGCTGCAGTCATCCTGCAAGAGGCCAGAAGGTGGACTGAATGACGTCGGTGTGAGAGGTGGAGAGCCTGAGCCCTGGGGAACCAGAAGGGCGGCTGGCTGCAGGATGCCCGGCCACATTGACCGGGACTTCCCAGAACACCAAGGACTCGCTGTTTTGTAGGTGGACACTTTCTGGGGACTACATGTGTGGATTTGCTCACTTCACACTCCTTTTACTCTGCTGTGATTTGCTCTGACAGTTGGAGAAAAGGGCCCGGAAGCAGAACAGGAATATTTCCCTTGAATATTTGATTTCCTTAAATATAAAATTGTTTCTATATTGCTTGATGTAGTCTATTTTAAGGAACAGCAAATGTATTGAATGGAGTTCCTGCCTCTATATTTGAAAACAACATAATCATTATTGTGTGGATAAGAGGACTCTGTGTGCTGTCAAGGTGCAGAGGAGCGCCACTTCACTCCTGAAAAATCCGCATTCCTGTACAAAAGCCCTAGCACAGCACCCTACTGAGATTGCATAATAACAACCGATCCCCCACATTTCACAGGTGAGGAGATAAGGCTTAGGGAGGTTAAGTAGCCTGTCCTGGGTCTCACTTTTGAGAAATGACAAATTCTGTTCTGCTTGATTCCAAACCTCAGGCTCGAAACCACGGCGCTCAAAAATTGTTCAATAAATGTAGCACAAAGGAAACGTGCTTCCAATGTTGCTATTATAGAAATGCAGGGGTACTGTAAGGCAGGAATAGCCACACAGGCTGGTCTTCAGCATCTTTCCTTGTTGCCATTTCCATGCGGCCAGCAGGTAAGGACAGAGCAGAGGAATGGAGTCTGTTTGAAAGCTGCCAATGAAACTATCTTCTATTACTGTTTATATTTAATGCAAAGAGGATCATTAATTAAAAACAATCCTCTTTATCTATGGGGCTGCTTGCAATTTACCAAATGTTTTCATAGACTTTATCTCTTCTTTCATTTGATTATGTTTCTTTTTTTCTTTTAAATTTTATTTTATTATGTTATGTTAATCACCATACATTACATCATTAGTTTTTGATGTAGTGTTCCATGATTCATTGTTTGCATATAACACCCAGTGCTTCCATTCAATATGTGCCCTCTTTAATACCTTTATGTGGAAAACCCAAAAGACTCCACCCCAAAACTGCTAGAACTCATACAGGAATTCAGTAAAGTGGCAGGATATAAAATCAATGCACAGAAATCAGTGGCATTCCTATACACCAACAACAAGACAGAAGAAAGAGAAATTAAGGAGTCGATCCCATTTACAATTGCACCCAAAACCATAAGATAACTAAGAATAAATCTAACCAAAGAGGCAAAGAATCTATACTCAGAAAAGTATAAAATAGTCATGAAAGAAATTGAGGAAGACACAAAGAAATGGAAAAAGGTTCCATGCTCAAGGACTGGAAGAACAAAGATTGTGAAGATGTCAATGCTACCTAGAGCAATCTACACATTTAATGATTATGTTTCAATCTTACGGAATTTATCAGTTCAGCCCTATCTCTGCATGATTTCAGATATTGAGTAAAATGTTTAGGGAGGGAGGAGCTATGAAAATTGGGCATTCAGCTATGGCCAGATGTTTTGCTTCCTGGAGACACAGCATCCATATGATTGATTGATTTTTCCTATTCTGTCAGGATGTTTTGTTATAAGCCTCAAACTAACCTTTAAAAAAAGAAAAAAAAAAGAAAATATATTCAATATTTTTTATCTGGCTGGTTTCCCAGATATTTCAAGTGTATTTTATTTACTAGCATCAGAAGTTAAAGTAGGCCATTGTGTGGTGTGATTTCATTCAATCACTTCTTTTTTTCATCTATCCCTACCTGCCTTTTGAAAAATTCATTTATCCATCTTTCAAGATTCACACCAATATAAATAAACACACCCCAGCATCAAAATATATAAAATAATGTTTGGGTTAGTGACATTTTATATGATTTATTAACAAATATTCATACACAGAAATCACGAGCTCTGAATTATTAAAACTTAAGTCTCTAACTAACATCCTGATTAATCAGAATAAAATTAATTTTACAATTATGTCATGAAGTCTATATTGATTGTATTTGGTTATCAGAATTTCAACTTAAGTGGCTGGAAATTATATGAAGGACATAGAGTCTCCTTTAATTTCAACCAGATAACTCTTAATCCCTTTGTTCCCACCAATTGCAGCTTCTCAAAAATTAGTTGTTTCTCTATATCTTAGAAGGCCATTCACAAAAGTCAAAGCTCCTCATTTGCCATGCATCAAAGCACACTTGGAACTAAGTGTTAGAGAAACATGCATATTTGTTAAACTGTTATGCTTTCTTTATTATTGTCCTTACTTTGTGGTTAGCATAAAGGCTATGACACCCTACATGTATCTTTTTTGTTTTTCTTCTAATTCCCAAGAGAATTAAAGCTAAGTATTGCCTTTGTTTTCAACAACTGCTATCCTTGACACTGACCTTAGACTAAGTTCCTTAAGTATCTTTTACTCTTCTTTGCTTAGTGTGTATTCTTCATATTATAAAGCATGTGGTTAGAAAATTTCTAACAGATTCCAGTGTCTTATGAACAACTCCTTGTCCCAATTAATTCCTGATACATATAAAGGCCCTAAGTTTGGACAGCAATTGCAAAATCCTTGATGAATCATCTTGCTATTTTTGATTGGAGGATCTATCCATCCTGGGTGTTGCCCTTACAGGTGTGGTCATGGCTGCCATGATGGCCTCCAATAGAGTCCCTGGGAGTTGATCACCCTGCATCCTCTGCAGCTATCCTCACAGAGCTCTTGGAGACAAGGCCCCTACCTCAGCAGAGTGGCATCTAATGCCCTCGCAGTAAGAGCCTGGTTTAAGAAACACTCATATCAGAAAGATGACCAAAATGTTCATTATTCAGCCACTTCTATGTACCCTAAAATTTACCTCAAGATGTGCCAACTGTTGGCCCACATCTTATCATCTTTGGAGCTGCAGTACTCTTGTAGGTGAGTTTAGCCATTCACTGTCTCTGAATTGCAACCCCAGAGCTAGTGTCCTTTCTTCCCAGGTATGGTGAAGTTGAGTGTTCCATCCCCAAAGATTTCCCACCCTCATTGTTTGGAGGTTGATATGAGGTCTTGCTTGCCCCCGCCAGTGTCCATATATCAGGCACTAAAAGACCATTGATATAATTACCTAAGACTTCCAAAGAGCACAAAGCATATCTCAATTTGAGCTGAAAGCTAAACGATCTCTTAAGGGCACACACCTAGCAAACCTTATATTCAGTATTACCAAGAACACTGGGGAGGAGAGACCTCTTAAGTTTAATCTATCCAAGAGGAGATAGAGAGGTTTAATTTAGGCTGCAAGGCCCTGTCCTAGAAGTCGTCTTGATAATTCCTATTTTCTGAAGAGCTGGTTGGCTATTCTGACAAATAAGTAAAAGGGCTTTCTTGAAGTATGGAAATTCCTAGTCTGGGAAACAGGAAGACAAATTTCTATTTCTGGGTTTTGTTTCTTTTCTCTCCAGATACTGCATAATCACAATTAGTCAAACTGTAGCTTCAAGTTATTTTAATGTTGAAGACCAAGACTTTTGCTTGTCTGCAAGAAAATTACATTTTGAATGGAAAAACAAGAAAATACACAATAGACGGCAGAAATTGTATACCAACACAGGGATTTGGAAATAACCCACAAGCAAATAATTGTTCTATGGAGATGCTCTGGAAGATGTCAGAGATTTTTTTTAATTGAAAGTTAAGAGCTCTCTTATTAACAAAGATTACAAAGCAAACATTTACTATGCCAACAACTCAAAAATTCAGAAGTCTGAATTGACATAATGTCATTGCCAAGGGAAGGGAGTTCCTAATTTTAAAGAAATTCACTGCAAGCCTGAGTTTACTAGTTATTTCATTAGTCAATTAAAGAAAACTAGCAATTAGAAAGTGATTATAAAATCAGTGTTAGAGATTGCAAGATAGGGAACAGAAGGGAAAAATGGGGTGATTTTTACATTTATATGACTACTCATAAAGAACGTGCTACAATCAGTAGAATGTTAAATATATTTTTTTCTTTTGCTTATTGCAGAAGCTCGGTTTTAAAAAACCTGCCACTTTCGTTTTATTTTTTTATAGATTTTCACATGCTAGTGTTAAATGAAATCCATCTCTTTTTAATTGTTTACAGACTTTATCATTTCAGCCTCATTAATTCTATGTTATAGCACCAACAGTTTTTATAATACCAAATATCTACCCAGAAATGAGCACACAAAAGCAAGCCAGCAGAAATGGGGCAATTTGGGGGTTATTGTCTATCTCGTCTTTGATGCAGGTGAATATTTTTTTCTAACTTTTTTCCAGGGTATCCCTAATTGTTTTTATCCTATATAATCTTGCCTTTAGCAACTTTTTTATACCCACTATCTATTGCTATATTAGTAGGGAAATGATAGGTAGTGGAGTCAGACAACGTGGGTTCACACTCCAGCTCTGGCACTGAGAGTCAGTTTAGATAAATCATGTAATGCTCAGAGGCCCAGCATCCTCATCAGCAAGAGTGGTTAAGAAAGTCTGGTTGGTACAATGTGGAACTGAGTCGATGTTCTCGATGCATCTAGCTTAGTGGCTCACACATGGGCATCCAATAAATGGTAGATTGCGTAGGACAAGTGGAAACAGATTGTTTCCCCAAATTTTACTTTTTTTTCTTTCTAACTAGTCTCTTCTTGGCCTGGTCTCTCTTTTTAAATGAATGTTATTATTCAGGGGGGCACACATACTTTTCAACTTAATGAAAATGCTATTACATTACCCGGAGTTTTCAGCCACCCCTTCTCAAATTCTTTGTCTCCAGCTCTCTCTATCCCTCTACCCACGTTCTTCATTTGGACAAAGAACAAGCATATATTCTTACGTGGATCACCCAATACTAAATTGCGTAAGCATAGTCTGTATGAGTGCATGAAAATGTTTTTCTTAAGGCCTTAACTGTTTTAAAAATAGCTATTATTACCCTCAATAATTCCTTGATTATGATAGGGTCTTTTAACAGTGAGGTAATAGATGTAAAATACTCAGGAGACCATGACACAAGATAGAAACTCAGGTGAAATTTGTTTAAGGTCCCTTCTCATGTTTCCACCTTTACTCTACCATAGTAGTTATTACTCTATAACATATTTTCTGGCTTATACCTCCTCCAACAGATTGCAAGCTGTTCTAAGTCACAGTCTTTGCATTTAAAGAACCCAGCACACAGTCTAACTCATGACAGACCTTCCATACAGATTTGTTGGATGAATAGAATGGTTTGTCAATATTTTAGTATTTCTTTACTAATTTTACTAATAAAAATTTTATGGTAAGTGGAATATAATTTTACAATAAATAAAATAACTTCTGCCTCTCATCAGATTTTTTAAAATCTGAGATTTGGAACATTTGGCTGTTTAAATTCAACTGATGAATCCCACTCATATAAAAAGGTGAAATGAGGCATTCATTCTAGGCCTAAAATGATTCAAATAAATAAAGAAGTGGTCATCTGGCAATGCTCAGCCTGAAAGACAGCTCATTTATTGTCATTTTAGTCAAGATCAAAGCCCTAGGACCAAAGACTCCCTGTATTCCTTCTGCAGAGGTCCCTGCTCATGGAAGAGAACATGTTTTTGAGCCACTTTCTGTGATGCTAGGGGGTGAAGACAGGGGAGTTGGTAGTTCCCAACTGAACTAGTCCAGAGCACTCAGGTAGAAAATTAGGTTAGAGAATGCCTAGTGACCTGAAGTAAATGAGGCAGAGTTGGGAGACCTAACCCCTTGGCAAGGAAGCAGAGCCTCTGCCTTCTCACCCAGGTCCATGAACTTCAACAGGTAGAGTTTCTGTTTAGGAAATCAAATCTTGATAGAATGCATCAAATGTTATAACACTGGAGCCAATTAGCTGGTTATAGTGCCCGCTGCCAAATAAATTAACAAACAGGTTGCTGTGGTGCTCCCTTCCCTACTTATAATGCCATGTAACATATTAAAGTGCATTTAAATAAAGCTTATTTCAGATAAGTTGAAGTACTGTACAAAGAAGCTATTTCTGTAATAACTGGAAGATGGCCAATTGTAACTATGCTTTACAGATTTGTTTCCTTGCCTTCAATGCATTTTGTTCAACAACAATTCCTGATGAACCAGTTTCATAACCACTTCCTGACAGTGGGGGGATCACTCTCTGTAATGAAAACAACATTTTCTTTCCTCCTGATTTTATTTATTGCAAATACAATATTGTTGCAAAAGAAAAAAATGCTATCCAAGTTACATTGGTGGTAAGTCTGTATTTGGGTTTTTAAAAGTTGTGACGTGCATTTTGTGGGTGACCTGAAGAACCAACTGTTGAGGGGTAGAGGGAAAGTAATTAGTCATTTCAATGGAAGAAGAAGTAAGTTGAGAAATGGCTCAGAGGACACACCTTCTTTCTCTTTCTTTGTGAAAAATGTTGCATTAAAATCATTGGCAGGAAAGTTTATCAAATATAAAACTGAACTTTTAAATGTTCAGGTAGGGATGAAGTAATGTGATTTTTATGAATGTTCGTGCCAGGAAAGGCAATGTATTCTACCAACAAACATGTATTAAGTATCTGCTTAATAAGCAGATTAGCCTAAGCATTTTAGTCCCTGTGAACACATAACCTTGAGGGAAGTATGTAAACAAATATTGACATGAACTACAATATCGGCTGTGAAAGAGGTTCATCCAAGATGCAATAAAATCACAGAGAAATTAACACTTAGGTTCACCCAAAGGAATCAGAAAAGATGTCACTGGATTTTTTGACTCAGTGTTTCTTTTTTCCTTTGACATCCTAACAAACAGCTTAGATTGACCTGAACTCATATTTTTTCTGTCACCACCAAAACCAGCATCCCACACCCACCCCACTCCACCCTCCCTACACACAACATCTGGACCAGTTCTGTGCAAGGCATTTGGGTAAATATCTCCCCATGTCTTTTCTTTCCCTGTGCTCACCAATCCTTAACTGCAGGGTGACAAGATACCTAACTCTTTGATTCACTTTTGAGTCTAAAGGGAAGGGTCACAAAGGTAATTAAGCCCTGCTTTTAGTGAAGGACATGGGCCAGAGACAGTCAATAAGTCCTTCCAGTTCATCTGTGGCCTAGCCCAGACTCTAGCCATTTGAAATCAAACCATTTTATCCATTCATTCAAAAGATATTTATTGAGCTCTGCCAGGGCTAGGCTCTATTCTAGGAGCTGAGGATAAAGTGGTAAAGGTAACAGAAATTTTCCACCTTCATAGGAAATTGAGGTGTGGGGAGGAGGTGAATTTATGTGCTGAATCAAATGGAAATTCACTGGCAGAATCAGGCTTAGCCCCTCAGATCTCTTAACTCCCAGAAGTCATGGAGGTATTTTTCTACTGTTTTGCTACTTGAATGTGCAGGATTCTGAAAGTGTGCGTGTGTGTGTGTATGTGTGTGTGAGAGAGAGAGAGAGAGAGAGTACATGTACGTGGTATATGCCAAGCTTATTGGATTCTGCTATTCATCACTTAGCCCATTGCTTACCATGATCTTATATATGACATAGTCCCTGTCCTCAATAATTTTATTCTCTAGTAGGTACATTTTAGCTGGTGCCTTAAGCATGGTACATCCCCAATAAATATTTATAGAATGAATGAGTGAACATATGACAAGTAAAATGCCTGGTGAACACTTTACTAGGAGTATGTTAATTATGCAGAAACATACAGTAAAACAAAGGATTCACAAATGGAAAATAACCCCAAATGAAGATGCTGTGAGAAAGTCAACCCTCTAATTTGAAAATGTTCTATTTCCAAAACAGGTTCCCTTCTAATTTTTTCACCCAGGGACAATTATTGAATTGGTTTGGCCTACATTGATATTGTTTACAGGCCCATTTTCAAATTTAGCTAGGTTTTCTGAAAGGCTGCCAGTGGTCCTTACACAGAGCAAATGCACTCTCACTCCAAATGCCTGGACTGTCACACACCAGGTGACGCAATCACTTCAGCTACTTACCAGTCAGTGTGAAGTACTCTCTGCCATCAAGGCTGATGCAGAAAGTGGCTGAAATGGTCAGGACACACACATGTGGTCAGCCCAAGTTCGCATCTATTTTCCCTCTCAACCTGCCTCCCAGAGCTCCTTTTGTTATTAATAATTACCCATTATTATAACTTGAGAGATTTCATGTGTGTCGAAGAATTAATTCCCTTTGCTGAAATGAGCACAATTTTTTGAAGTTCTAATATCCCCTTGGTGGCATTTTTCCTCCCTTTGCCATAGTTCTGTGGCTAGATTATTTCTGTGGTTGTCTTTCATTTCTCTGGGGCCTGATTTCCTAGTAAGGAAGCGAGCTTTAGCTCTGACATCCACAGTATATATTCAAGCCACAGTGAAAACTGGATCTAATTTATTCTCTGGAATGTGGAAAACAATATTAGGCAAGAAGCTAGAAATCAAACAGTAAGAAGGTTTGAGGAACAATTCTGCCATGGCTGTCAGAATGTTGATAAAAGATAGTCTCTCTTCATTTAATCAGCCATTTCAAAGCTGGGAGAATGAGAAAGACAAGGAACTGGTACTTTGCTTCCCAGTGACTGAAAGGAAACTCCAGGAAAGAGACAGATTGAGGTTCCAGTGCTGAGGGTGTAAGTACGTGTGTCACTTGTGATCAATCTCATGCTTGAGTCTGAAGGACGGCGTCCACCACCCCACACCCTCCCGGAGAGCAGCACATTGGCCTAACACCCAGTGGCCCCCCCAGAGGTAGAGGAGGGATGCTCTTGAAATAATTTCCTGTGATGGAGAGCTCCTGGAATAGGGTGTGATGCACAGTGACTCTTTTGGTAAAGCAACTTTGCACTAAAGGATCTTTATGAATCTGAAAAATGTCTATGTGTGCAGGAGTCAGTAGTAACTTTATATTATTTTATTTATTTGATATGTTTTATTTTGTATATGTTTATTTATTGTATACTTATTTATAGTTATAATTCAATAAATATATATTTGTTAATACATTTTATATTAAAACGTAAGAAGTACTTTGTGGAGGGTGGGTTATGTTACACTGGGTTTTCCAGAGGCAGAGCCAGAGACAAGGATTTGGGTACAGACATTTCTTTGCCAGGGGAATCCTAGAAGAAATGACAAAAGCATGGGGAAAGAAAACAGGGATGGGAAGGAAGCCAATACACATACCATATGTAATGAGCCGAGACTACATGGGCACCTAGGGCTCTGTTCCTTAGGAGGCCTCTAAGCTACTTTGTAAAAACCATGGTTCAGAGTTCTCCTTTCCAAAAGAAGAGGAAGCTGAGGAGTCCATCCACCAACATCTACTCCATCACCTGCTGAGGTCTACTGCCAAAGAGGCATTAGCACCAAGGAACTTGGGGCCTGAGTTTTAACCAAACTGAGCACACTCCTGTAGGCAGACAAAACCCTTGAGGAGAAAGGTAGAAGTTGGCACCAAGAAGCTGTGGGTATACTTGGGAGCAGTGAGTGTTGGGGAGAGAAGGGCAGAGCATCCACAGCACCTGCTACAATGTGCTGATCACCTCCTGTGTGGGGAGAATCATCTTCAGAAGGACACTAACTGTACAGCACAGGGCACGAAGGATGAGAATTTGGTCAAAGGATTCTGGGAACTGAGAAATTGCTTCTCCTCTTGTCCTCTGTCTACCCCAGGGATTTTTAAATGCGCTTTCCAAAAAGAAAGGAGAGCCTTTGAGAATTGCATGTAAATAAGAGAAGCACAAAAGCATTCTCCTCATATTTTTGGCAGACAACCTCCAGTTCTGTTGCTTTCTGCAACAAAACAATTCTCCCCAGCTCATAAAAAAAATTTATTGTTTTCTTTCCTTTTAGTTTATGAAGTGTTCTCACCTATTAACTCCTTTGATCTTGAGGATGCAGTCTGTTCTCATCTACATTTTCACAAGAAGAATCTAAAAGTACATAGTTATTAAATGGATTGCTTAATAGAGCCAGGGAGAGAGCCTATGTCTCAATACATATTTACTGGGCATCTATATTCCAGAAGCCATGCTCAGTTTTAGGGATATGGAGATTAATGAGACACAGCCCTCCTCCTTGACATAGTCAACCACCTCTCCTCCTGCTGATTCTATCTAACTCACCTCTTACTGTTTGACTCATCTTTTCATGACCTAGCCACCAGCTTCTTTTCCCAATCTTGCACTTTAAGTTCAGCAAAGGGGAAAGAAAAAAAGAATTCCCTAAAACATATCACACTCAGGCTTTTGTCTTTTACACATGCTGTTGCCTCTTACTGAAAATCCCTTGTCTTGTTTGTCTACCTTGAAACCTCATTTCAATCTTGCCTCCTGTTGAAATAACTTTCTAGTCCCAAGATGGAGCCACTCCTGCCCCAGTACCCTGTCAGCAAACTGAGATTTAAGTAATTTTGATGTCCCTGTAGGTGTTCTGCTTGACCAGAAACACACTATGTCCAGTCAGCCAATCCCCAAACACCATGCCAGCTCTGGGCTCTATACTTGCTTCCTTGTTCTTTAATCATTTTCTATTTTTCTCTTCCTTGTTCCTTATTCTTTATCCTAAGAAAGCGTCCTACCTCCCGCCCCATTTTGTGATTCTCTGGACCTTTGGGAGTGGAGACTGCCTGCTTTATGAAGTGTTAAATAAAGTTTGTATCACCTAAATTATCTTCTTTAATCATTTTTAACAACATCAGAAACTGCTGTAGTTAAGCAAAAATTAAAAGTCAACTTAGATTAAGTTAAGCAACAACAGGTAACATCAAAACCAATGGGCAGCCTTCTGGAAGGAAATGAAATGTTGTGGAAAAAGAGAGGTGCAGGGAAAGACAAGAATAAGAAATAATAAGGAACTATGTGATTAACTGGGGGGAGGGGAGGGTGGGGAGCAGCAGGAAATTTACGTAGAAGTGGGGCCTACACCAAATGGCAGTCTTGCTGGAACACTGTTCAAAGTCAACTTTGAGGGCTGATGTAAAGTCTCTCCCCTCCCCCCTGCGACAGGACTTCAGCTTCTAACAGACATCTTTTGTCAGCAGGGGAACTCCCACCTGTTCCTGCTGTCCAGGGCCTAGGATTTGGTCTGCGTTCTTCCCCTCAGAGAGGTATAAGGAGCCAGCGCTTCCTGAGTTTGGAGTCCTCTCTGTTTCCCTCCCCGCACTTCCTCTGTTCAATTTCCACTTGTATTGGTAGCCCTTTAACTTATTTTGTAGTTCTGGGTTTCATCTGGAGTTTGTGTTCCTGTTCTATGTTCTCCTTGCAATGTTGATGTGATCTCCAAGAAAACAAGAGGAAAAATAATGACTCTCAGAATCATTTTCACACCAGCCATGGCCAACTCTTTGCTGGATTTTAATGAAAGCATAAAGTCCAAGGGAATAGTTTTTATCCAAAATACTTCTTGGGGCACCTGGGTGGCTCAGTCGGCTAAGCTGCTGACTCTCGATTTCAGCTCAGGTCATGATCTCAGTGTGGTGAGATGGAGCCACATGTCGGGGTCCATGCTCAGTGGTGAGTCTGCTTGAGGGTTCTCTCTCTCTCTCCCTCTGCCCCTCCCCCAGCTCACACACTCGATCTCTCTCACTCTCCCTCAAATAAATAAGTCTTTAAAAAAATAAAATAAATAATTCTGAATTATAATAAAATGGAATTCTGTGAGGGGAAAAACATCTTGTTTCAAAGTACTCAACCAAACAAACAAAAAGCCTTTTAGAGTAGAAAATAAATACATAAATAAATAAATAAAGTTAGAATAGAGAAAAGCTGCAAGTAATAAATCTCTGGATGGGAGGCAAGATCCCTCCAAAGGGGGTCTCTCACCGATATTTGCCCTTCCACCATTGAAGTGGGCCTCAGGAGAGCCCATCATCCCCCCTTAAAATTCTGCTTCTAATTAATTCTCCTCTCTTTTCAAATTAGAAAATTGAAAAAGTATAAAAGAGGCCCAGGGGAGGAAAGGGTGTCTCATCAACTGAGACTAATGTCCACAGAAGGATAAACCTGAGGGGGCCATCCTAAGACAGGTTCCTGTAAGTGAGAACAAGAGGAAAGAGGAGGCCACAGAATGTGGACTCTCTGTGCTGCACCAGTGATTCAACGCCAGGTAACTAGACTCATTCAGCCTGCTGTCAGGACAAATAGGCTAGTAAAGAGTAGGTTGATGGGTTCAAGTACTCCAAAGTTGTGCCTTAGAGATTTTTCAAAGACCTTTTATGAATTCACACCAGGTATAGACTGATGAAGCTGACATATCACCCCTACAAGGACACCTGCCTGTGTTTTCAGTGGAAATTGGGGGATCTGAAGCCTGGCCAAGTGGAATGAAATCTCACTCTGGGAACATATGCGGTCCTCTGCAATCTCACAGCCCAGTAGCTCAATAGTGATTATTTCTGTTTTCAACCAGACTTTGCTGTTCCTTTTTAAAGTTGTAGAGCCCAGCGATATATAAAATGATCAATTGACCAATCAATAAAATGGTTTGCAAGTCAACAAATCAATATTCTATCTTCTTGTTTTCCTTAGCACACTTGAGATAAAAATTCCTCCCATAGGAATTTTAATTTAAAAATAAAGGACCCATACATAAATTAAATGTACCAAAAAAAAAAACAACAAAAAAAACCCAACTCCAAAACATAAAACACCATGCTTTTCAGAGTGCAATTTTCTAGTCCTGCAGTAGTTAACGTCTGTTAAAAACGGTTTAAAAAAAAAGACAATTTAGGTGATACAAATTAACTTTATTAACACTTCATGAAGCAGGCAGTCTCTATTCCCAACGGTCCAGAGAATCACAAAATGGGGTGGGAGGCAGGATGCTTTCTTAGGATAAAGAATAAGGAACAAGGAAGAGAAAAATAGCCAGCTTCTCCCTCTCCCTCTGCCTACTTGTGCTTTCTATCTCTCTGTCAAATAAATAAATAAAATCTTTAAAAAAAAATCTCCGTTTGCTAACATGGCACTGGGGCAGGAGTGACTCCATCTTGGGACTAGAAAGTTATTTCAACAGCTTTAAAAATCAGTCTTAAGTTTCAACCAAAAGCCGACCAATTTTCAAAGACAATTCACCAAACTGAAAGATCAATTTGTTGAATGACAATTCTTTGAATAGACAAAAATACAAAATAAAAAGTTCATATAAAATCTTTTTTCTTTTTTTATTATTTTTATTTTTTTAAAGTTTATTTTATTTTATTTGTCAGAGAGAGAGGGAGAGAGAGCACAAGCAGAGGGAGAAGCAGGCTCTCTACTGAGCAAGTAGCCCGATGCGGGACTCGATCCCAGGACCTTGGGATCATGACCTGAGCCAAAGGCAGACACTTAACCGACTGAACCACCCAGGCAACCCTAAAATCTTTTTTTTAAAAAAGATTTTATTTTTAAGTAATCTCTACATCCAACATGGGGCTTGAATTCACAATCCCAAGATCAATCATTGCATGCTCCACTGACTGAGCCAGTCAGGTGTCCCAAGGTTTATGTAAAATCTTTTAGAAGAAAAAAAAGTTTCTTGAATCTATACAATGATGAGAATATATTCCTTTTATGAATATTTAATAACATATTCTTTTTAATATATTCAATGAAAATATTGCATTGAATACATTCTATTTAGCTAAATGTTAAGGAATGTTTAATTTGATAAGAGTTAAGGATAACTTAGTTTTCTTATGAGTATATTCTTTAAAAAATGTGTATATATAATTTTTTAAGAATTTATTTCAGCTTTATTGAGATATAATTGACAAAAAATTGTAAGATATTTAAAGTATACATCATAGAGATTTGACATACATTGTGCATACACTGTAAAAGGATTTTCACCATCTACTTAATTGACATATTAATATATGCATCACCTCAGGTATTTATCTTTTTATTTATTTTTTTTAGTGAGATGATTTAAGTTCTACTCTCTTAGCAAATTTCAATTATATAACACAGTGTTATCAACTATAGTTATCATGCTGTATTTCAGATCCTCAGGCCTTATTTATCTTATAGCTAAAAGTTTGTACTCTTTTACCAACCCTATTTCCCCCACCCCAGCCTCTGGCAACCACTTCCCTACTCTCTGTTTCCATGAGTTTGGCTTTTTTTTCTTCCTTTTTAGATTCCACATATAAGTGACACCATGCAGTATTTATCTTACACACACACACACACACACATATCTTCTTTTTTTTTTTTAAGATTTTATTTATTTATTTGAGACAGAGAGAATGAGAGAGAGAGAGAGCACATGAGAGGGGAGAGGGTCAGAGGCAGGGAGCCTGATGCGAGACTCGATCCCGGGACTCCAGGATCATGACCTGAGCCGAAAGCAGTCGCTTAACCAACTGAGCCACCCAGGCGCCCACACGTATCTTCTTTATCTGTTCATCTATGGATGGACACTTAGGTTGTTCACATATATTGGCTATTGTGAATAATGCTGCAATGAACATGGAAGTGCAGATATGTCTTCCATATCTGTTTTTCATTTCCTTTGGACGTATAACCAGAAATGGGATTGTTGGATCATATGGTGGTTCTAATTTTAATTTTTTTGTGGACTCTCCAAACTGTTTTCCCATGTATATTTGAATATATTAAATACATTATTCTTATGAATACATCCTGAGTTTCAGCATTTCATTTTGAAATTTTAAATTTTAACCTGCTCTTTTTTGCCAATCCCTTTGAAGTCACTTCCGTCTTAGAAACATTTTGACGTTTTTAGGTTTAGGTTTTGCTGTGTGAATAATGACTAAATTTACCACATTAACAAAGATAATTATTTTAACTATGTACAAAGTTTATAGCAATTAGTGTGGAATTAGGCATGGAATATTTATAACAGTTTTCATGGATTTGGCGTTTTTACTCTATATTGAGGTATAACAAGGACACAGCAAAATGCATGAATGCTAAGGATATACAGCTCTGTGAATTTTAATATATGCATATGCCTGTGTAACCAGGTCAAGATATAGAACATATCCAGCATCCAGAAAACCCTCTCCCTGCAACCCTTTTCCAGTTCATGACCCTCCATATCTATTATGACACTGCCATAGATTAGTTTTGTATTTTCATACAGGTTTTAAAAGAATGTGCAAAAAACAAAGCAAAACAAAAAAACAACCAACCAACCAAACAATGTGCAGTTTGCATCTGTTCCTATTCCCTACTGCCTCAGTGGCTGGAGGCTGGGCAAAGTAAAGGAACCTCCTGCTAGAGGAAGAGAAATAGAGGCTGCCAGTCCCAGGAAAGGCAGAGACTGAGGGCAGAGGAAGACAATGAGGCAGGGAGTGAGTGAAGGAGCCTTGCTTCCCACAACCCTCAGAGACCCTGCCAATCCAGCTGCTATTAAGTATTAGAGGCATTATAAACAATTTTTTTAAAATCCATTTTTGGTCAATATGTAAAAAATCAATCATTTGATGAATTCATCTTTCAGTGTGTCATCTCTCAGTGAGTTAGTCACTGGCTGCAGATTCCAGGTGAAAACCCTCAGTCCACTGTCGCCTCTCCTTTTAACAGCCAAGCTATGATACTGATTAAAGGCCAGTTTTGGAACTGGAAGGAAGGAATGGGTGAAATGCACAGGTTTGGAGAACTGCACGTCACTAAGTCCTTAGCTGAGCCGCTTCATCCACCCTGAGGCAATGGGAGCAGAAACAGACTCAGAGGGCTCATGGAGAGAGGAAACTACCAAGTCCTGACCCATG
The DNA here is from genome assembly GCF_054177405.1 of Leptonychotes weddellii. Classification (NCBI taxonomy): domain Eukaryota; kingdom Metazoa; phylum Chordata; class Mammalia; order Carnivora; family Phocidae; genus Leptonychotes; species Leptonychotes weddellii. The sequence goes on from NC_138376.1 coordinate 112,053,152, forward strand.
AAGGACTTGGCCTGCCCTCACAGGCTGGTGTAAACAGCTGTCCCAACACAGTGAAGTGAGGGTGGCCTTGAGTAACTCTAGCTAAAAAGTCATAGCTTGACATCAGATCCCAGTTGTCACAATGATCCTGATTATGGTCTCAAACTTGGCAGACTTGACCAGACCTGATCATAGATCTTGTTTTGTGTGTCAATGGGGGGAACCAAGGAGAGGAGAAAACAAGGTCAACCCAGAGTTTTCACGCTTGATCAGCTGGGTTCAAAGGAGTGTCATTTGCTAATTGGGAAAAGTAAAGATTTGTGGGAAAAGTAAGGACCTCAATTTTCATGAGGTTACGTCTGATTTTCTTACAAGATGGGCAAATGGATATGGCAGGTAGGCAGTTGGTTTTACAAACCTGGAAGTGAGAGGAGAGAGATAAATTTAGGAATTTAACATACAGATGGTATTTAAAGTCACAAGAAAAGCAGTGTTTTTAGAACTGTGAGTCACAATTCATTATTGTATTACATCAGTTTAGTGGGTTGTGACAAACATTTTTTACAAAATGAAATAGAATAGGATATAGTGTAGTGAAAGAGAAAATATCAGAAAGAATCAGATTCCTAAACTATCATTTTGTGAAATTGTTAATTTCAATATGTATCATATAAACTATGTAACATACATATACATATATATCTGACATACATGTCATTAAAGAGAGAGTGAAGAGGACCCAAAACGAAGTTCTTAGTGGCAACAGCACTTAGAAGTTTTGCAAATGACAAACTGGGAAATAATACTGAGACGGAATAGTTGGTGTTAGTATAAGGAAAACTGGAAATAGATCGTAGAATTCAAGAGACCATGTTTCAAGTTGTAGAGAATGAGCAGCTATGTCTAGTACTGCCAGGAGGTGGGAGACATGAGGGCAGAACTCCTTCTATAAGATTTGTTTCCTGGAGAGTGTTGGTGACCTTGGCAAAAGTCTTTGAGTGGATAGTGGGAAAGAAGCCAGATGGGTATGGGTTGATGGGAGATTGGGAGGTGAGAAAGTGCAGACAGCATGTATATGCAATTCTTTAGCAGGTTTGACTATGCAGGGGCTGAAACTGAAGGGGGCAAAAGGCTGCAAGATAGTTTCATTTTAAATAAAATAATAATGTAAATAAAATTATTTCTAGACATGAGAGAATGTAGAATATACTTGCATCTCTACTCCATTAAGTCTAGCCTTGTTGTTGGTTTCTTGGCTTAGACCAAAGAGGGCAGCACAGATGGACTAGGAGTGGCTGCCAGAAGCACAGTGTTAAGAAGCTATGTTCAGTGGCACATTGCTATCCTTGACTTACATGGATACATTGGAAGACAGGTAAATGAAAAATGATTTTAAAGGAAAATGACAGTGTTTGGTGGTTAGATTTTTTTTAAACATTTTATTTATTCACTTTATTTTAGAGAGAGAGCATGCGCACGCAAGCAGGGGGAGCAGTGCGGGGGAGAAAGAATGAATCTTAAGCACACTCGGTGCTGAGTGTGAAAGCTGACGTGGGGCTCAAACTCACAACTCTGAGATCATGACCAGATACTTAACCAACTGAGCCACCCAGAGACCCCTCAGCAGTTAGATTTTGCTCAGTTGAGTTAAAAAACCCAGAACAATCTCATTAATTGAGGAAAAATATGTTGAATAACTATGAAACAAAACAGAAGATGGTATTACACTATCAAAGAACTTACAATAAAGATGGGGAAGTAAGGCATACACACAAAACTAAATAGTAGTATATAATTGCATGCCTAAGTAGTAGAGAAAGTAAATGCTACAAAATAGGGTAATTCAAATGTGATGCAGGAGTTGAGAAAAGGCTCGTAAGGCAGTGTTTTTTGAACTGTGAATCTCAACCCATTAAGGTATTGTATTCACTTGCTAGGGCTGCATAACAAAGAACAGCAGGTGGGTAGCTGAAACAACAGAAATTTATTTTCTGACAGTTGTGGAGGCTTGAAGCCTAAGATCAAGGTGTTAGCAGGTTGCTTTTTTCTGAAGCCTCTCTCTTTGGTTTATAGGCAGTGCTCTTCCTTCGGTATCATCACATGATCTTCCCTCTATGTGTATCTGTGTTCTAATGTCCTCTTATTATAGGAACAGCAGTCATATTGGATTAGGGTCCACCCCAATGACCTCATTTAACCTTAATTACCTCATTAAAAACAGTCACATTTTGTGGTACTAAGGGTTAGGACTTCAACATGTGAATTTGGGTGGGCACAATTTTTCCCATAACAGGCATCATTATGAAATCAATTTAGTGATTTAAGACTGGAATTATAAAAGAAATAAAATAAAATAAAGCACAATAGTAAGAAAATATTAGTGTGTATCATATAGAAACATGTTAAATAATTTCTTTTTATAGGTTATACTAAAAACAATAATTCAAAAGTCACTATCATTGAGGACTCTGGAATACAGTAATATGTGAAAAATGGAAGGACAGAGGGAGGATTATAGATTAACGGAATAAACAGGAGATAAGAGGATACCAAAGATGACATTTTCTTGGGAGACTAATGAGGCTCATCTGCTTGGAAGTGAACTCTCCAGCCAGGCCATAATTGGAACTTAAAGTTGGTTTATTCTATGGTCTTGATGCCCAAGCTGAGAACGCAGATTTTCATCCTACTGGCAAAAGATGATCTTAAGCAGTAATGAATTTGATAATTTATAAAGATACTCTGGCAGTTGAATTGTAAAGCGGAAAGTCTAGAAGCAAGAAGATTGTTTGGAGACTGGTGAGTTTCTCTGGCATAGATTGAAGATGGCCTAGACAAACTGGTGACAATGGAAATAGAAAAAGAGAGATAGCTATCAGGTATGTATCAGAAAAGACATTCGGTAGGACTTGTTAACTGAATAAATATAGGAGACAAAAGAAGACAACTTGTGTAGGTAGGAGGGGTTCTGGTTTTGGGGAAGTAAATAGAACTGTGTTGTCCAATACAGTAGCCAGTAGCCACATACAGATGTTTTAATTTAATTTAATTTAATTATTTAATTAAAATTAAATAAAAAATTAGTTGTTCAGTAACACTAGGCACATTTCAAGTGCTCAATAGTCATGATGTGGTTGATGATTATAGTATTGGATAGTACAAACATGAAACATCTATTATCCAACAAGTTTTACTGAACAGTGCTTTAAAGAGAGCTTCCTCATGGAGAACTTTCCTTTGAGATGCTAACTAGGCATCCATGCCTTTCATGCTCAGAGGCATTTTCAGCTATAACTTTGATAAACTTAGTTTGTGGTCATTAGAAAAGCCCATCTGTTCTCAAATCATTTACTCATTGGCTTATTATATTCCTACCATTATTCCTATCATTATTCTTGGGCTTAAGCCCTTTACGGATCTAATGAAATCTCAACACTCTAAAAGAGGCATGAGTAATCCATCAAACAGGTGCTTTAAAAATTATTATTTTTTTATTGTGTAAGAGGTAAGGGAAGAATGAGGTCCTGTTCAGAGTTAGAACCAACTTTTAAGCATCTGTGAGAAGTTGAACAAGTTAATAAAATATGAAACATAGTTTAAAAAATTATTTCCAAGTTAATTAGCTATTCTATGGAAAGAAAATGAAACCCAGAAAGTCAACACCTTGGAGAAAAAACAAGTGTTTTCAGGCCTGATGTTCTGGTCAAGGGCAGATTTATTTTTTATTTTATTTTTTTTAAAGATTTTATTTATTTGACAGAGAGAACACAAGCAGAGGGAGACAGGGAGAAGCAGGCTCCCTGCTGAGCAAGGAGCCCAATGTGGGACTCGATCCCAGGACCCTGGGATCATGACCCGGGCCGAAGGCAGCCGCTTAACTGACTGAGCCACCCGGGCATCCCAAAGGCAGATTTAGAATAGAAGGAAATGTTTGCATACATTCACTAATTTCCTCCTGTGCGATAGTTATTATTTTTTCTATTTTATAGCAGGAGGAAAGGGTGTATGGAGAAGTTCACTAACTTGCTCAAGGTCATTTAGCTAGTCAGTGATAGGTCCAGGACATGCACTCAGTTTATTTGGCCAATTCCAGTGTTCTCATGTGATTTAGCCAGCTCTGCATGGGAACACAAGCATCTCTGGTTGCTTGCTGATTAAGTGATGGGCCGGACCAAGTAATTGAATTTTTATTGAGAATCTAGTATGGCCTAAGGGTATCCTCCTTTTACCTGGCTTGAAGGTGGACGGTACCCAAAGTTTGGGATATTATCATCACTTGGAAAAACTGGTAGCATTCAAACATTTCACTCTATTATACCAACTTAGTTCTGTCTAATATCCGCCGTAGAACAGCTATTTGATTGAGTTCATTATTATCACCTACCATACTATATTTTATCAGTAGGATTTGCTCCACCTTTACTGGCTGACCAAACACCCCAAACTTAATCCACTAAACACAACCCCAAATTTAGACAAATCACATCGTTGGGCACTCAGTCTCCTTTGTAGCATATAAAAATATTACCATACTGTACAGTGTCACAGGGGATGTGAGTAAAGTGGGAACTAATGAAATGACTTGTGTGCCAACTTTTTGGATTTTTGCGGGGGGTGGTTTCAGGCAACATGATTTAGGATTCTTAATGAGTTAGATTGCTGCCAGAAAAATATTGGGTTGTATTTTATAGGGGTATACACTTCAGCTTATATGTAGATGATGTCATCCCATGTGAGATTTCTCTAATTATTAATACATATGTTCTCCACACTTGCTGGCATTAATGGTGTGGTAGTAAAAATCCTGCCAACATTTCATTGAGGCCATGAGTAACTTGCTTTTCCAGATGTATTGTACATGACAATATGTTGGGAATTAATTTTTCTTGTAGGTTTCAGCAATAAGAAGGCTGGATTTTATTCCTGGGAGGTTGGGTAACTGGAATGTGTTGGGGGATATGTGGCCTCCCTCTGAAAAAAAATTAGATGAAGCAAGGAGGTGAAAACAATTTTAAATTCTTTCCACAGTCTCTGCAAGTGCATAACAGTATTAATAGGTTGCTAACTTTTGCATAACAAAAGGGAGACTATAAACTTATATGCATAATTCCTTAATGTTATACATTTTATTAATATTTAAATTAAATATTAATTATATTTATGTATGATGTGTCATATTAATATTTTGTATTTTGTATAGAAAGTACTAATATATAACATTTCCATATATTATATATGTATATTATATTTTTCATATCATGTTTTCCCACTGTATCTTTGACATAGACTCCTAGGAATGGGATTGCTAGGTCAATGGGAAATTAATATGCATGTAATTTGGTTATATTTTGTCAAATTTTGCTCCATGTGGGTAATATAATTTTGCATTCCCAATGAAAAATGCATTACAGTACTTGTTTCCTCACAGTTTTATCAAAAGAGACTATGGATTTTGCCAACCTCATAGGTAGAATGTGGTTTCTTAGTTAAAATTTGTATCTCTATTATTGTGAGTGAGGATGATTATTGTTTTCTATGTTTAAAGGCCAGTTGAATTAATTTTTCTATGGCCTGCCTATTCATATTTTTTGCTTATTTTTTGTGTTGCTTTTTTTTTTTAATTCTCAATTTTTAGAAGTCCTTCATGTACTAAGGATATTGGCTCTTTACTGTAAGTTGCCAAAAATGTTATATATGTGTCACTTGTCTTTAGATTTTGCTTATGGTGTTTCTTGTCATTCCAAAGTTTTCATGGTTATATTGTCAGATTTATTAATATTTCAAGTTGCTCCTGGATTTTGAATTACCTGCGTTGCTTAGCAGTACTCATTTCATTTTTAATTTTAGATCTCTGATTCCTTTCACTTTGGCATTATGAATTCAAAATCAATATATCAAAAAAATAATTTTTCTTCCCCTTCTCTCTAGACTCACTTTCTTCTCTTGACTTCCTTGTTTCTACTAATGACTCCCCTTAATCTCCTTGTCCTTTGAGCCTCAAATCTCCAAGTCATTTTTGATTACTTGCCTACCCTTCTTACCTCTGAATAGATTTCTTAAAATTCTGTTTGTGATTTTCTTACCTGGTAGGAGAGGATTTCACAGAATATTGTTAAGATTATAGAAAAAAGTCATAAAATTTAGACTGACTTAGGAGTGAATATTGAGTCTATTTTGGTTTAAAAGTATAATAAATCAAATGTAATATTTGTTAATATTATTATATTATATATTACTGGTCAGTAATACTTAATTGGAAGGATATATTTATTTTCTTAAGTCTGATAAATCAAGTGAACCAATAATTAATAGACCCCCCAATTCTCTGAATAGGTCTCAGAAAAAAAATTAATGAGAAATAACATTTTTTTGACAGCTTAGGTAAGATGACCACTCATGACCATGCCTGCTTCTGATGAATAGTTAACTTAGGGATGGGGCAACTGAGTGGCTTGTCTTGTTTGGTCTAAGATCTAATATTCCTGAGAAAAATTGTCCAACAGTTAACAAATCACAGTTTAATAGGAGTTGTCAGCATCAAATCTATTTACAGTTACATCCAATTTGCAGAAAAACACCACAAGAGCAAAATGTCTTGGACCAAGAGTATGTGAGTAAGGGCTTAGTGATTGTTGTCACTTCTGTGTTTTTCTTTTTTGCCTGTAACACCCAATAAACAGGCTTATTTTATTTTTGAAACTGATGTTTTAAGATTCTGCGTGGGAAGTCTGTGGTCATTCACATAAGCTATTGCTTAATTTCTAAAAGGAATCCAGATGTCCAATGTCATTTGGTAACTGATTTTTAAGGCAAAATAAAGCTTGTAGAGAGCAGATATTGGAATGTTGTTAGTGGTTTGTGTAGATGACAAAATTTGTGGTCAACAAGACCAGAATTTCACTTTCATGACTATTTAGCATAGTACACACAGTTCTAGGGCTACTGATGCATCCAAAAATTATGAGCAAATCTACAAGTAGGTAATCAAAAGAGTGTTAATTTTTTGTGTGTGTTAAAAGAGCAACAGCATTTTTTAATTTTAGTTTGTCACCTTTATATTTAAATGAAAGCCTTTAATAATTGTCAGCAATTGGGCAAAGTGAGGTTAGCTTTAAAGAATGAAAAAGGATAGTTCTGACAAGAAACAGCAATCTTCTTAATCCATGTTATTTAGAAATAGATTTAGAAAATGTTAGAGTTAAAATTTTGTAGTTCAAACTGATCATTGATTCAGAAAACTTTGAAACTAAAAGATAAATTATCTGGTTGATTTCACAAATAATGATCAAAAGTAAAATGTCCAAAGGTATAAGGATATAATGTGAACCAAAGTATATAAACACACTATTGATAGTTAGTTTTCTACTCAGCATTACCTGACTTTCAATTTCTGTCCCTAATTCTACTCAGATCCTTTTGTGCCAGTCAGTACAGCAATTTGCACATGATTTCTGGTTGACAAACAAGTGATGTGCATGGGATCAGGTTTGGTCCAGGTCTTACACTATGATTGATGAAGACTTAGTGACACAGCTTCCCCCCAGTTATCTAAACTAAATATTGCACTTCTAGACACGTTTTAGGTAAGTTGGCTATATTTCACTTGGTGTGATATCCTTTATCAAGCATCAGTTAATACACATTATCTAACACAAATAAAACGAGAGTAGGGACATTCATAAATTGTGTTATTCCAAATCGCCTAACAGAGCTTGTGGAATTGCCCTATGAAATAAAAACAGAGTCTAAAAATAAATCTAAAGCTTTTTTTTCCCCTAGGGACTTCTATTTCTGCCAATATAGTAAAATAAATAACTTGAATGACCTCATGACTAAACCAAGTAAAATTCTGGATAAAATAGAGTTTGGAAATCTTTAAACACTGATCATAAGGAAACATTATGCAGAGGCAAAACCAAAGTAAAACAGGAATGCTGGAGGGCAAGCAAGTATTGATGGTAGCTTTTATTCTGAAATTATCTGCATTGAGACTTTGAGCTTTCTATCCGAAGGCTGAGCAAGCAAAGAGGATGGGTACAAGGCCTCAGAACTGTCAGGTGGAGAACCTAACAAGACTGATTAATAAAGATGAAACCCTAGAGAATTACATTCTTTACAATCTTAGTGTAAGAAAGAAAGCTCAGTGTTAAGAAGGAGAGGCAAGAAAGCTATCTTTACCTTGATGTGAGGTAGAGGAAAAAATAATCTCATCTGAGAATTTGTAACTAAATCTAGCCCTCATAAAGATGTGTGATTTTGATTTATTCTATGTATATGATTGGAAAAACCTCAAGAAGCAAGTTTAAAGTGGCCCATGTTTGGAAGTGACCCCCAGCTAGGGACACAAGCAAATATAAATTACCTTTGGAAAAACTTAATACCCAGTCTTCAAAATATTCTCACAGAAAGAATTCCAAGGACAGTATGCCAGTCAAAAATTATAGAGTACACAAGGTTCCATGAGAATAGGTAAGAAAATAGACACTAGAACACAACCACAAGGATTTCTGTGTGGTATTATCATAAAATTGAATGTAAAATGACTATGGAATATATCTAAATAAATTGAATATAAGCTTAAAAATTGGAGCAGATAGCACTATGAAAACCTAACAAATTGGAAGAATCAAATAGAACTTCTAGAAACTAAAAATATACAAAATAAATTTAAAATCCTGTGGATACATTAAACGGATGAGACATAGCTGAAGAGAAACTGAGTAAACTGGAAGATAGACCTGAAGAATCCAGGATACAGAAAGGCAGATTAACTCTTATGCTTATGAAGGAAAGGGGTGATAGTTAAGATTATATATATATATATATATATATATACACACACACACATATATACATACATGTATATGTGTGTATGTATATGTATATTGCAATATATTGCAAACAGGAAAAAATCCACACATAGACACATTATCATAAAGTAGCTGAATATAAAAGAAAAACATACCTTCAAAGAAGACAGAAAAAAATAGACCACCTACAAAAGAACAGAAATTGCATTAATTTCCAACTTCTCAAAATCATCAATGGAGGAGCACCTGGGTGGCTCAGTCGTTAAGTGTCTGCCTTCAGCTCAGGTCATGATCCCAGGGTCCTGGGATCGAGCCCCACATCGGGTTCCCTGCTCCTCGGGAAGCCTGCTTCTCCCTCTCCCACTCCCCCTGCTTGTGCTCCCTCTCTCGCTGTCTCTCTCTCTGTCAAAATAAATAAATAAATAATTTAAAAAAAATCATCAATGGATGCCAGAAGACAGCAGAATAATATCTCAAGCATGCTAAGAAAAAAATCACTGCTGACTTAATATTTATTCCCAGGAAAACTATCTTTCACTAATGAGGATAAAATCAAGGCACTTAGAGCCAAACAAAGACTGATTAATTTATCACCCAAAGTTCAGGAAATTCTAAAGGATTCCTTCAAGAAGAGGGTAAATGTCTCTCTAGGTGGAGTTTAACATGAGTGTATGAAAGGTGAATAAATATATTGGTGAACGTGAAAGGTGAATAAATATATTGGTAAATCGAAACAAACATGAAATGTATATAATAGTTGTGATAATAATGATTATAACAAGGATTAATTTGTAGGCATAATAAAGGCTAGAACTAAAATATGGAACCATAATAACATTTAAGTGGAAACGAGAGCAATGTCAGTTAAAATATTCAAATTTGTTTAGATAATTTGAGAGGTGGATTTGGATATTGATAAAGTTTCAACTTTTTTAAGTATACATGTTAAAAGAGCCACGGTCTAAATACAATGTGGAACCTTAACTGGATACTGGAACAACAATATAAAAAGGGTTTTAGTAAAATCAAAGTAAAATCTGAAGTTTATTTAATATGTACCCATATTGATTTCTTAGCTTGATAAAAGTACTGTGATAATGTAAAATGTTAACAATAGGAGAAATTGGGTGAGGGTTATATGGGAACTTTCTGTAATACCTCTGCAATTTCTTTGTAAATCTAAAATTATCCTCAAATAAAAACTTTATTTTAAAAATTACCTAGGATAACTACAAACAATAGCAAACAGTACAACACAGCCAAACAAATAGAGGGGAGAAATGGTTTGAAAAAAAGAAAAACATCTCAACTGATCCAGAGGAAGACATGAAAAGAATGTAACACACACACACACACACACACAGACACACAGAAAAGAAAAAAATTAATTAGCACCACAAGTCAGAATCAGCCCTTAGCTACAGAGAAGTTTAAGGTTATGCATCTACACTGGTTTCCATAGCAACAGGATTTTTCCCCCTGAGTTTAGGCCCTAAATGTCAATTTGATGCTTTCACCCTAAATTTTAAAATCATATCTTAGCTAATGCTAATTCCATTTATAACTTTTCAGAATTCTAACAGGCATAAATAACTCCAGACCTCACTGTAGTGAAAGAAAAAAAAAAAGATTACTTCTTCAGTCAATTTTGTAAGATGTAGCTAAATATATATATAACAAAATAACTGGCGGACATTTCTTTTTGTTTTATGTATTTTTTAAAAATTTTAAACCTGCTTTATTTTTCCTCAGGATAATAACAGGACATTTGAATAAAAAATTATGGTAGAGAAGAAATGTGTCTGAAACAGTATAATAATGGAGACATTTCTTATGTGTTAGTACTTTACCACTTCTTGATGACAATAGGTTCAGTCGCATGCTTTCCTGAGTTGGGTAATTTCTAGTGAAATCCCAATTCTAGTTCTGTGCTGTGTCAGGGACCCCTAAAAATATGTGTTCAAATAGTTCTCCTTAGTTCAAAAATCATACCTTATATTATTTTAAAACTATCAAATTTTGGCCCTAAACTTCGCAGATAACTATTTTTTCAAAGCTAGCAGGGAATCTGGCTGTCATTTATACTTGATATTCAAAACTTTTCAAAGATTCTCTTCTCCACTCCACCAGATGATGGCAGGATCCTTTATATCTCCTCTCTTGAGTCTCAGAGATAAGTAATTATAGTCCTAAGAAGCTATAGCATCCTTAATTGTATAAATACCAAGCTACAAAGGATGGAGCTGTGGACAGTGTATAGCTCTCCATAGGAATTTCTGTAAACAGTTGAAAATGCTGGAACAGTGAGGCCTGGAGTCTTGCACACGGCAAGTAGATAATGGCTCCTTTCAAAGGGATTGTCACTTCTCTCTTGTCCTTTTCATTAGTCACTGCTACTCTTCTGTTTCGCCAGTTCCATTTTTCCTCCAGGCAAACGTCCCATAAGGCATAAGAAAAGAGGGTGGGAGACTAATTAGTGTGTCAAGAAGAACTAGAAGGTATGGTGAGAAATTCAGAATCTCATTTTCCTTTTCCCCCCTTAGAATTGATTTTGCTGTCACCATTTAAAAAATAACAAATGGATGTGCTTCTATTATTTGATGGAGATAAAGTACTTTCTTCCTCTCTACATATAATTTGCTGCAAGTTCTATTAACCAAATATATATTTCAGAACCAAAATTATTAAAAATTCTGCATAAGTCTTAAATAGTATAATTATTTAAGGCTATGAAATGGATTGATTTTTATTTGTTTATACATGTCATTAGGATAAATCCAGATAGAAGTAAGGTAAAAGACATAATCAGATTAGAGTGCTTGCCAGAAAAGTAATGATTTTTTAAAAGCTGTGCATTAGGGGGAAAACTTTGCAATCTGCTATTAAAAGCATTCTATTTATATCATTTATTTGGTTGCAGATTGAATGCAAGATAAGGCTTTGTTGTTATTTGTTTTTAATCAAACACCTCTAGACTCCTGTCCTGAGAGAAGTCTTGTTTATAGTGTGGTTTGTGATTGTTGACAGAAAGTTTTCACAGATGAACTCTTACTAATGCCTTTCTTTTTTTCTTACTGAGGAAAGGGGTGGGCAGGCACCCCTGCTTTCTGTAAACTACTTTTATTTAACACTAAGAAGCTGGTGTGATTTGATTCTTCTCTCTTGTTTTTTTTTTTTTTTGACTGATGCTCACATCCTTCCCAGTTGGGAGTTTGTGATATGGAAAAGTTAGACTCTTGCCAGGTCCTCATTAATCTGAGGTGTTGGGTATTGGTTAGGTAAATGTTAACCCTACACTTGAGTTTCATTACTTTGTAAGCTTTGCTGGTTTCTGCTCTTTTCCCTTATCCTGTTTCCCAAGTGATCAATTTCTGTCATAGGCCTGTTTATTTCCAATGGGATTGTTTTCCTATATAGATTGATTCAAAGAGATTGATTTATTTCCCCCCTCTCCTCCCTTTGGAATGGTCTTTTGATCTTATTTTACTTTATTATTTATATTTATTTATTTGCTTCATTAATTTGCTAGCAAAAAATTCAGTCTTCCTCTTTTTCCCCCTGCTTTCTTGTAGAAAGTTATTTTAATGGTGATACTCTGTGGTTGGTTAACAGCAAACTTGCATGATAGGTGAAAGAAGGTGTTCTATTCTTTCTGTGGAGAAAGTAGTCTCTTTACCTTCCTTCCCTCCTCCCTCTCTCTCTCTCCTTCTCTCCCTCTTTCTTTTTCTTTTCCTTGCCTATTATCTGCTTCAGGAAAGCATATTTCAGTTCTTAAAAATGGAGCCAGAGAAGGTACCAGAAGACATTGAGTTAGGAATCAGGGTCCAATCGCCATTCCCGTAAATATTAAAAAGATCAAACAGGACAAAGGAAAATTAGGCAGGAGTCCTTTAAGAAATGGGTATCATTTTCTCTAAGTCCCTTCAAGATCTGGTTTTCATGATCATCTGTGGAAGGCTGGACCAACACCAAATCTTGTTGTTTTGATAGGGCTTTCAACAACTGGATTAAAAACTAATTGACTTTTATCAATTAAAAATAATTGTTTGACTTCTCCAAAGGGAAAAGTGGAGGGAAATGCTTAGGAGTTAAAATGGAAGACCACTGGGGAAGCAGTAAGTGAGGAATGAGGGCAGAGTGAGGAGGATAATCCAGGAGGCTGAGTCCTGTTGGGAAAGCTAAGGGGCTGCCCCTTGGTTCAGTCTCCTCTGTGCCTCACCCTGGCTGTGTGACTTTGGGCACATTCCCTACTCTTTCTGAGTTCCAATTTCTTCATTTGTAAATGGGAAGATAATATGTATCTCCCAGGGTTTTGTGAGGATTAAAAGGGATAATTAATGTTCAACATGGACAGTGCCTCCCTGAGTGCAGGAAATTTGTCTTCTGTACCTTTCTATGCCCCAGAATCTAATATGGGGCTGGCACATAGTAGGTGCTCAGTAAACATCAGGTCAAAATGGAGGAAAGGACAAGGAGCCTACAAGAGCAGTATGTTAAAGAAGTGGGTCAGGAAGATAAGCAGAAAAACAAAGGAGGAAACACGGAAAGAACAAAAAAAGGAGAAGCATAGATAGTTGACCAGGACCTTCAGGTTACAGCTGTGAACTCTCCAGAAGCCACCCATCCCCCTACTTATCCTGTCTCCTACAGAGGGACTCTTCTGCTCTTTTTTAAAAAAGTCCATTAGGGTCTAAATCACAAACACAAGATAAAAGTATACAGTGTTAGTAAGTACACTGGGATAGTCTTTTTTTTTAAATGAGTTGGTAAACCAAACCCCACTTCCCTACCCTGTCAAACACCAATGGTAATTGGTTCAAATATTCACATCCGAACCTACATGGGTATGAAAACTACAAGTTCAGTGTCACTACTCACCCTGATCACATGAGGCAACCACTAAAATTGTCTTCTGTGTCATTGTTTTATTTATGTGGGCTAGCAAGCACTGAGAAGTGGTGGTGAGGTTTTTCTTGTTTTCTCAGTGATTTCTATTAATCTGCATTTGACACCTTGAGAAACAATCATGGGTTGTAGATGGTCAGTTCAGAAAGGTCATCTAATGTCAGCTCTACCCATGGTGTATTGCAAATGAATCCTGACTACAGTGCCCTGGCATTTTGGTGCTTTATTTACCATAAGTTTTGAATTGTTCTTTCATATTTCACCCTACAAAATTCATCTTGTCTTGATAGATCTGGTTGGGGGAGATCACTCTCCTCTGTTTACATCAAGATCAAGAACTTGAAGTTATCAAGGAATTTTTTATGTAGGTCTACTTTGGATGTTTCTTAGTGTCTCCACACTCAAAATAATAAAAACCATATATGCTAATAAAGAGAGGCAATAGTATAAGCAGGGATGAACATTTCACAAGTCATCAATGTCAGAGTAGTCACCTAATTAAAATACAACTAAACAAAACAATAAAGCCTCAAAATAAAATTAATCTACATTTAAAAAAACCTGATGTCTTAAACTAAATGAAAGACCTGAGCATCTATTGGGAAGAGGATAGTTAAAGGAGAAATAGAACATTTACCTCCAGCCCAGAGGCACTTGCCTCCTCTATTGTGGGGATGTCATCCCAGCAGGTCCTCAGTCATCTCCGAGCATTGGATGGTCAGGGTCTGTAACCTCTGGGCTCTGAGAAGGGATGGCTGCTACCCTGTTTCTGCATCATTCTTGTAGACAGACCCATGGGAGGAGTTCTTCCATGTGAGGTTGAAGCATAGGAGTGATTAAGTGATCTACTTTGCAGCTCTCTTTCCCATAGCATAGATAATGTCTATGTTCAATCTATCAATTTCAAGCCCTTTGTACATATTAAATTCTCAAAAGATTTTCAATGTATGAAAATTTCTTTGAATGAGTGATGAAATTTGATCTTTCAGAATGGACTTTCAACACAAGAAGAGTGTTAATGAGGAAGGTGTAAGATACTAGATTCGGTTATCAGTGAAGTTTAATTGAAAAACTACTATGTTCCAGCACTGTCCTGGGCATTTTCAAACAGAGTAGGGAATATGGTAGCTACAGAAGGTTGACACATAGCTCTGTATCCTGGTTATTGTCAAGGTAATGGTGCGAGCGTAAGTCCTACAGTAAATTATGTTGACATAGCACCTCAGATGGTAGAATCTTTCTTACTTGTTTTACTATCTTGTGCATTTTCTAGCCTCCTGGAAATGTCAAAGCGAAGTTCCATTTTGGGGAATAATTCACTTACTCTATTAGAGTGATAAGTGGTAGGACTTTGCTAAAGTAGAGAGAGCACACAGGGCCACTGAAAATAAAACATTCTTGGATTCTATCATTACTCATACACTTGTGACACCGTGTTTCCTCTGTGTTATAAAATGGCCTTTTCTCAAGCTGTTATGAGGGCTGAAAGGTCATATAGCCTTTGGTTTATTATTCAGAGCTCTCAGGGAAGGGTTTAGTATTTTTTAACAGCATTTCCCCCCACTACATTAGATACATGTCAGATTGGAAAAATCAGACTAGGATGGATTAAGGTGCCTCCTTTACCTGTGATAAGCAACAAATTTTTCCGTATTAAAAATATGAAAAACTTGCATGGAACATTTACTCTGAAGGACACTGTGTTCTCCAATATTTCCCTATTTGTCTTTAAAGCAGCCCTGAGAGATAAAATAATGGAGCAAATATTACTGTTCCCTTTATACAGATGTGGCAACCAAGGCTCAGAAAGATTAGTTATCTTGCTTAAGGTCATTTGTGGGCTTATTTGTTGACTCAATAAATATTTGTTAGTCATAGAGTAATTGGCAGAGCTGAAAATACAATTTGATTTTCTAACTCTGTTTTCCCACTAAGTTAGGTTTTAAGTTACCTTTTAAAAAGCCCGATTCAAAATTTTATTTTGTAAACACATGATTGCATAAGATCTCAAACACACAAAAAATGTCTAAAATGGAAGGGAATTGTCCTTGATTCAGAACTTATTGTCCCAGACATTGACAACTTAAGCCAAGTAGGAGGTGTCTTCTTCCTTTGGAAAGCCATTGCCGTAAATTTTTGAAATGATACCTATCATTGGTCACAGGTAGAAATTGACAATGAAATGGTAATATATAAATATATAAAAGCTACCTCAGAAAACATTTATTTTGTTCTTCCCATTATACTAGGCCTTTATCTCATAAATCTTAGATTTTTTTTACCCCAGCTTTGAAGATGTCACCTCATTTCTTGTGACATTTAGTTGGGCCAATCTCAACATTGGTTTAACAGCAAAACAGAACTTTTTCATGGAGGAAGACCATCCTTGGAAAGAATCTGGGTCAATGAGTGTAGGTAGGGTGTACATAGTACATGGAAGTGTACCAAACTGAGATCCTTCTCTTGTCATCTCCCATACAAGCACCTGCTCATCACTTCTGTTCATTTTTCCTTACTTTTGGCAGTTAACACAAGGGACCAGTAACAAAAGAACACCAGAACACTCCTGTTAAGGACAGTTTTTAAAATGTTGCTTGCCTTAAGGTTTCTATCACTTAGCTTTAGAACGAACATTGTTTTAGTAACTACACTCTGCCAATCAAGCACCTTCATTGACATCACCACCCTGTGTGGGCTGAGGAAAAGCCAACAATGGGAACCGGGCAAGAAGAAGGAGACAAAGCGGAATTCAAACACAAGAGACTTTAAGTTCTCAGTAAACATTTGTCCTCTTTTCTGATAAGTGGAAACTAATATTTGTATTAAATATCCATCTTAAAATACATCTTAAATAGGACATTATTCTTACAAGTTCTCATCACAAGAAAAAATATATAACTATGTCTGGTGTCAGATGTTAACTAGACTTCTTGTGGTGACCATTTTGCAATATACCCAAATATTGAATCATTATGTTGTACACCCGATACTAATACAATGATATACGTCAATTATATCTCCACAAAAATTTTTAAAAGAATAATGTTAGTATTCCAATATTATTCCCTCTTTACTGATCTTCTCATTCACTCAGCAGGTAAATTGGAGAGGAGAACCTCCTTGTAGTTCTCAGCTATGCTTTGCTCCACTCTTTGTCCTTTTCATGACCATAGGAGCTCCCTCAGGGCAAGGACTGTGTCTTTAATAGCGTCACCTCCCCTCCCAGCGTACAGAGTCTGCACACAGTGGTAAGTCAGTAAGAGCCGTCATCTGTCTGATGGGTAATACAATTTTGTGCATTAGTGCAATGGTGATTTTCCTTCTCTGTGTAGTGTGGCTGAGCAATCCCATCTGCTATCTGCACTGCTTGCTGTAATCATGGCAGTAGCGTGTGGCTAGAGGGCCAGTTTTTGTTCAGAAAGCCATCTTCCGGTCTCTCAGATACATGTGGCTTTCAACAGAACAGAGGCTTGAAAATCAAAAGATGAAATTTCGTATCTAAGAAAACAAGACAGCAACTGCTCTGGTAAGCAGACATGGTAATCTAGCTAAGTTTAGTCTTTATGATGAATCATCTAGAGACTATTACTTGCTCTGGGTCATTAGCTGTTTTATTTTTAGAAAATGTGAATTTCAGTTCCATCCATTTGGTGGTACATAATCAGAGTGGATTTAGTCCAAAGTAGGTAATTATAGGTCAGCTGGAGGTGATTATCTCCATCGATGAGCCTGCCCGGGGGTAAGAGGCTCTATGTAAGACTTTGAAAGCAACATTTTCTTCCTCAGCAGCAATTTAATATAAATGAGGCTCTTTAAGGGCTTTACTTGCAACATCTTAACTTGGTTTGTTGTCCTTCTGCCTGGGGTGGGGGGCAGGGGAGGTTCTAGAAAGTTCTAAAGAAAGATTGGCAGTACACTTTTCTTTATAGCCATTAAAAGGAGAAAGCAAATGTAACCATCTTAAATGGGTTAAGTTTGCTGGGCTGGTTTGTGTCTTTAATGGGAGGGAGAATGTTTGGTGTGTCAGTGAGAATATTTCATCCCCCAGCAGGTGCTTTTCCCTGGGCACCAGATGCTTTTCTACTGCGGAGCCATCAGCGTCTCTCTCATGTGGTCGACTCTTCATCGAGCCTCTGCTTCCTCCGCATCCCACCTCACTGACACGATTACGTCCAAGAGGTCCTAATAAATGTGTCACCAACATTGCAGGCATTAGATCTTCTACTTGTCACTATTTGCTTAGGGATCTTAGTAGGGAAAAGAAGAAATGTCTATCATTTGGACTCTGCTGGAAAGAAGTCTAAATTCCTCCAGTCGTGGTTGTATGTTATTTCAGAAAATGTTTTTTAGAAACCCTTTTGATGACCATGTAAGCCCATTGGTTTCCTTCACTCATCCCTGGCAGCAGACATTTCTGGCTTCATACAACCTGGAAGTTCACCTCTCATGACTCTTTCTTCTGTCTTTCACTCTTGAATCCAAATTGCAACAAGTGCTCTGTGTTTGTGCCATGAAAACATGATCTGGTGAAAGGAAATTAATTTGTTAAGTTAGAAGAATACGGGCCAGCTAATGGTGTAGTGATTCATTGAGTAATCTTGGCATGTTTAATCTTCGTAAGGTTTGTTTCTTCATTTAGGTAGTGGGAGAATATGTACTCCACAGGTTTATAGAAATCATCAGATGTGGTTTATGAAGCAACGAATATTCCAGAGTTAATAATTGTTAGCCTACTACCAATTTATGCATCCATACGGTCTAATTTTGTCATACTTATTGGTGGCAGAATTCAGTATTTTATATTAGTATGTGTCTGGGGTCTGTGAATACTATCTATGTGATCATTTCTAAACTAGCAGCATGACAGGTACAGATAGAAACATGCCATGTGAGCATGGAGTGGATGAACTAATAACTGAGAAAAAGAAAACTTGATTAAAAAAAAATCCACAGAGTTCTAGAATCATAAAGCTGGAAAAGACTTTAAAGTTGATGTAATACATTCTTATTTATGGGAAAGTAATGTCCATAGATATTATGGGACCTGCTCGAAGTCTCCCCAACTATGTAGTCGCAGACCTGGTTTAGCCCCAAGTCTGACCTGACCCCTGAGACACCCCTTTGCCCATTCTACAAAGTCATTATAACATGGTCTGCTTAAACTCTGCATATAAGCACATTAGGTAGATATGAAATGTTACCAATTGGAAGAGAGAGATAACCTAGAACCCAAGGTATTTGCCACATGAACAAAATATTACAGAAGGATTGTATAGTGCCCATTATTTTCCATTCTGCTCCTACCTCCACCCCAACTAAATGATTTGGTTTAGCTTATGTTGCTTCTCTGACCTCTTCCTCTTTCTGGGGTCATCTCAGATGTATTTGTGGATTCTTAAGATGGCAGGGAATACTGGACTCTGTTTTCCATCTGGTGGGAAATATGTTGTGACATCCAGAATCAGAATCAGATTTCTAATATTGTCTCTAAATACCTTAAATTCTGGTTGTATAATACACTTCTATTTGACTTCATAAACTAGGATGAACAGTCAGTAAAGTGAGGGCCAGAAAAACTTCTAGATTGAAGTCCAATAGTTGACATATTTAGTGGTGAGAGTGGAGATCCTGCTGTAACCAAATCAATTCTCCTTTAAAGATACAGAACATTTTGCAAGATTCAAACCAATCCCCAAAACTTATTTTAGGGGGAAAACAGCTGTTGGCCAATAACTTGACCAGATAACAATCTTACCAGGCCTCAATTTCCTCTGTAAAATAGGGATAATAACTATTCCCAGTGCTAAAGGGAGGATGCAATGAGGTCACGAATTTAATGTATTAGCACAGTGCCTGGCAGACAGCAAGTACTACCGAAAAGGGAAAAAAATTTTTTTTCCCGAAATCAAACAGAACTTGAAGAAAGAAAGAAAAAAATCTCATTTTGTAATAAAAAGAAAGAAGGGTGATATTTGCAGGTGGTACTGGATAGGGTGCAGACACGAGTTTGTGCTATGTTCACTACTTTGATCAGAGGACACAGAGAGTGAGTCAGGCTCCAGATCAGCTTACTGGTCCATCTCTAACTTTGTAGGATGTTAGCTTTAGATACCTGAGCTATTCCAAACAGAAAGCAAGCTACCCATTTTAGATCAAGTTTTATAGGTGAATATGAAGAATATTTTTGGTTCATTAAACTTTCATGTAAATTAGTTTAAGTACTTCCTAAAGCGATATTGAAATTCAGGGAACACTGCCTGATTCCAAATGTCCCTAACCTCAGTCTCTGGAGTAGCTATAGTTCTCATTTCTGAATTATCACTAACTGATTTCTGGAATTGTCTGGTTCAGTGTAGCACTGACATTAGATAATGGCACAAAGAAAAAGTATAGAAAATCTATAAAAAGACTCCATTTCACTTATTAGCTGTATGGCCTACAGATTAGATATAATACTATGTAAAAAACCTAACCGATGAGAATGGATAGTTAAGAAAAAACAAACTATAGATCATGCAAACTTATTATCTATCAAATTTTAATAAACTGCTTTTTCAAATTTTATTCATATCTGTTTTATCTGACTCAGTTTAAATTGGTAGACATCATTATTTTAAAACAAAATAACCAGAATTTTTAATTTAAGAATCTGAATTCATAGTTTTTGAAAATAATTTGGAAATGGAAATGTATTTTAATTAAGCAAACTTTAGTAAGAGTTATAGATGAGATACTTCCAAAGATGACTGAATTCTTTTAAGATTATTCTAATTCGAGAGGAAAGAAGAGTGGTAACTTTGAACTAACTTTTCAAACAGCCTGAAAAATATAAGGAAATTGATTTATTTCTTCTGTCTCCTTCGGTCCCATGGATCCTCTTTCTCTTGTACAAGATCTCACAATGATGAAAAATACTCATTCAGGTTTTAAACAGTTTCCCTTCAGTTTCTGCTCTATTAATAAACCTTTGAATTATTCTGTTGGCTAGGCATCTTATTCAGTATTTTATTTCTATATTCAAACTTTAAAGCATAATAAATCATCCATCTATTTATCCAATAAGCATTTATCTAGTGCTTACTGTTTCCTAGGTTATGAAAATATGAACTTGAGTAAGATCCACCCCTGTACTCAAGGAGCTCATTAACCTTTATCATCTCTCCCTGTCCAGGCCATTCCAGGGACACTTACCCAGCAGATTCAGAGTATCCCAGTTAGTCACAGATTCAAGCTGTTAGTTTTCTTTTGTCTTCATCACTATGACCTTTAACTCTGGCTGGTGACATTTTTTGTTGCCTTCTTTCTACTTTTTTGACTGAAAACTAACTACTGAATTAACCAGGTATTTTTTCCACAAAGGTGAGACATCACTTTTCAAGGGTATGATAGGCAGTTTTTCTCCAGAAATAAGGCTCTAAAATCCTAATTTTTTCCCTTTTTCTGCTAATTCTTTGTATAACCTCATCAATTTCTTCCACTGCAAAATTCTATTAATAAGTCTGCTAAGAGCTGTTTGATGATTTGCCAAAATTAAGATCAGCCATAAAACTTTGAGCTTTTGAAAGTAGCACAACTAAGTTTATCACAGTAGGGTGATTTTTATCTTCTTTCAAATTGTCTGATACAAAAACTCCACTTTGCAAAAATCTAATTGATCACTAATTCCTTAGTAAATAATAGGCAAAAAGATCTCAATAGCTGATCTCCTCCTTTAAAAAAAAATTTTTTTTATTTACTTATTTGAGAGGGAGAGAGAGAACGAGTGGAAGGAGGGCAGAGGAAGAAGCAGACTCCCTGAGGAGCAGGGAGCCCGATGTGGGGCTCGATCCCAGGACCCTGGGATCATGACCTGAGCCGAAGACAAATGCTTAACCAACTGAGCCACCCAGGTGCCCTGACCTCCTCCTTTTTGCAGTAAGGGATATCTCTGATTTTTGTATGCGTTTCCTATAGCAAATTGCCTATTCCCATTGTCATATACAGGAATATGCTCCCAGAAGGAAAGACAAAGTATGACAGGTGTGGTCTCCCCCACCACATGATACATAATCTATTAACAATCGTTCCATTTTCCTTGTTTTCAAAATAGACAATTTAAATAGTTTACCTTTTTCCATGTACAAGCTTGTTCATGTAATTCCCCTATCATACCTTTTCAATACTTAGTCAAATGGCTAAACTATTGAAACTTGCAAACTCATTTGAGTATGGGGCATATGTTTAAGTGGAGGACACAATTTCCCCATCCTCAGGGGTCCTCACTAACTCTGACTTTAATATTTGAACAGTCTTACTGGTTATGTCATTGCTTCAGTTATTTGCTACCACACTAATTACATTAGAGCCACTGGAGGCATGATTTAATCAGTTCACCCACAGCAAATGCTCTAGAAAGAATGTAACAACTTCTTCAAAAAGACTAGACTTCTAGAATCCGATCATCTAGCCCAACCTCTACAAGAATCCCTTTTAAGGAAACTGTGAAGGATGGTCATCCAGCCACCACTTGATTATGTCAAGAATTGGGTGACTCACTACTAGTTTGTGGGGCATTCCAGTCCAATGGTGGTTAGTACAAAGTCCCTTCACAAAATTCCTGGTGATGGCCCTTGAAAAAAAACAAAGGACAAATCTAGCTCTTTCTCTCAGAACTATTTCTTAAATATTTGAAGAGAGAACTGTTTCTTAAATATTTGAAGACAGTATGAGGTGGAATCAAGTTCCTGACCTATTATTGTCTCCATTTAGATTTTTCCAGTATTTGAACTAGCTATTCAGAAATGTTGGCCAAGAAGGCTTCAAGACCTTGGAGGTTTCCAATCCAGTTTATAACCAGCTAAGGGCAATGTGGAAGGCAAGAGTATGGCGGACCTGACTGGTCATTGTGAAAGCAGATAGCTGGGCAAGGGTAGAAAAGTGTAAAAAGCCTAGTAGAAGAGAAGGTCTAGGAAGCAAAGGATTTACACAGCAGAAAGCCAGAACATCCTGACAGTGGTTACTCCTATAGCTCCCTGAATATATGTGCTTGAACCTTGATAAGTGTGGAATGAAGAGGTGCAATAAGAGAGAAGTTAGTGGTAAACTATGTTGGGGAACTCCTGGATTAAATAAGATGAGATGGGTTTCTTTATTGCAGGACCCATCAGTCTTCAATATCCTGCAGTAGATTGTCATTCTCCAATGGAGGGGTAAAATACAGTGTTTTGGAACATCGTTAAGCCTGAAATCCTGTTTTTTGTAAGCAGCTTGGGTCTATCAACTCATCCTCAGTTTGGATTATCAGCTTCTCTGGGTTTAAGAGTTCTTAGTAGTTTCTCAAGTAATTAAAATAATCTCAAATTGAAAGGAGACAATAACTCTATGTTAACTCATGGGAACTATGAATTCATATTACCTGCAATAGTTATCAAAGTCTGCTGTACATCAGAATCACCAAGGAAGATGGTCAATAAAATATTTGGGCCCTATCTTAGAATTTCCAGTATGAGACCTAGAATCTGCATGTTTAACAAGTTTTCAGGTGTCTTCTATTCAGCCATTCTGCACTGACATCAAGTCTACAAGACCCCTGGTGGGTCATTTGACCTCTCTCTAAATACAGTGAGCAATGGAGCAGGTTGAGGAGCTGGGGCTTTGTAGTAGACCTCAGTCTCACATTGCTTGTTACCTGCTCTGTGGCCTTGGACAAACTTTTTAACTTTCCTAAACTTTGACTTCTTCATCTACTTAATAAAATCTTCCTCCTAGTGTTTTTCTGAGGATAAAAAAAATTTTTTTAAGTAAAATACATAGTATGTTTCATGGCTCATACTTTTAGTTCTTACACAATACTTGGGAGCTATCATTATGTTCTGAAGTATGTTGGAATTAATTAAATACAGCTGAAGAGGATAAACTGTTCAACATAACTTTAAAGAGTTTTTAGTCAAAAGCACATGGGCTTCCTAAAAGCCAGGTACCTTCTCCCTCCTTTTACAAAGAACCACACCTGCTGCTCAAAACGGAAGGCAATCGAATGTTCCAGTTGACTTGAGGCTTTGTTTCCCTTTCTTTAGAGGTTAGGCTTTGACTCCGACAATGGCATAGATTCAATACAGTTTGAGACACTTCTGTATATTATGGGATATGTCATTTAACAAAAACTAAAAAGTGTAGTTATGAATGTGTTTCAAGGATCCCACCGAAAGAGTCTCTTTGCCAGATGCTGACTAGAGTTTTAGGATTCTGCTAATGTCAGAGTTCACTTGATTATTTCCATGGTACAAATGGGGAGGGGCTCACCAGCTCTTGAGGCAGTAAATCCCATTTCTGGGAAGCATCAGCTGAGAGAATATTCTCTCTTACAGTAGGAAGCTTAGCTAGCCTGAGCTCTGGAAGTTTCCTTCCAGCAGAGCAGAGACAAACCTCTCTGAATTGGTGGGCAGTTTTCTCTAGGGTGTATCTTTTTTTTTTTTTTTAAAGAGGGCATATCCTTCCAAGTTTCTGCTTTATGCACAAGTGTCTTTTCCAACTCCCTGCTCCTTCCTCTCTGGGATCCAAGATCTTAAATTTCATCCTTATCTCACTGTTAAAGCCATTGGTCATTAGGGCCAATTTCTGGGTCTAATAACAGTCTTCTTTCTCATCCCATCTTAATCCCCTCTGAATTCACATCCTTTTCTCCTTCATTTCTGTCCCATGGAGATTTTCCTTTCCACCTGTTGGTCTTTTTGTTATCTTCTGCTGTCACTCAAAAGGTCTTATTCCTTTTCCAGACAAAAGTCATTTGTATATTTGCAGATAGTTATGTCAGTCTATTTCCTTTCCATGGATATAACATTCACAATTGCTCAGTATAAATGGACTATGGTCTGTGTTCTTTAAATGCTCTTTACTTTTTCAATTTACCTTAAAGTTGCAGGCCCAAAGTAATGCCTCAGGTGCGTTTCAACCTATGTAAATAGACTACACTATACCCTCTTTTGCTCTAAATGCTATTCTTCTGTTAATTAGCAATCTATGATTGTACTGGTCCACTTTGACAATTCTGGAATGTGTTGACACAGATTAAATTTGGTCAAAGAAAGTTTTTCTATGTGCTCCTGTAATCCTGGATAGAACTGAAGTTTAATTCTGTTGACTGGTTTCAGTCAATTAAAAGAGATTGAAGATATATGTTAATTGCAATGGTTTTTGGAGGACTCAGTGATCTCTATTATCTATCTGAGGTATTTTGGCTGGGCTAAGGAGAAACAAAAATTTTCAAAAGTGAAATCTGTGAAATTAATTCAGACACCATAATTTACCAACTATAAAAAGGCAACACTTTACTAAAATGTATTCAATGTGTGACCGATTTGGCCTTTTTACCTTTTTAAATTTTTTTTTACTTAAATTCAATTTACTTAACATATAGTGTAGAATTAGTTTCAGGGGTAGAATTTAGTGATTCATCAGTTGCATATAACCCAGGGCTCATTACATCAAGTGCCCTCCTTAATGTCCATCACCCAGTTACCCCATCCACCACCCACTCCCCTCCAGCAACCCTCAGTTTGGCATTTTTACTTCTATTGGCTCAATTTATAGATTATTTTTCTTACAAATGTCAGTGATTTGTATTTTCTATTTTGATTCTTTTTAATTTTTTTCTTTGTCATTGGCCTTGTGGCCGTATCTTTAATTTAACATACAAAATATTCAATCTAGTTTTTTTTTCCTGCCATTTTTTCCCCCTGCCAATGAAAATTTAACGCTACAAAACACTTGGAGATAAATTTGGTTTAATTCAGCAGGTTGACTTGGAGATAAATTTGCTTTAATTCAGCAGGTTGTTGCCATTTTTAAAAGAATAGGCGGTGCACTTACTGCCATCTGGTGGAACGTTTTAGAGGAAAGAGAAATAGCAACTAGATTAGTTAAAACATTACGAACACCTAACCAGGAAAAATTACTTCACTGAATCAGTTTACCTGTTTAACTGGAGCCATGTAAAACTAATTCAGGCCCACGTGAAGCCTAAATTAATTGAAACCAAAGAAAAAGATGGTATTCAATTTTCTCTCTTCTTCTAGCTGTTAATTTACTGTCCCAACTGTGTAGCAATATTTCTGACTATAATTCCACGTTGGTTGCTTAAACATGGAGGTGAAAATCAGAAAAATTTAAACTAAAAGATTTCTATTTTAGGGGCGCCTGGGTGGCTCAGATGGTTGAGCGTCTGCCTTCGGTTCAGGTCATGATCCCAGGGTTCTGGGATCGAGTCCCGCATCGGGCTCCCTGCTAGGCGGGGAGCCTGCTTCTCCCTCTGCCTCTGCCTCTCTCTCTCTGACTTTCATGAATAAATAAAACATTAAAAAAAAAAAAAGATTTCTATTTTAAATTTTCTCAAGTTTTGACTCTATCAATGTTTGATTTCCTTAATGGATTAGCCTCATTTGGGCTTTTTCATTTTTGTTAAATTCCCATCTGAGTATTACAGGTTGTTCTATTTAACATCCTAACAAATCAAAATCAGGTAAATTTCATGATGGTGTTTCCTCACACTGTATTCCCTTTCTTCCCAAGGATTCTTTATTATTCATCTCCTTTGTTCATGAATAAATAGTGAAAGCACTAGTCCCATCTTCTTGCTAAACATCTCAGGCAAGCAACTGTACCTTTCATCCTCAGATTACATATCTATATAATGACAGGGATTGTCTTGTTTATATTAAATGGTCTCTTACAATTCTGAGACTCCATGAAATCATGAACAAATCATTTAAATTGGTTTGACCAGTTAGATCCAATAGAAGTGTTAGCATTTTCCTCGGGGCAGTAAAAGCTGGTAGAATTGCCCTGACTTCAACACGAGACTGAAAGTAGCCTTCCCTTAAATCATACCACATGGGAAGCTGCCTGGTTTATTATTTTAAATGTTTATTACATTTATTATTTCTTTTATGTATCAACATAATGAGTCTGTGTTAGGTTTGGGGACTTAGTCATAAGCAAATTAGCAAGCAACATTAGGGGAAGACAGGTAACTCTACAAATGATTATAATATACCTCAGTGGTTCATCAACTTGAATACCCATAAAAATCAACAAAAATGTCAAATTGTTAAACTTGAGGGTTCCTGGGCCCTACTCCTGGAGATTCTAATTGAAGAGGTTTGGGGTAAAACCACAAACCTGTATAGTTGAAAAGTCCTTCAGGTGGTCCTGATCTGAGTGTAAGGACACAGTAGAAGAAAAGTTGATACGGAGGATGGATGTTACAAGAAAGGTAAGCACATAGTTATAGATATAAGGGATGGAAGGAGTGTTTAACTTAATTAGAAGGATTCAAGGAGGTTTTTTAGGAGTAAAGAAGGAAAAGACTGAATCCAGGAAGAGGTTTTGAATTCCAAGCAAAGAAATGAGAATTCCAGGTAGGAGAACTTGGCACTTTGAGGGGATAGCAAGTAGGTCAGTATTTCTGAAAGGCACAATTTGGGGATGAAATTGACCACATATTCAG
>NC_138376.1:112080828-112100304 GCF_054177405.1 Leptonychotes weddellii
GAAATTGACCACATATTCAGATATAAAGCAGGTGGCAAATTTCAGAGAATTAGTCTAATTTGGACAATGCTTTCTAATCACAATGTGATTCATTTAGAAACCAGTAAGTTATTTTACAACTGCTTATGTCTGGAAATGTAAAACCCAGATGTTTAAATAATACATAGGTTAAAAAAGAAATCATAAGAAAAATAAAAAATGACAAAACTAAACTTTCATGAAAATGCCACACATTGGAACTAGAGGGAAATAGATAAAATAGCATTTAGAGGAAAAATTAGAGTCTTGTGATATGCATTAAAAGAGCAGAAAGGTAGGACGCCTGGATGGCTCAGTCGGTTGAGCATCCAACTCTTGGTTTGGGCTCAGGTCACGATCTCAGGGTTATGAGATCGAGCCTCACGTCGGGCTCTGTGCTGGGTGTGGAGCCTGCTTAGATTCTCTCTCTCCCTCTCCTTCAGCCCCTCTCCCCACTCTCTCTCAAATAAATAAATCTTTAAAAAAAATCAGAAAGGTTAAAAATTAAAGTGGAAGGAAGGAAATCAACTATAAGCTACTGAAAGCAGAATCCAAATACAGCAGAATAGGAATATTGTATCAATTTACAGTGTTTTTAGAAATTAAAAAAAATCCATGTACATGTGTGTCTATTTTTGACTTATGATTTAAACATGTGAGTTATTAATTTGGCCTTTGAATTGAATCTATGAATTGTCCACATGTAGGTTTTAAACTTCCAGACATATGAAGTTTAAAAAGTAAGGTTTGTAGTAGTTATTGATTTCTACATCCAAGCCAAGGTTGGTTACCCATGGTAATTTACCATAATATGATTCCAGCTGTATCCAAGAATATATATATATATATATTTGAAATGTATTTTCATGGAATCAGTTACAAGACAAATGAGCACATTATTAAGCCATAGATCTTAGTGTGATGAATGAGACGACTCCTTAGAGTTTTCCCACCTGGTGATCAGAAAGAGAATGTGTTGCTGTCAGGGTTATGGACAAAGATCCAATCCTATATGTATGTATCACATAAATATCTTTCTTCATTGTATGTCAGTAGGGTAAAGAAAAAAACTATTTCCGAAGTAGCTGATATTCACAAATGAATGAAAGTATTATTTTTGGCATAAATCTTCAACCTCAGGTGATCAGCACAATACCATTATTTCTAATAGCAATTATAAAAACAAACAAGTTCTAATAATTAATGATTGAGATAGAGATTGCCCAACCAGAAGTATTTCTGAATACTTAGTGTAATGCTATTGTAGTAGCCCTATCTTTCTTTAAATTTTGCCTCTGACTCAGTGACACATGAAGAAAAATATCTGCAGCAATTTATGATTCATAAACATGTTGTACTAGGTTAGACTTATAATGAAAAAGTGTTGATAATCCTGGATACATTCATCCGCCCCTCCCCTTTTTATTTTTAATTTTTATTTTTTTGAAAATGCAATGCATTTGTTTTTTTATTGCTATGTAACAAATGACCACAAACTCAATGACTTAAGACAACACACTGTCTCAGTTTCCAATTTCTAGATAACTCTATCCTTTTGCCCCTCCCCTTTTACTGCCTGCTTTAGGAATCTTGCTGGCATCTCAGGTGTTGGGAATTTTGGAGGATCTTTGACGAGGCAGAAAGCCTTAAAAAGCTGGCTTAAGAGCTTGGGTGGCTCAGTCGGTTAAGCATCTGCCTTCGGCTCAGGTCATGATCCCAGGGTCCTGGGATGGAGCCCCGCATTGGGCTCCCTGCTCAGCCGGGAGCCTGCTTCTCCCTCTGCCTGCCGCTCCCCCTGCTAGTGCTCTCCCTCTCTCTCTCTCTGTCAAATAAATAAAATCTTTAAAAAAAGAAAAAGAGCTTGTAGAAAATGACTATGCAAAAAATGAGTTAATATAGTAGGTCTGATATTGCTATTCTTAGAAAGGTCTACTTGCAAGGTTGAATCTTGACTGGTGTTTGGTAACTTGGCTGGTAAATAGTTCTTTAGACTTATAGAGAACTTTCTCTAAGTGAAAACAGTGCCTCACTATACTTAAAACTATTTGTACAAACATTATGATTTATGCTGAATGCCTGCTTTCCTTACAGGAATTTGGAATTTTGGTACATGGTAAACAGAGAGCGCCTATGTTACCAGACTACAATAAAAACTTTGGGCACTGAGTCTCTAATTAGCTTCCCTGGTGGACAAGATGTTGTCACAATTCAAAGCTGGGGGATGGGGGGGACAAAGAGTATCCTTTGTGACTCTAGTGGTGGAAGTTTACACCTGGTTTCATCTGGACGGTGCCTGTCTGCATTTTCCCTTTGCTGATTTTTCTTTTTTTTTTCTTGATTCTTTTTTTAAAATTTTTTATTTAAATTCAATTTCATTAACATATACTGCATTATTAGCTTCAGAGATAGAATACAGGGATTCATCAGTTGCATACAACATCCAGTGCTCATTACATCACGTGCCCTCTTTAATGCCCATCACCCAGTTTCCCCATCCCCCCACCTACCTCCCCTCCAGCAACCCTCAGTTTGTTCCCTATAGTTAAGAGTCTCTTATGGTTTGTCTCCCTCTCTGTTTTTTTCTTAATTTATTTTTCCTTCCCTTACCCTATGTTCATCTTTTTTTTTTCTTAAATTCCACGTGAGTGAAATCATATGGTATTTGTTGTTCTCTGACAGACTTATTTCGCTTAGCATAATACCCTTGAGTTCCATCCACGTTGTTGCAAATGGCAAGATTTCATTCTTTTTGATGGCTGAGTAATATTCCAGTCTGTGTGTGTGTGTGTGTGTGTGTGTGTGTGTGTGTCACGTCTTCTTTATCCATTCATCAGTTGATGAATATCTGGGCTCTTTCCATAGTTTGGCAATTGTGGACATTGCTGCTATAAACATTGGGGTGCAGGTGCCCCTTTGAATCACTATACTTGTATCCTTCGGATAAATACCTAGTAGTGCAATTGCTATGTCTTAGGGTAGCTCTATTTTTAACTTTTTGAGAAACCTCCATACTGTTTTCCAGAGTGCCTCTACCAGTTTGCATTCCCACCACAGTGTAGGAGGGTTCCCCTTTCTCTGCATCCTCTCCAGCATCTGTTGTTTACTGAGTTGTTAATTTTAGCCATTCTGACCAGTGTGAGGTGGTATCCCATTGTGGTTTTTTTTTTTTTTTTAAGATTTTATTTATTTATTTGACAGAGAGAGACACAGCAAGAGAGGGAACACAAGCAGGGGGAGTGGGAGAGGGAGAAGCAGGCTCCTGGCTGAGCAGGGAGCCCGATGCGGGGCTCGATCCCAGGACCCTGGGATCATGACCTGAGCTGAAGGCAGACGCTTAACGACTGAGCCACCCAGGCGCCCCTCCCATTGTGGTTTTGATTTGTATTTCCCTGATGCCGAGTGATGCTGAGCATTTTTTCACATGTCTGTTGGCCATTTGGATGTCTTCTTTGAAGAAATGTCTGTTCATGTCTTCTGCCCATTTCTTGACCATTTTTTGTTTTGTTTCTTTTGGGTGATGAGTTTGATAAGTTCTTTATAAATTCTGGATACTAGCCATTTATATGATAAGACATTTGCAAATATTTTCTCCCATTACATAGGTTGCCTTTTAGTTTCCTTTGCTGATTTTTCTATGTATCCTTTTGCTATAAAAAGTCACAGATACAAGTAGGACTATACAGTGAGTCCTATTGGTCCTCCTAGCAAATAATCAAATCTGAGGGTGGTCTTAAAGACCCCCAAGACAGTGACACACAGGAATAAATGTTCAGGAAAGATTGAACTGCCATGTAATGTTCCCTATTCATGCTGCTTGAAAGACGAATAGTACAAAGGAAAAAGAGTCATACATTTGATCAAGTTGAGGTTTATCTGGATTAATAAACATCCTTTAAAACTATAAAAGTGTCTTCTAAAACTGCAAAGGGGTTATCAGTTACATACTACATGAGCATTAATACTAACACCCAATGCCACTGTAACACTTATACTAGGCATAGTCCTAAATTCTTCACATGGATTATGTTATTCAATCCTTGCATTGCCTTTTGACAGCACCTATAATTATTTCTACTTTACAAATGCAGATTGAGGCTCAGAGTGATTAAGTAACTTGTCCTGGCCACACCTCTGTGAGTAGCAGAGTCAGGATGTCAACATAGGGAGTCTGACTCCGAAGGCCATCCTCTTAACCACCAATCTTTTTTTTAAAAAAATATTTATTTATTAGAGAGAGTGAGCACAAGCAGGGGGAGTGGCATAGAGAGAGGGAGAAGCAGACTCCCCACTGAGCAGGGACCCCAATGCGGGGCTGGATCCCAGGACTCCAGGATCATGACCTGAGCCAAAGGCAGACGCTTAACTGACTGAGCCACCCAGATGCCCCTTAACCACCAATCTTTATTGCCATCTTGAATTTGGACTGGATTTTTTTTTCTAATCCCCACAGAAAGAAGGGTAATTTTGATTGGAGAAAAGAGAGATGGGTAATTTTGGAATATGGAACACTCAATTCCTGGCATGTTTAGGTTGCAACTCCACTCTATTCCATCATACTGTATCGCCAGATATATATATATATATAAAACACACACACACACACACACACACACACTGCACTGATGACATAAGAGAAGGATATTGAAGTCTGTTGGCCCAGAGGCCTCAAAGGATTTGGAAATGTCAGAGAGATGAAAAAAATAAATTAGGAAAGTAACAAAGGTAAACATTAACCTATATTTTAAAAATATGCCTAGAACCCAGTGGTCTTACTGAAGGGAAAAGAAAAAGCTCAGAGTTTGGAAATCCAAGGAAGCTAGAGTGCAAAGGGGTCCTCTCAAGTGTTTGGTAGAATTCTGACCTAGATTTGCATGTAAGAGACTACAGGAGTCAAGGGGGGAAAAAAACCATAGGAAGGAGCAGGCAGAACAATTCCCAGGGCTCACACTGGTGAGGGACAGTGACCGTTTCCAACAGCCAGAATGGAAAAATATCTTCATACACACAGCACTGGGTAGATTTCTTAGGGAGTTATTGTCTCAGTAGTGGTCCAGATTAGCCCCCAAATTACCCCAAGCGGAAGAAGCATGAAGAAACCACAAGATACATCATAATAAAATTGCTTAAATCAGTGCTGAAGAGAAAAATGTTAAAATCAGCCAGGCAGGGAGAAAAAAACAAACAAACAGACATGTGAAGTATAGAGGAATGCCAGCCGACCTGTCATCAGAATCCACTCAAGCCAGAAGAAAATAGTGGAACATCTTTAAAGTACTGAAAGGGAAAAGAAAATCAACCTAGGGTTCTATATCCAGCGAACATATGTTTTTAAAGTAATATAAAAATAAAGACTTTTTTAGACATAAAAAGGCTAAGAAAATTTATTGCTATCAGACCTCCACTGCAAAAAATGTTAAAGTAAATCTTTCAGGAGAAAGGAAAATATTATCAGAAATTTGATCTACACACAGGAATGAAAAGCATTTGAAGGAGTAAACATATATTTTGAAGAAATTTAAAAGATAATAGACTTTTAGAAGTAAAAATAACTATATTTTGGAGTCTATAATACATATAAAGGTAAAACCATGACAAAATAGCACAAAAGTCAGAAGCAGAAGAATGGAAATACACTGTTGTAAAGTTATTATACTATGTATGAACTTGTATAATATTATTTGAATGTAGAAGTTAAAGATGTGTATTGCAAACTTTAGAGCTACCATTAAAAAAAAAAAGAGGTTTAGTTAATAAGCCAACAATGGAGATGAAGTGGAATAAGGAAAAACACTCAATTAATACCAAAATGGCAGGAAAAGAGAAACAAAGATTAGGTAAAATAAATAGAAATGAATAGCCAGAGGGTAACTTTAAGCCCTAGCCTATCAATTGCATTAAAAGTTAACACTATAATTAAAAGGCAGAGATTGTCATGTTGATACAAAACAAGACCCAATTATATGCTATCTAAAAAAATCCAGCTTAACTATAATGGAACAGGTAACTTAATGGTAAAATGATGGAAAATTATGTACCATAAAATACTAATCAAAAGAAAGCTAGAGTGGTGATATTAATATCAAACAAAGTAGATTTTGAAACAACATTGCTAGGGATCAAGAAGTTCCTTTCATACTAATAAAGATATTAAATTATCAAGGAAAATTAATCTTAAATGTATACACACTTAATAACTAGCTTCAAAGTGCATGAAACAAAAACAAATAGAATGGACAAGAAAGACAAATCCACAATTATATTTAGATATACTAACACCTTACATTCAATAATTAATGGAAGTAGAAGACAGAAAATCAGTGAGACTAGTCTTAAATGACACTATCAACTTATTCAATAGAATTGACATTTATAGAACACTTCATCCAAAACAATAGAATGCACATTCTTTTCAAGTGCACATGAAATATTTTCCAAGATAGACCATTTTCTAGGACATAAAACAAGTCTCAAGAAATTTAAAATAATTGGAATCTTAAAAAGTATGTTCTTTGACCACAACAGAATTAAATGAAAAAAAAAAAAAAACCCACCAACATCAGAAACATACCTGGAAAAATCCCCAGATATTTGAAAATTAAATAACACATTCCTAAATAAAACATGGGTCAAGAAAAAGTTTACATGGAGAAAATAGAACATATTTTGAACTAATTGAAAATTAAAACACCACATCATGAAAGTTATAAGATGCAGCTAAAATAGTGGTTAAATGAAAATTCATAGCAATAAATGCTTACATTTGTAAGACTTCAAAATCATCGATATAAATTTCTACCTTAAGAAACCATAAAAACATAGATGCAAAAAAATTCTTTACAAATGTTTAGCAAGCCAAATTCAGCAATATATAAAAAAGAGGATTAATCACCACCAAGTGGGATTTAGCCCAGCAACACAAGATTGGTTCAACATTTGAAAATCAATTGTTGTAATTCACCGTGTTAACAGACTAAAAAATGGAAACCACATGAGCATCTCAATAGATGCAGAAAAATCATTTGACAAATTCAACACCCATTCAGAAAAAAGTCTCTTAGCACATCGGGGAAAGAATGAAGTTTCTTTAACCTGACAAAAGTCATCTAACAAAGAACCTAAAGCTAACATCATACTTCATGGTGAAAATTTGAATGTTTCCCTCCATAAGTTAGGGAATGAGGCCAAAATGTCCCCTTTTACAATTTCTATTCAACATTGTATTATAGGTCCTTGCCAGTGTGATTAAAGAAGAAAAGAAAAAAATATATAGATTGTAAAGAAAGAATTAATGTTTTTATTTACAAACAACATGGTCACTTATAAAGAAAATTCCGTATCTACAAAGTATTAAAAAAAGAGATCTAATTGATTTCTAACAAAAGTGCCAATTGATTTTCAACAAAGTTGGCAAGGTAATTCAAAGGGGGAAAAAGATCTTTTCAACAAATCATGTGGAAACAATCAGAAAGCTTTATATATGAAATAAAAGTGAGAGAAAGAGAGATTAAACTTTGGCCCTTGATTCTTAACCCATACCATCTATAAAAATTAACAAAGGGGCACCTGGGTGGCTCAGTCGGTTAAGCGTCTGCCTTCGGCTCAGGTCATGATCCCAGGACCCTGGGATTGAGCCCCGAGTTGGGCTCCCTGCTGGGTGGGGAGCCTGTTTCTCCCTCTCCCTCTGCTGCTCCACCTGCTTGTGCTCTATCAAATAAATAAATAAAATCTTAAAAAAAAGAAAAAAATTAACACAAAATTGATCATAGACCTAAGTTAGAGAGCTAAACCTATAGCACATCTAGAAGAAAACATAGGGAAAAATCTTCATGACCTTCGGTTTAGCAAAGAATGATCACTCTTTATGCTGCTGATAAAATGCCTGTTCTATCATGAAATGACTCCACAAAGATGAAGCAATGTTAATTTTCAACTTTACTCTTCGAAGGATAAATAAGGTTATCATTCAGGAGAAAAAGAAGTAATTTCAATGCCCATAACAGAAAACCCAATTTATTGTGACTTTTCCAATTAGAGGTCTTTAGTTGTTTTTTGTTTTTGTTTGTCTCCTAAAATAGGAAGCACATGAAGTAGGAAGTTCAAGACTGGTAAATTAAAAAAATGGCTGCTACATCTCTTGTATCACATCAGTGTTCCATGCAGGAAGAATATTAAGAGAAGGAGCCAAAGGTGTTTGTCCACCTGCTTTTAAAGAGCTTTCTGAGAAGCCACACTTAGTAGCTTTTGCTTACATTTCATTAGCTGGAAGAATGTTGCTGGCCATGCCTACCTGCAAGGAAGGCTGAGAATCAATCTTTCTTTTTCTTTTTCTTTCTTTCTTTCTTTCTTTCTTTCTTTCTTTCTTTCTTTCTTTCTTTCTTCTCTTTCTTCTTTCTCTTTCTTCCTCCCCCCTCCTTTCTTTCTTTCTTTCTTTTCTTTTTTCTTTCTTTCTTTCTCCTCCCTCTATCCCTCCCTTCCTCCCTTCCTTCCTTCCTTTCTTTTTTAATCAGGAGACATTAATGTCACAGGACCAATTGAGATTCTGATGGTAAGGAATAAAGGAAAATAGACATCTAATGGTAATAAAGTGTCAGCTACAGGCTCTCTTCCCTGCAGTCAACTGAGGGCTTTTGTTCACTGGTTGTCTCATACTGAAGATATTATATCTGCATACAAAATTGTAACCTAATTAGATTTTAGATCTTTATAGACCTAGAGAATAATCCAACCATATCTACACTAACCTCTGCTTTTCTTTGTAAACCTTGAAGAAAAAGTGAAAGAATGATCTCCTGAGGTGTGGAATGACTTAGGTCTCTCTCTGTCAAGCATAAATATTGTATTTTGGGATGCCTGGGTGGTGAGTCATTTAAGCGTCTGACTCGTGATTTTGGCTCAGGTCATGATCTCAGGGTGTGAGATTGAGCCCTGCGTCGGGCTCCACACTCGGTGTGGAATCTTCTTTAGACTGTCTCTCTCTCCCTTTGCCTTTCCCCCTCTCAAATAAATAAATAAATCTTTTAAAAAAAGATTGTATTTCTTCAGGTTCTTCTAATCTTGACTTATAAAACATTAAAGAAAAGGATTTTCTTTTTTTCCAAGAAACACATGGATTAGATTACTTTACCTAAGCCTTTTAAGTATATGTCTGAATTGTGCCTACTTGAAATGCTAATTCATAAAAAAACTGCATAAAACACCAATTATTTAATATTACTCTTTTTACAAGTGTATGGGTACTTGATAAATGGCATTCTGGGATGTTCATCAATGAGGAATTTTAATCTAACATGATTGCTTACTTTGTCTCAAAAAATAATTTGTCAGTTAATGAATTGTGAAATAATTCACTTACTTTAAGAAGTGTGAATTTTGAGAAAAAATAGATACAGAATACAGAATACAGAAGCATTGCTGCAAATGAATGAAGTGATGATAAAAGAAGGACCTAGAAAATCTGAATTTTGTTCTTTATTCCTCTACTCTGATTTTCTAAGACTTGCAGAAATTTATTTTGACTCTACATAATGTGAAAAACATCCAGATGCAAAATGAAAAAGGTTTTGATATCTTTTAGACATAGCTTTCATCTATTTGCACTTCAATTTTCTTGACACTAAGAAAAGCAGTGCCTGTTTCTTACCCACTGTGAAGAGATTTTCTTTTAAAGTTTGAATTCTTTAGCCAAATTGATTCCATTGCATGAACAATACATAATTTCACCATGAGGAAAAGTATTTTATTGCCATCATTATGGACCCCTTCTTCTTCTGTTCAAACACAAAGCAAGTTCCCAACTGAAACAAGCTTGGAGCAGTTGTAATTATTGAGTATGCTAGGAGTCAGAAAACCTGACCTATTTCTGTCATTAATTAGGTCTGAGATGTTAGACAAACACAAATCCATGTCTGGGCCTCACATTTCTGTTACAACATGAGGATGTAATTCAACTGATACCTAAATTTAAAAATGTAGGGTCAGTTCATTTTCTAGTTACTGTTTTCTCAAAGAGAAATGTGGATATGATACTGAGCCAAAATAACTTCCTTTGTGGTTTGTTATATTTATAAAAATGATCCATATTCTTCAGGAGAATCTCACTGGGTCTCTCAAAGCAAGGCATCACTTGGGTTTGCATTCAGCCATAGCTGAGCTGTTCAGCTTGAGCTGTTGAGCTGAGCCTTGACTGACATATCTCACCTAAGTCCTAGAAAAACTACATAAACTCTTATGAAGCTTATGTATGGACCAGGCTTGAATAATTGACCCACTAGAGTCAATAGTTTTGCCAGTTGACTGGACAATTATTATATTTGGCATTTTCTTAGCATATCCTTTTTTTTGCTAGGCACTGGGATTTTTATATATTATCTCATGTCTGCAGAACAAAACCTCAAAAGTGGGCATTAGTAGTCCTATTAGAGGAAACCAATTCTCATAGAGGTTTAGTAATTGCAATGGCCAACTACTCATGAAATTCCAGAGATGAGATTCAAACCCAGTCTGCTAGACTTCAAAGCCCATGCATGCTCTTTCTTTCACACATTTAAGGCTCAGTCAGTTCCTAAATTTGGAGGGGTTTTAGGTTTCTTATAGGTCACTTCCCAGGCATCACTGCCTTTGGCCAAATTGGAATTCCCTGGCATTTCCAAAGTGGTATGAAACTTGTGGAGAGTCCCTGGAAAGTATAATAAAATACACAAGAGTAGAAAGTTGTCTAGAAAAACCACAGAGCTCCCTTAAATGAGAATACTAGACAAAGGATTATGGATGGGCTAACATTTGAGTTGGGCTTGAAGGAAAAGGAAGGTTGACAGATGGGGTAAGTAGAGGCAGATGGGAACATTGGATATGTTGCAGGAGACACTGAGACATCCCTACCCATAGAAACATAGAGGGAGTTGTAGTTGACTTGGGCAATAATATTCAAGGAAGGGAAGGCAAAGCAAGACTTAACGTGTGCCAGTTATATCCCAAGCCTACTGCTAGATTCTTCATAGTTAACATTTCAAGGCCCTTTCAATAGGGATGGAGGGTGTCAAGACAAAGAGTGTGTGTTTGAATTATTTGACAATGACAATCCAGTGAAGTCTTCTGAACAGAATGTAACCAGATTAGTGCCAGGCTTTAGAGAGATTAATTAATCTGTCAGTCCTCCGCCAAATATATTAATCATATAGGGGAAAAGTTGAAAGGAGAAGAGTTAAAGGTAAGTGGGACACTAATCCATGGACACAAATACCTTGGATATATAAATGCTTTCCTCTGCCCCACCTCCCAAGCAATGATTTGCATTTTTTTTTCATTTCTTAGGGCTATTCATTACTTTTTAATTTATGACAATGATTTTCTAAGCACTTATTTATGTACTATAGTCTATTCTAAGTGCCTCATATACATTTTTTCAATGTATATAAAGGCAGATAGTTAGTCTTATTTGATAGAAATGGAATCTGAGATTTAGACAGATTAAGGCACATGCCCAAGACCACACAGCTGGTAAGTGCTGGTGCTGGCATTCGTACTTAGCTGTGAATCCAGAGATTTTGTTCTTAACCACTGTGCTACTAAAGAACAGGCCAAGGAAAGAAATGTCTTGCCATTTTGAGAAAAAACTTCATTTCTTTTCAGTGAAGTTGAGGAAAATTGACTTTTGAGGCCTGGTTAGTAAGTGAGCTAACAGAATGTTAAGAGCATTCCTGATATTAGTCAGACGGTTAGAGATAACTCTTTGGGTAGAGAGCCAAGAAAGCAGGCCCACTTAGAAGGAAGAAAACTTCAAAGTTCTATTTTAAAGGAGATCCAGTGAGAATAACTTTGAAAATAGGAAGTGGGGCCACATGTATCTGTGAAGCACATCAAATACCCATTGTGCTTCCAAAATCAAGATCCAGCTGAAAGAGCTGAGGAGAATTATGGAGGAGTCTCTGTGTGAGCAGGTGGGTGGTACTGCAATGTGATAAGATAAGGGGAGAATATGTTGGAAGGAATGACTCATTCTACTCCCTGCTGCTGCTATTCTGAGCTTAAAGATAAGGTTTAATCATTGAACTCAATTTGCTGTTAAGGTGACTTGTTGAGAGCTGAAGATAATTGGAACTGGATCTCAAGTCTCTGTTAAATAGTCTCTTAAGTGACATTATCCACAGTGTCATGGATCCTCGTGGAAGCCAAAGTGTAGTTCCAATACCTGTAGTTCCAATACCTGTGAAAGATCTGAGGGTTGTTTCAGGTGGCTTTACAGAGTATCAGCATTTTGGTGAATTCACCATTGGTCCAATTGCTGGATCTAGCAAGTTTATCATTAGGAGAAATTGCAATGGAATTTATTCATGCTACCCAATTGTACAGGATGCTGATTTATAAACCAGAATTCAGTTATTAATTTTAAAACCTCAAATCCTTTTTGGAGTAATTCAGAATGTAAATAATGGGAGGCTAGGAGACAATGTGGAGAGAACAGTTGGTCTAGGTTTAGACAAAGCTGTTTCTGAGAACCTAGTTTAGCTAGATGACCTTGAGCTGCATCTTAACAGCTCTGAGTTGCAGTTTCCTTTGGGAAATGGAGGTGATGTATGGAATAAGACTAGTTTGACGCTGGAACACTCAGCTCAAATGTAAGGGACATGATGGGGAGAAGCACTGCAGGCTAACCCCAGCAATCATGGATTGGTGATCCAATACTCAGGGTCCCAAGAGAAGCAAATGTCAGATGTGGGTTAGGCTAGGGGTATTATAAGGAGTCTCAATCTGGTGGTTGGACTATAGCAGTATCAGTAGATCCTTTCCATTTTAGGAAACGCTGCACTATAGTATGCTTCAACCCAAAGTACAGAATTGTCAAGACATTAAATCAGGGCTTTGATCAGATGGCGTTGAGTTCAGTGTCTGGCCCAAGTGATAGAAGAAGAATGGCAACGTAAGTCAGGCTACCCAGGGCAATTTCAGATGGAATTCTGTGCACTGAGCCATACGTTGCTTTGTTGTTGTTGTTGTTGTTGTTGTTGTGTTGTTATTATTATTGGAGGACAGTCCCTGGTGCATTTGATCTAAGCCCTAACATGTGATTCCAATTCTTTCTGTGTGATGGAAGCAAGGTTGTTATCTTTCCTGCCATCTGTACAGCTAACTTTGGGCAACTGTCAAAGATCAAGTCAGGGAGGCAAGCAGAGTCTATTAGCATCAGAATAAAAGACATTGGATAGTAATGAGGCTCCTTGAGGGGAGTTTTTGGAAAGTGCCCTGAACTCATGAGGAGCATCTCTTCCTAGTGCCAGTAAGGTATCAGCTGGGGCCACCTGTATGTTGCCATCTAAATAGCATTGGCACTGCACCCTCCCCCAATTTCTCAACCTATGGAAGCCCTATGCCAAGATTTCTCTGAATTTTTTTTTCTACTTTCAAGGAGATACTTTTTTCTTTTTTCCTTCCATCTTTCTTTCCTTCTTTTTCTTTTACTTCAGGAATTTCTGTTATACACCACAGTGGCCAAGATATGAAATCCAGTCCATTCTTCAAGTTTAAGATATACCTACCACCCATCCCCTCCCCTCCCCGCAACCCCCCCCCCCCCCCGCCACACACACATTCTCAAAGTGATCATGACCTTGGTAGAGTCCATGAGTGATTTTTAGAAATGAGCGAGAGGAGAGGTTCACATAATAGCATTGGGAAAAATAACTATAATGGATAACTATCCCATCCTTGAAGATTTCATTACTCCTTTCTTCCTCCTCCTTTCTCATTCCTCTTTATTTATCTTTCTCATTTCCTTTTGGGTACAAACTCCACAAATTACTCTTTTCTCAGGCAAAAGAACCCTCTTCCACACCAATTATAATATCCTTTGTTGATGTTGATGCCCTCTGCTAAGTTCTCATCTTTCTTAAGGGAACATAACGTAGTTTTTTGAGGATCATTTTCTCCCTAAGAGAAATTCTTATTTGACCAGCAAATACAGTGAAACAAATTTGATCTTAAATACTGGTGACTGGTGCTCAAATGATTCAGAATTTTTCTTAAATGATGCTAAATAAACACTTAACACCTTTTTGTTTTTAAAGCCAATTCCCTTTTTTAAAATCATTTTAGCAAAAGGCTTTACTAGTCTAATGTTATCTAGTGACAGTCAAGTTTCAAATACTCAAGTTTAGCTTTCCTTGTATTTATTGCATTTTAGATGGAAGTTGGAGCATACAGATTTTACAAGGCACCGTGTTGTCATCAGCAATACTTTTTGATGAAATATCTATTGGAAGAAGATTTTTTTTCCCTAGAAAGAATTCCACAGGAGACCAGCACCTGTTTTATCTTGTTCTTTGTTTGGTTCAGTTTCTGAAAATGACTTTTTTAACCTTCTCCCTTGATTCTGAGGATGGCACTTATATAAAATTGGTGATTCCCTGTGCTCTGGCCATTGCTTCCAAGAAATATTGTGACAATAACTTTTGTCAATTGTTGTTGCCAGTATAAATGAAGGCACAATTGACAGGGATTAAAAAATGTTGCTTCTGAATGTGTTGTGCAGAAAAAGGTGATTAGTTTAATCCAAATTTTTGCTCTGATTCTGCCAAAAATAATCTGTCTCTGTACAACAGGAAAGTTTACCTTTGATATACCTCATCATCGTGGTGGCCAGCAGTATTTTTTAGAATAGAAGTTACCTTATTTGACCATATTACAACAAAATATTCCAAGTATTGAAAACTAGGGGTGGGGGGAAGGTAAGGAATAAGTAAAAGAGCCTGTAGGCTAGAATAAAAGAAAAGTATAATATATTATACATCAATGTTTAAGCATAAAACTGACTTTTTGTAGAAGTTTCTTCTGACACTTGCCTCAAAATCTTTTTAGTGATTTAAAATATCATATATATTTGCACATAGTTTTACATTAGTACTGCCTGGAGTTGGGACACTAGGGTGGAAAAAGTTGATGCAACATCACAAAAGGAAAGATAATATAAAACTAAAAACTGCTCAAGCATGTCCCAATAATTTGCTGTCAGTGAACCAGGGCAAAAACAAACCTTTCTTGTCATCATTGTAGTTTGAATGGCACATTCACTGACCAAAAACTTCATGGGTCTGTTTTTTCTAAGATTCCAGCACACTAAACAGAAGAAACAATTAATTGTTTGGTGGTCCATAATTCCATTGGCAGATTAACATGCTTAATCATGCATACTTTTCCCACTTGAATTCCTAAAACAGTAAAGAAATATCAGGGGTAATAAAATAGCTTCAAAATACAGAGCATAATTTAAACAATAATTTCCATATATAAAGTAGATCCCTGCCATTTGTACTAATGATGGGGTCCCAGCTGTGCCACATTATAAGCTATTCTCCAGGAGAGAAATGAGCAAAACAGGACCAGACTGTGGGCTGGAGTAGGATGGGGAAAACCTGACTAAGACAGCAAGGCTGCTTGCTTCTTTCTTCCCTCTTGGGAAGAGACCAGGAGACCAAATCAATGAGTATGTGGCAACCTGGAAGCCCTCCCTGGGGCATCTCAGCTTTAGGAGATAAATATTGCCCCCAACCCTTTGGGGAAGAGTTCTCAGGGTCAAGTGGAGGTTGTCAAGTTCTTAGTAAGGAAGCTTGGTGTGAGCTGATACCAAGAAGTTTGGGAATAGTTCTGATAAAAATGGGCAAGAAGAAGAAAGACCCAAGGGCCTCAGCTCCCCCAAGCGAGCCAGCTGAACCTTCAGGGCTGGCCTCTAAACCTGCAGAGAGCTAGCGAGCCACGGAAAACCAAGGATCTTAGTAGAAAGACCATTGAGACTGGTTCTTAATTTGGTTCTTATATGAAATTGGGTAGTTGGAGAGGTCTAGCCTGACACCCATAGAAAATTACAGACCTCCTAATATACCAAGGACCTGCATTTC
Source organism: Leptonychotes weddellii (assembly GCF_054177405.1). NCBI lineage: Eukaryota > Metazoa > Chordata > Mammalia > Carnivora > Phocidae > Leptonychotes > Leptonychotes weddellii. The sequence continues at coordinate 112,096,734 of NC_138376.1, forward strand.
AGTGGCTCAGAGCCTGAGTGTCAGGTATTAGTACAGGTATCTAGGTCCAGATGGTAGCAACCAGAGACCTACAGTTTTGATAGCTTAGGGAATGATTGGAATATATTGCAAATTAAATTATATACCTCTTCATAAAAATCAAGTGTTGCAAAAGTTAGCCCAGGTTACAATATCTTCTTTATATGGGCTTTTTGTTCTTACTCCTTTTTGATCCTAAAAAAGAGTAAAGAATACTTTCTTTCTTTTCCTAGCATCTTTAGGTTGGATTCTTTAACACTTGCGTATGCAGCTTGTCAAGTCGGAAAGAATTTGTTATTGCAACCAATGCATCCTGTTTTATCAGCCTGAGATACCAAAGGAGATCATATTCTTTTTCATATTCAAAGTAGATGATGCTGAACCCCTACCCACATTTTGCAAGAGTATCTCTTTTCTCCGTCTGAGATCTCTCTCTTGTAATAACTGCAACAACTTCAGGGATGCTTTTTAAGCCCAAGTTAGTCCAGAGAGGCCTGGTTAATGTTCTATTTTTCACTATATTGCTGCCATATCAGATCATGAGAACTCAGCATCCTAATAGCTACCTTGTCTACTGAAGAGCAATCTGCCTTGAACAGAGCAGGTGCCTCAACACTGGGCTGGTAACCCAGTAAAATGGTGCAATCTTAGTCTCTCTTGAGGTGCATTCTCTGCTGAGGTACTTCGTACAGGAGGAATGAGGTATAACATATACTTATACTAGTTTCCTAGGGCTGCTGTAACAAATGACCACAAACCAGGTTGGTTAGAATAAAATAGATTTACCATCTCAGAGTTCTGAAGGCTAGGAATCTGAAATCAAGTTATTGGCAGGGCCACGCTCTCTGGAGCCTCTAGAGGATCATTTTTTGCCTCTTCCTAGCCTCTGGTATTGTTGACAATCATTGGTATTCCTTGGGCTTGTAGACATATCCAATCTCTGCCTTCATCATCACCTGGTGTTCTCCTGTGTCTGTGCCTGTGTTCAAACTTGCCTTATCTTATAGGAACATTAGTCTTTGGATTAGGGCCTACTCCAATCTGGTATGAATTCACCTTACCTTGATTATCAGCAACTTGATTATTTAACTTTCCTCCTGATCCACACCTAGCTCTAATGTTCTGTCCTCTGACTTTTGCCATGATTTCTGCTTCACAAAAAAGAACTTCATCGACCTTATGTCCTCATCTTCCAGACACAGTCCAATTCAAACATATATATTTTTTTTGGCATCTTCTTTCTATCTGCTTATGCAGCCTGACATACTCTTCTATGGATGATGAATTCGCCTCTTAAGTTGAACTCTAGCCTAGCTATATGCTTATTAGAACCATGTCTACATTCTAAAAGAGTTGAGAAGTTAAAAAACATACTGAAAAAATCTAATCCTAGTTGAACTGAGGAATTAATTAATTTCTTTAATCATTTAGTCTAGTAGTGTCCAATATAATTTTCTGTGAAGATGGAAAAATTTTATTTCTGTATGGGCCAATTCAATAGCCACTACTCACATATGATTATTGAGTACTTGAAATGCAGCTGATGTAGCTTAAGAACTGAATTTCCAATTTTACTTTATTTTAATTAATTTTCATTTAAATTTAAATAGCAACATGTAATTAGTGGTTACTGGATTGGACAACACAGATCTACTCCATTCCTTTATTTTTTTTATTTTTTATTTTTTTAAAGATTTTATTTATTTATTTAATAGAGAGAGATACAGCAAGAGAGGGAACACAAGCAGGGGGAGTGGGAGAGGGAGAAGCAGGCTCCCCGCAGAGCAGGGAGCCTGATGTGGGACTCGATCCCAGGACCCTGGGATCATGACCTGAGCCGAAGGCAGACGCTTAACCGACTGAGCCACCCAGGCACCCTCCATTCCTTTAATATAAAGGAATATGTGGCAGAACAACAGTTAAACCTTCAGGAGCAAATAATCAAATTTAATTCATTTGTTATGATAAGAGCTTTATAGGACCTTAAGGGTAAAAGAAAGAAAAGGTGATGAAATAGATATGGCAGTCTAACTGAATAATTCCAGGCAAAATGAGTGAGGTGCATCATCATGTATGTGTTGTTGGAGATTGATATCTTCATCTTTCTAGCTCCAAACATACTTCAAGAGCTATGGAAAATCTGACAAAGGTAAAAATGTTTGAAGCATATTCAGCCACATTTTCTAAAAGCCAGATGAGACCCTGGAGAAGCCAAGGACCAAGCCTTTCCTGATGAGTATCTCAGCCGCTTGATAAAACTGCTTGACTCGCATTTGAAGTTACTGCACCAGTAAGAGACAGATTAAGGTATTATCTTCACATTTTCAAATTGTCTTTTTTAATTTCTCTGATTCCAGTTTAGTGTTTTCTTTAGATAAATTGCTTCATTAGCATTCATGTGCAAAATGTTATTCAGACTTTAAAAATAGAAGATGTCAAAGTTGAGGTAATATATCTGATTGGGAGTTTATCTTGCTCCTGAACTGGAAATCCAAAGAAAGCAAAGAATGAGAGAGCAGTTAAGCAGAGACAGGTTATTGATCTAGGGAGTGTGTCCATCATAAGGCCTGAGGGAAATATCTTCTTGTGCCACACAAAGATGAGTTACCTTATGAAGAACTTTAATCAGTTTGATTCAACTTTAAGATGGTAGGGCTTCTGAATTCCATATATTTCCATGGTTATCAAGAAATCCTTGCAGAGAAAAGTTTTAATTAAAGGTAGCTGAATCTGGAATTCGTATAATTTACCTTCTGATCTCATGGGATAGCTCTAGAGAAGATGTAGGTATACTGAGCAGACAGAGAAAAGGCAATGGATGAGTTGAGAAATAATTTTTTAAAAGATTTATTTATTTATTATTTTAGAGAGAGTGAGAGCTAGAGAAAGAGCAGGGGGAGGGGTAGGAGAAAGGGAGAGAATCTCCAACAGACTCCCCGCTGAGCACAGAACCCGCTGTGGGACTCCATCTCACAACCTGAGATCATGACCTGAGCTGAAACCAAGAGTTGGTTGCTTAACTGACTGAGCCACCCAGGCACCCAGAGAAATAATTTAATAACAGAAAGAACTCTAATAGCTAACTGCAATTGAAAATAAACTTATATAGGCACAAAATCCTCGGTCTTTTTCTTTCTGAATTCTATCCCAAAGACCAGGTAGTCTCCAGCTTATATGAATTTCAATGTCCATATATATTTAATTTTATTTTATTATGTTAATCACCATACATTACATCATTAGTTTTTGATGTAGTTTTCCATGATTCATTGTTTGCACATAACACCCAGTGCTCCAAGCAGAATGTGCCCTCTTTGATATCCATCACTGGGCTAACCCATCCCCCCACGCTCCCTCCCCTCTAGAACCCTCAGTTTGTTTTTCAGAGTCCATCGTCTCTCATGGTTCATCTCCCCCTCCGATTCCCCCCCTTCATTTTTCCCTTCCTACTATCTTCTATTTTTTTTTAACATATAATGTATTATTTGTTTCAGAGGTACAGGTGTGTGATTCATCAGTCTTACACAATTCACAGCGCTCACCATGGCACATA
>NC_138376.1:112100804-112127228 GCF_054177405.1 Leptonychotes weddellii
TTCTTGTAGGGCTGGTTTTGTGTTTGCAAATTCCTTTAGCTTTTGTTTGTCCTGGAAGCTTTTTCTCTCTCCTTCTATTTTCAATGACAGCCTAGCTGGATATAGTATTCTTGGCTGCATATTTTTCTCATTTAGTGCTCTGAATATATCATGCCAATCCTTTCTGGCCTGCCAGGTCTCTGTGGATAGGTCTGTTGCCAATCTAATGTTTCCACCATTGTAGGTCACAGATCTCTTCTCCCGAGCTGCTTTCAGGATTTTCTTTGTCTCTGAGACTCGTAAGTTTTACTATTAGATGTCAGTGTGTTGACCTATTTTTATTGATTTTGAGGGGGGTTCTCTGTGCCTCCTGGATTTTGCAGTGCTACTTGTTTTTAAGGTTTAGATCAGGTGTCACCATCTCCAAGATATTTTCTCAAATATTCTTTCTGCCCAGGTCTAGTTTAGGGGATCCATTCCTGAGACCCTGAACCTACCCCTTATTATTGTAACACATTTTATTAAGGGTTGTCTATTTACACAACTGTCTCTCCCACTAGTTTTGAGTACTTGAGGGCAGAAGCTTCTTTTACCTACTTAGTTATTTCTAATGACTAGGTCAGAGCATGGCACCTAGTTTGTGCTTAATAGTGTTATTGAATAAATGTATGAAGGAATAGTTTAGATTAGAACATGGAATGGATATCTGAAAGTCAAACTGAATACTGGACCAATATAATCTTTTCGCTTCTTTTAGTTATTATTTTAGAATGGGGATAATGGTAGTAATCACCTTATATGATTTTTTGTTGAAGATTAAATGAGATAATAGTATGTAAAGCACTTGGCATACTGCCTGACATAGTCATTGCTCACTAATATTACAATGTAATATTGACAATCTGCTCTATTATTTCTAGTGATACTGTTGGGGTTAAGCATCATTAGGAAAACAATATGTGAAGTCCATTCTTTTCACTTACCACTATTATTAGCCTTAACAGTGAGGAAATTGGCCTTCAGGTGGCTCATTTTCTTAATAAGTAAGCTCCAGGATCATGCTGGCTTTATTACTATTTTATTTTATTTTATTAGGTTATGTTAATCACCATACATTACTGCATTAGTTTTTGATGTAGTGTTCCATGATTCATTGTTTGGGTATAACACCCAGTGCTCCATTCAATACATGTCCTCTTTAATACCTATCACCAGGCTAACCCATCCCCCCACCCCCTCCCCTCTAGAACCCTCAGTTTGTTTCTCAGAGTCCATGGCTTTATTACTATTTTTAAAATACAAAACTTTTGCCTTATTTTCCCAATTTAAAAACAGAGAATGGAAGGAACATGTAAAAATTTCTTGTAGCCCCACCATCCATATACGACCACTGTTGATGTGTATATTTTTCTCCTTAGAACCCCTTTTCTAGGCACACATTGTTAGGAGCTGTTAGTGACGGTGGCGCCCCCGATGTTAAATGTGCTCCTATTTAATGCAAGGACCACAGGCACTGAGAAAGTGCAGATTTAAAAATCTGCAAGGAAAGGAGACAGGTTTAATCTGACTCCGGAGCTGAATGACAACCCCAAACAAAGACACTTGTGAGGTATCAAATCACAGTGAGACCATCTCTTGGTATCAGATCCTACAGTGGACACAGAAATAAGCATTTTTGTTTGTTTGTTTCAAAACTCCAAGACCTAGGGTTGGTGATGTGTGTAAATAACAATGGTAGCTCAACTCCTTGCTCAGCTAATAAGGACTCCAGCAACATCTAACTTCCAAAATACTTTGTTTCATTTTATTGTGATTTCTGAGCATGTTACAGTTATTGTTTTATCAACAGCCATATGTTGTTGCCCTCTGGGAGTGAACACCTGTCACTCTCAAATACACTTGTCACAAATTTACCACTTATTTAGCAACAAATATTAAGCAATAGCAGTGGACATTATTTCAGCTTATTGAGTCATGCTAAGACTAAGATTGAGAAAAAAAAGTGATTTATTCATTACTTCTTTAATTAATTCAACAGTTATCTATTGCTTGACTTTTATATTCCAGGCATAGTCCTTGGCCCATGGTTAAACTGTCATGAACAAAACTGGCATGGTTCAATGTCTTCAAGGTACACCAGCATAGCTAGGAAACTGATAGTAAAGAAGGAAACAAATAAGTACAAAAATTAGTATTATGATAAGTGCACTGAAGAAGGAACATGCATCGCTGAAACAAAATAATAGGGTTGGAGAGAATGGGGTGGGAAAACCACCCTCTGGTAGTTAGGGGAAGACCTCGCTGAAGTGGTAACATCTTAGCTGAGACCTAATGCAATATAAGGGCCAACCAGGCAGCAAGTTGGGAGAAGAACCTTCTGGCCTGGTGGCTAGAAACAACTTGCTTCCTAGGGTGACCAAAAGGAGACCAGTGTGGCTGGAGTGTGGAGGTGAGCAAAGGGGTGAGAGGCCCAGATGAGGCTGGATGCACCAGACCTGACCACACAGGACCTTATAGGCCACGTGAAAGCATTTGAGTGTAACCAGAGTCTAACCTCCCAGGATATTATGAGAGCCTAACTGACCTGGGGAAGAGAAATACCCAACTGCAGCCCACACTAGCCACCCTGTCCCATCTATGGAGATAGAAAAAAAAAAGGGGAAACACTTGTGAAATTCATAGTCCAGAGGCATAGTCTCACTAAGAGACTGAGACCTAATCACAGGACTGTAGAATGCCTCCCTTCCCTCCACTCATCACCACAATCTTACTAACAACCTTTTATAGCAGTTCCTTTTACCCACTACATCATGCCTGGCTATCAATAAAAAATTGCAGTGCATACCAAAAGGCATGAAAATAAAGCCAAAAAGAAAAATTGAAGACAGAGAGCAAGCATTAGAACTAGATGGGCAGGGATATTGGGATTACCAGACCAGGAATTTGAAACAACTATGATTAAGATGCCAAGGGCTCTAAGGGATAAAGTAGATGGCATGCAAGAATAGATAGATGGGTAATGTAAGAACTGAAAAAAAGAAAGACATTTATTCACTAGTTCTTTGATTATTTCAACAATTATCTATTAGAAATCCTAAGAAGGAACCAAAAAGGAATACTAGAAGTAGAGTTTGAGTGTCTCTAGTCCTACTACTTCCAAGCTTATGCCTTCCCCACCAGATGCTCTGCTCTAGAGGATTGCCGCCATCATTAGCTGTCCAACACACCTGTGCATAATGTTACCTTCATGCTTTGGTGCACGCTGTGTTCCTCCTGCCTGGGATGGAAATAGTATCAACTTGAATTAGAATGTCTGCTCAGAGATCTATAAGCAATAGAATCCTGGGCAGATTTTGAAACCCTGATGCTCTTAATATCTTGTAAAATTACAAAAAGGTGTATCTCACATTTCAGTTGGAGAGATAAATGAAATACTATATATGAAATCCCCTCGCATGGGGCCAGATGAAAAACAGCTACTCAGTAAATGATAGTTTCCCTGTATCTCTCCACCTATTGAATTTCTTATCCATTCATTCCATTGCCCTTTCATATGACTTGGTTCTTACCACCTATTTTCTCTTATCCAATAATTCACTGTGGATTCATGTCTATGTGTGTGTGTGTGTGTGTCTTCTCCCAAACCTCATAGTCACGAGTAGCCTTGGACACAGAGGTGATGCCCAGTAAGTCTGTTGTGTTTGTGTAATTACAACCTAGTGAAGCAAAGGAAATCTTGACTTGGCAAAGCCACAGAGGTTGCAGGTAACAAAAAGGAAAATGAAAATGGATTTCATGGCTGCAGGGAAGTTAAAGAAACCTGCACAGGAAACTTTGGGTGAAGAAGAGAGAATGGTGTTAGATTGGGAAGAAAGTTCCTTCAAATAATGATGGACACTCTAGAGATACCTGTGGTTATGCCTATAATCCCAAACTGCAGGGAATTCACTGGTGAATTAAAACAAGCTAATTATTTGGACTCCCCATTAATTAATTAATTAATTAATTCAATAAACATTTATTTAATGTTTACTGTTGACAATGTTATGTGTTAGAGTAGATGGTGATATTTGCTGGAATAAGTAGCTTAATTTTGGACAGGTTGAATATTATGTCTTTTGATCCAGCTATAACTGTGAGTTGAGGCATAGTTATCTTACATGGTGTTTTTCTATGTCAATATTATGAGATTTAAATTAACATAGGTTATTTAAATATATCTGGGGTTTTTGTACTATAAATTAAATTAGCCAGTGAGATTTTCAATTGCTAAACATGATGAGATTTATGCTTTTTTAGACGAAGAAAAATAATATTTTCAAACCTTTTTCTCTGAGAATTATTTTCATATGTATATTCACTAAGAGTCTTAAGGAATTTTGATAGGCAATGCAAATATATAATCTATAAAATACAAATAATTTGTTCCAAGTCTCCATGTCGAAAAGAGATCAGCAGCTTTTATGGGCCATACTATAGTTGTTATTTCAAAATTCTATTCTTAAGATAATTTTTAAGACATGTCTGTCTTTCACTTCCCAAATAGTTTTTTTATCTTTATGTTGAACTTCCCTTTAATTTTTTGAAGGTAAGCACTTTAAAAGCAGAGTAATTTATAAAGTCAAATAATCCCTTGAATACTTTTATGTTCCACTGTTTGGTTCCTTTATCCCCCAGTCTCCCAACGTAATATTTCTTTTTTCCTTTCAATAAACAAATTTGTCAGATGTATAATAATTTGATTTAGAGACGCTGCATTAATAAGTTTATCCCTCTAACTAGAAGAAAGACCTTTATTATATTAGGCTATTTCTCCAAGGTATTTAAATTTATCTTCAACCCTGTGGTCCAAGTTCCAAGAGATGCCTGTAATTAGATGTAATTACATGTCATATGAATCAAATGGGGGCACATCAAGTTTCAATTCTGCTACAGTCCACCTTGCACCTTTTCCATGTTATCTTCCCACCTCCCTCTTTAGAGCCTCCCTTATGATCCCCACCAAGAAAATGTCTCTAAATTATATCCTATTTCAAAAACTGTCTGGGAACCAGCTCCCCCGAGAGCCTGAAATCAAGCGTGGTAACAGGGGCACAACATTGTTATAATGTCCACTTTTCCCTGAGGAACCTATCTTTAATTTCCGACCTTAAATCACTGTTTAAACCCCCCTCAAAAAGGGTAGCTGCGATTGACCTGGCTGTCTAGGTCTGAAGGGGCATCTTCTGTTTTTGTGTTTGCTCCATAGCTCAGTTCCCACGATACAAGGTTCCTGTGCTTTCTTTTTTCTTGCACTTCCTTGGAGTGTAACAGCCAAATGACAGTCTGTTCTCTCATGGATGTCACAGGTGCAGTTCCTGGCCTCCTTTCCCAAGATTTGCTTAAAAATAAAAGGCTTAGACTCTGGCTCAGGCGAACTCTGGGAGGAGTATGAGGTCTGGGCAGATGTGAGGAGGTGAATGTCTACTGGAGATTTATTTCGATTCTTCCCTCAGGGGCCTGGAATTCTTCAGAGGCCTCCTCCTAAGGGATTGGGTGGGGCCAAGGGTCCTAGAAAATCTGATTATCATTTTCCTCCTCCTTCTTCTTTTTTTTTTTTTTTAACAAATTTCCTTTTTGTTTCCCAGCATGCAGTTCTCCTTGCAGATTGCTTTAAGCTGCTTAAATGAACCACTTAATATAAATAGCAGTTTGTTTGTTAACCTCGTTAGTATCAAACTTACAGTCCCCCCTCCCCCCAATTCACTAAGTTTTCCTCAGCTTTACTGAGCAGACCCAATTTGCTGGTTTCCTAGTATCACACTGAAGCATGGGCAGATATGCTGTTGCCATGGAAACAAGGTAATTGCTCAGAGGATTCATCCTGCACGGGTAATATTGAACTAACTGCTGTACAGTTTCTCATTTATTACAAAACATTTACAAGGAAAATGTGATGTGTTTCCCAATGTTAAAGTGTTTGCCTTTTTTCAAGAAGCTAAGTAAAAATTTCTTATTAGAATAAATGCTAAATGGGATGGAAACTCTTTAATGAAAAGTGAGTTTACAATATGCAGAGGTAACCAATGACACAAAAAATCAACTGGTGGGCCTTTGGCCTTGACTGAGTGGAGGATGTGAACAGGTCTCTCTGGGCCTCAGGTGAGTTTCTGCAGTGATTGTCACCAGGCTTGTCCTGCACAATAATATGTGGCTGGAGTGTACATTCTCTTGTGCAGTTGGGACATCATTTCATATTCCCTCCTCTTCTACTGTGCCCATCATGACCTGATCAACTTTTTCTGTCCTACCTTTCTTTTCCTTTGTCTAATTTCCCATTTTCTCACCCATACTAAGTTCCTCTAGAAAGGAAAGCATTTTGGGGGAGCCTGGCTGGCTCAGTGGGTTAAGTGTCCGACTCTTGATTTTGGCTCAGGTCGTGATCTCAGGGTTGTGGAATTGAGCCCCCTGTGGGGCTCCTTGCTCAGTGGAGAGTCTGCTTGAGATTCTCTATCCCTCCTCTGCCCCTCCGTCCCCCAGCCCCCCCCCACTCTCTCACTTTCTCTCTCTCAAATTAATAAATAAATCTTCAGGAAAAAAAAAAAAGCATTTTTTTCCTCTCCCTGTCAGTGGACAGAATAGATTTTACCACATATTTTAATTCTATTCTTAAAGCACCACCTTGCATGTGATAGGATCTCAGCAAATTGTCACTGAAAATGCCTTTGGACAGAGCATTCATTCTTCTTTGGCTCCAGTGTTATACATAAAACCAACCGACTAGATCAGTGTTTCCCACTTTCTTGTCCTTAGCTCACAAGTGGCTTCACAGAGAGCATGGGTAGGACTGCTCTGCTTTTCTAGTTCTAGCGCAATCCCACTCCCGATCTCTAGCTTAAGAAAACTCCTTGTATACTTTCTTAATGCACACCTGCTCACACAGCCCTGCCTACTCCTAGTTTGACATTGACACTCATGGTATGAGAGCCAGAAGACCTCCAAATTCGCTTTCTGTTCTGATGCTCCATAGTTCGGTGACACTGTTGTCCAGTCACCTTAAGGAAATCTGCTCTGACCAGGTTTGCTTAGCATATCTTTTAGGAACTCCCAAATAGCCCAGGCACACTTTTATTGTTGCCCCCACCATGTTTAGTTGATGTTAGCTCTTTACCTATCTATCTTTCCCCAGTAGACTTGAACTCCTTGAGGATGCATCTGTTATTTATTCAGAGTTGTTTGCATGTGACCTGCACAAAGGGTAACAATGGATCTTCAATAAATATTTGCTGAACCCAACAGTTGGTTGGTTATTTGTGTTGATGTACTTATGTCGTCCAGATTGTTGCTCTATCTGTGTATTAAAAGTAGATCCCAAGTAGGGAGCTTTTGCAAATCTTTGCTAACATGGCTGTCACATCTCCTAAAATGTATTCAAGTTCGACTAGCACCAAAAAGGGTTAAGAGACTGGTTGGGGGGTAAATGAAAATGACTAAGCTTGAGGAACACATTTGAGGAACACCTTTAGGAATTTGTTTGTATTCTTATCTGTATAACATCCTCCCCATACCAAGTATGATTGGCTTGCTTAAGTGGTGTAGTATTAACATTCATGCTTTATAATGCTTAACCAATTGTTTATTCATAACATTGTTAATTGGATGGCTACTTTGTTGCTTGCTTTTAAAGGCCACAGGATGGAGACAAATCATGACACCTCCATTTCCCCCAGAAGAATTACAGAATCGGATTTCAGTTTCACAAAAACAAATAAAAATAAAATATATGCCCTTATATGAAATGTCAACTAAAATTAGTAGTACTCTATTTCCCTTGGAGCTCGAGCTGGACCCAAACGATCAATTAGCAGTAAGCCTGTCAGAATGTACAGGACACAGTTTGGTAGGTGCTTTATCATAATTTTATTTGCCCAAGGCATTTGAATAAATGAGGTGAAATGTTGCCTCGAGTCCCTGAATCTTTGATAGATAATTTCTGGACCTCCTGCTGAAATAGTGTTGGCTAATCTTCTGCAGTAAATTCTCTCCGTGATTGTCACAGCCTGTAATAATAGACGACTTTTTCTCCCATACATTACTATGCCTGAGTGCAGAGAGATGACACGCAGACTGTATGTCCATGAAAATGCAGCTGTGTGTGCATTGTTTTTTTAATGAAGAGAAATAGCTTTCTCCAGAGATTCTGCTGAAAATCCCATTCCTTCTCCCAAATAGCAGGCACTCAATAAATATTCATTGAGTCACACTCCATTTTGTGTTATATATTGGTATTGCCCACATCTGTAGGATTGGAGAGCGGAGTGGAAGGGTGATTAAGCTAGGAAGAAAAGTCTGGTATGATGTCGCACCAACATAGTCATTGGTAGATGTCCAAATTGGCAATTAGACACACAAGGCACAAATAAGCTTGAAGGCTACATTTCCTTAGCTTTATAGAAGGATACAGGCAGGTGCTTAACAAATACAGCATCGTGTCATGCGGGCCCAGCAGCTACTCAAGTACACAGGGCCTTTTTCCTGCTCCCCCTCTCGGAGCATATGCAACTGTTACAGACAGGAGCCAAGTCTCCCTCCTATCTTCTACGCTGTTCTCATCACATAGGTCCAAGTCCTGCCAGCTTTCAGCTCCACAGCCCAAGTGTGGTTCTACAGATCAGACGTAAATACAACAAAGCTGGTACGATATTCCATCTTTATCTTAACGCTGCAGTTTTCAAGGAAGAAGTGCTGTGAGAAGGCACTCTGTCCTGCAGCAACCCAAGCCTGAGGAAAACCCTTGACACAGGTATTAATTTCCATATCACTTGAATTGCAAAAGAGACACAAGAAGTGATTTTTAAAAAGAGAATTCTACTACCCACTGACTTTCATTGTCCAGTTGCAGAGGTGCCCATGAGGGAAAATCACTCTGTTAGAGTGAAATGAAAATTTCAACCATTAAGGGCTTAAGATGCTGATCAATCCCACAGAAATATAATTGTCTGTGCATCTAACTGAACAGACAATTGGCTGCTTGAATTAAAACCCTTGGAGTTTCTTCTTTGCAGTGCTTTTCAACTCTCCTTGGTTCTGGACACTTGAATATCTCTCCCACTCAGAGAGATCTCTCCCCTGCGTAGCAACCCACTTACTCTAAATTTCTCTCTTTCATAACTTTGCACTTATTCTCACCTAAAAGAGAAGCTAAAAGACACATCTGTAGGCACCAATTACAATTGGGTTAAAATCCCTTTAGTGCAGACTTTATTCAAAAATGGTAATCTACTCTACTGATTACATAAGTTCAAAATTCCTAGTTTAATTTTACCCAAGCTGGGTGTGATTTGAAGTTTGTTATTTCTCTGAAAGGATGATATTCTATGTATGCAGTAACAACTAATTCAAGTATTAATTTTTTTAAAGATTTTATTTATTTATTTGTAAGAGAGACAGTGAGAGAGAGCATGAGAGGGGAGAGGGTCAGAGGGAGAAGCAGGCTCCCCGCTGAGCAGGGAGCCCAATGCAGGACTTGATCCTGGGACTCCAGGATCATGACCTGAGCCGAAGGCAGTCACTTAACCAACTGAGCAACCCAGGTGCCCCTCAAGTCTTAATTTTTAAAGAAAGGCATAATATCCAGTTCACAATTTTTCCAGAACTAAGAATTCTATGCCATTCATATCCTCATAATAAGAACAAATGTTGATTCCAAAAGCAAATCTAAATCACACTTTGCTTCCACAAAGGACTCAGTTGTGTGTCATATCTTCATATGCAGACATCTCCTTTGGGAGTGAAACAGAAGGTCATTTCCACTTGACTTCTCATTTCCCTTATTGTCTGTTACTCTAATGGAGAATAATTTAAATACCTTTGTTCATGAAGAAATCACTATTAGAAAATGTACACATCGAGCATAGTTCCTGAGAAATATGGGAACAAATGTAATTCCCATACATGTCAAGGTTTTAGGCACAAAGAAGAGTAGATAAAAATGATTGAAATTGTCTAAAAATGTATTATTTCAGGATCATGCTTGAATTTATATTGTTCACATTTACATATATATATATATTTTTTAGATTATTTATTTATTTATTTGACAGAGAGAGAGAGCACAAGTAGGCAGAGCGGCAGGCAGAGGGAGAGGGAGAAGCAGGCTCACTGAGCAGGGAGCCCGATGCGGGGCTCGATCCCAGGACCCTGGGATCATGACCTGAGCCGAAGGCAGATGCTTAACTGACTGAGCCACCCAGGTGCCCCACATTTATATATACTTTATATGTAGAAGTCCTCAGAAACTTCTGTAATTGGGATGACTACCTTTTAGTGGAAAGCTTAATTTAGGTACATCTCTGACATAGGTCAAATTATTCGAAATAGGGTACTCAAGGAAAAATCACTAAAATATTTTGGATAGTGGAAACATGAAATTGTAAGGATTAATTTATGTGATGTTACTAAAAATTTTTATAGTGCAAAATTTAGCATGATGTCCCCCAAATCCTTGGCTAAAACATTCTGAGAAATATGGATTATCGTAGTCTGTCTGCTTTTCCTGTAGATATGCAAAGTGCCATTTGTGGTTTCTCTTTATTAATGCTTAATTCCCTATACTTCCATTTTTTAAACTTTAATAATAATATTCCTATCATTTCTTCAGTTTTCTCCATTTAGGGACTTTATGTAATTCATATGTAATTTGTATCAACACAGGTGTCCTGCATTCTCCATTTAAATAAAGTTTTGCTTTTAAAGCATGATTCAGTAAATTGAGACTGACATCTTTTTTGTTTATTTTTTAATAAATTGATTATTTCATTCAGCACATATAACCAAATTAAAAAGTCTTAAATTCACCAAACTTGTTGTAAGGGGGAAAAGAACAATGCATTTTATAGGAGGATAAAGATTAGTAAAAGAATGTTTTCAAACAGGACCATCTAATCAAATTCTTGCTAACCACCCCCCCCCACACACACACACTCCTAATTACTTCAGTGGTCTTTCTTTCTATTGGAGAAAGATGGATTTTTCTTCCAGGTAGATCCTACCTGCTGTGCTCCAAGACAATTCAGTAACACACATGATACCACAAGATGTGCTTTCTGCTTTGAAACCCTGCCAACACTATCAGAAAATCAGTGAGAAAGTTCCCAATTAAGTCCCATTTTGGTTGATCTATAAAAGAGGGATCCATGCTAGTTATTATACCTACATTTTTGACAGAGGAGATGGGGGGAAGTGAAAAATGTACATCACAGAAACCACTGACTTCAAGCATACATTGCAAATTCATAAATATTTCTCCCTTAATCTGAAAATTACAATTTAGTTCATATCTCCTGAACTCCTTTATCACTTGATAGTCTCTGACTCAGCAAGCTCTAAAGAGGATAGATAGAATTTTAAAGTGCCAAATTCGATTGCAGCTAATTTGTTAATATGTATGGCCTCAATCCACAAGATGAGTTATGTGAGTACACAGCAATTTCCAGTAGAACATTCATGAGAAGGTGAGATTTGGAGTAGGAAATGATAGGTTTGAAAAAAAAATCAAAGTTTTAGTGACTCTAAAGTAATATTGTGGTTATTTTGTATAATACATAAAATTTGGAAACACACAAACACATCCATTTAACCCACACACTCATAAATATTTATCACCTTTTGAGATCACTTTACTATGGCACACTAAGTTTCAAGACACCAATAACCATGGTCTGATATCACTTTTTAAATTAGAACAGTAAAAGAAAATAAAATTATTTGTTTCTATCCAATACACTCTTTAATTTGGTTTGTATAGTATCAAGGAAAATTGTTGTTGTTGTTGTTGAGTATGTATGGGGTTTGTACATCTTTAGCCAAGCTCTTAAAGTATTAAGAGCTACCTCTGAGAGGCTGAAATAATAATAGAGTGTGATAATACATATATTAAATACAAGTAGTGTTGATATATACACTTTTAATAAAACCATTGGAGATCCCCTTCTGGTAGCACGTATTTTAGGCTGCTAGGAGTTAAATGATGTTTCTCTAGTGATGGAAGTACATGGTTCTAAAATACAACATGGAAAACGTAGGAAATGAGCGTCATCCTTGCTATGAGGCATTGTTTTATAATAATATTTACATGTCTTTGGATAATTTGCTATGTAATTTCACACTTGGTCAAGGTCTAATGAAGGTAACCTTATTGATTTCGAAGTCATTATGTTCTTAGTGAAAATAGAAAACTAGAGGTCATTGACTTTGTCCCTGAGTCAGTAGAGAATAAGACTCATATCAAGATTATGGCATTATCCACTATAAAGTAAGGAATAAACCAAATATCAGCTTCATGTTATGCAGACATGGTACCAAAGACTAAGAAAAGCTCATCTTAAAAATACATCTCTAACAAATGCCAGACCAGAAACAAAAATGATTATTTAAAGAGTAAAATATTACATTTTTCTCTCAAGACCAATATCTAAAATGTGTTTCAATTGATCATTAAGTGAGCAGTGGATATTCATCTCTAAGACTACTTTGCATGGAGATAAATTTTATGTATGAACAGTTTTTATTTAAGTCCATATATATTCTAAATTGCATGAAGAAAATGTCTACTGTTTTCCCTATTTTGTTGTTCTTGGGAAGGGCACTATTACTGTCATCAACACTACAATTGCTCTCATGATTTTATAATACACATTTTATTTTCTGGTTCTCTGTAGACCACAGCTCTGGGAATGGCAGATCCATACAAGATACAGGAAAGATGCATTTTCATCACAGGTACAAAATTATTATATGGATTCCTCTTTGTCTTGATCTGACTACCAGACCTGATACTCATGTATATCCAATAACAAATAGTATATTTCAGTCTAATTTTGCTGAAAAGTTTAGAAAGATTATCACCGGATCCAGAAGAAAAGCTGGAGCTGACCAATAATGTTCTTGCTGGCACTGAGCCTGACCTTGCTGAGACAGGAGGTTGAGACACAGAGCAGACTGAGCCTGCATATTCCCCAGTCATGGGCAGGCCTGGCCATCCTACACTGCTCATGGTGGGACCTTCAGTGCAGCTTCAGTCTCTCTATCCAGTGAATACTCTTCTGTCTGCCGGCTGAATGTTTACGTTGCACTGAATTTCCATGAGAGATGTGTTTAGAATGGTATTTCACACCTGAAATACTTCTACATTTAGAAGCATTGAATATTTGACCTGAGAGCTAAGAGAACATTTACTCCCACCCATCACTGAACAGATGAAGGCACTGAAATTCAAAAGATTAAGTGGCATTTCTGGAGCCATGTAGAGTTTTGGTGACAGTGTCTGGATATTCTCAATGATGGTTCAGAGCTCTTGCATTTCCACTTTCAGATAATTCTTCCTTAAAAAGCTCCTAGTATAAAATCTATGGTAAAAGTCCGTATCTTTCCATCTAGGCTGTTTTTTTTTTTTTTTAAGTTTTAGCCATGGAAAGTTTTATATTTTATTTATGTAAATTACCCAGTGAAAGGTACAATATAGAGTTGAGAAGGAATTCAAAAAAATGAATGCATCTGACGTTTCAGAACTTGAGTATTAATAATCAATTATGTGCAACAAAAGAAAACACCTATTAATGTTTCCAAGAGGCTGTAAATTCAAAGAAAGCAGGAACCATATCTAATGAAACCCCTTGTTGCTGATGTCTAGCAACTTATCTAGCACATGGTAGATACTCAATATATTTTTTTAATGACTAAAGAAAACATTTTGGTGGAGAAGAGTCAGAAAGAACCAAAAGCATGCTCTTAATGTGCATTTAAATTAGTTCTGTGACATAAAATTGCAATGACAGACCCCAAGGAGTTCACATACCTTAGGGACATGTCATCAAAGAAAAGCTCAGGAAGGAGATAAAGCTGGCAAATGGATCAAGAAAAGGTTTTCTCATTTAGGAAAATCAGGGGCCTTTAAGTGAACTTGCTCCACAAATGGGCTCACAAATGAGCCCAGAGGACTGGGAAAAGAAGCAGAGGTGCCACAAAAAGTAGGAAGAGAAGTGTTTAAAGCAGAGGGTACAGAGAACTGGAAACTTATGAAGAGGAGATATGATGATGGGGACACTTGCCTAGATCTTACTGAAGTTTGGAAATGACACTGTGGTTTTGTTTTGCTTCCAAAGCTGACAAGTATAAGGAGCAAAATAATGGACTCTTGGGAGACAGTCAGGACCAGCAGGGGTAATAAACCCTTCTTCCCAAGGGACTTTGTTGTGCTCAATTTTTATTTCAACTTCATTTCCTATTAAGCAAGTCAGCAAAATAGTTCTTCTTTCAACCACTTTTATAGAAATATGTATTCTACTGGAAAATGGAATTAGACTCAAAGTTACATAAAAAGTAATGAGGTCAAAAGTGAAAGAGAGAAACATTTTTTTAAAGAGATCTCACGTAAGGAATGAGATTAAATATACATTTGAAACGGAAGCAAGGTAAAAAAATTAATTTAGAAATTAAAGCTATATTGGGGCATCTGGGTGGCTGAGTCGGTTAAGCGTCTGCCTTCAGGGTTAGGTCATGATCCCAGAACCCTGGGATCAAGCCCTACATCAGGCTCCCTGCTCATTGGGAAGTCTGCTTCTCCCTCCCCCTCTGCCTGCCATTTCCCCTGCTTGTGCTCTCTCTCTCACTCTCTCTCTCTGTCAAATAAAATAAATAAAATCTTTTTAAAAAAGAAATTAAAGCTATATTATTAAGGTAAGTTATAGTACTGAGTAGGGGGATGGTACATAACAACATATATAAATAAGTTAGTGTTCCTAAAGCATGAAGATTGAAACAAGAAGTGTTAGAACTATTAGGTCCTCATTCTTGAGGAGTCCTGTGTACCTTGAGGATAAAGATTGTCAATCCCTTTACCTGCTGCTAGACTTAGTGTTAATGGGGAAAAATGAATGAAAGCAAGTGAAATGATTTGTGTCAGAAACCCAAATAAGCGTGACATAAGATTTTGGAGCTTTTGTGGGGGGGACTTTGTCTTGGCAAACTCACCTCTGAGGCTCCGATCTCATGTAGACCCCTCCAATGAAGTCTCTTATGCAGTCAATGGTTGAAGTGAGATTAAGGTTTTCTTACTTAGTGCATGCTGCTAAAATGGCTGCCAGCTGTTAGAGGAAACCTACATTTTGCCTCAATTTTCTTTACCCAGGTTGGTGCTGAGGTGCCAAATTTCCTGAAGAAACAAAGTCTGAGGGAAATACACTAACACTATCTGTGGTCTCTGAAACAAAAGTTTTCAATATATTTGGGTGCTGCGTGTCAAACAAGCTAAGCAGTTGAGACCTTCATGAAAAGTAACCTCATGCAATGCTCCAGAAGTTTTTGAGACCGACCATGAGATAAAATGCTAAAAATATGTTGGGACTAAATTAAAAGGAAGGTCAGGACACAGCCATGTCTGAATGGGAGATATAAAGCACAGTGAATACAAATTGATAATGCTGAGGAGAGAGATCATTTATTGCTCTTCCATTTTTCTTTTAGGGAACAAGCAATAAAATTGAAATGAATGAGCCAATTTTAGACCTAATTTTCATACAGCATCATTTCTCCTGAAGGTTCACCAAAGATAGAAATCAAAGAGAAAAATAAAGAGAAAACCAACTTATTTCATCCTCAACCCATCTCCTTGAAGAAAGACTCAATATTTTGCCTGAGGGACACTTTTTAAAATACAAATTCTGAACTACAAATTTTGAAACACGCATTTTATTTTTATGTGCATATGTTCTTAACTTATATATTAATGCAGAGTTCAATAGCCATATTCACACATGAAAACACACACACACGCATACACACACCCAAATATGCACTCTATTCTTTCTCTCTGTGTCTCTGTGTTTGTCTCTCTCTATCTATCCATCATCTATCTATCTCATCTACCTATTATCTACCTATCTACCTATTATCCATCATCTATCTATTATCTATCTATTTATCATCTATCTATTTATCTATCTTTATTTATTGATTGATAAGTCATTTAAAATATGGTTTGGTTCTGCGCTGGATAACTTTTTTTCTCCTCCTGTTTGTACCTATCTTTTTCTCATTGACATATATGTCTGCTTTAATTTTTTCCTTGGAGATAAAAATTATTGTTTGATAGAGATTATTAATAGATCCTGTGTGATTCTCTCTTTGGAAGTTCAAACTGTCCAGAGCAGTGAAAGTTCTGAAATTTTACCCTGCTTGCAAACTAAAAAGGTAGCCTGTCATAATCTTATGGATACTAGCAGAAGACATGGGACTCTTGTATCAGAAACAAAGGAATTTATTACTCATGGCACAGCAGGCTTTATAGACTTCGGGTTCACACTGATTTCCTTTGCCCCTAGTCCCAAGGTGGGCCATGCAGAGCAGCCCACGTGGATGCACACACAGTGGTTCTGGGTGCCAGGTGATGAACCTGAGCTGAGGAAACACAGTCTTTTAAAGAAGCTGCCAACAGACAATGCTCAACCTTTGCCCCATAGCAGACATTATCTTTATGCCCTGGAGAGCAAAAACAGTCTGCGCTCTGCCCCAAAGGGAGACACTCTATTTTCCAAAGTTGTTTGCTTTACAAAGATCCTTGAAAAGATAGTCCGGAAGGAATGGCCGTCTGTGCCTTTCAGCAGAAATATGAGAGACCCACTGAGAATTGTCTCCCAACACAGACTTGCTCCTCTAGTTCTCTGCAAATATGCTCCAATTGTTCATATTATTAACAGCCCAAGACATAAATACTTATCAATTCGCCTGTCAGTTTCCACAAAGTTCTCTTGTCAGTTAATAACTCTATTTTTCTTTCTTCCCCCCTGCCCCCCACCTCCTCCCCTTCCTTCTTCTTTTAAAATCAGTCCTGGTACAGAGGCTTCAATCTCTTGCTTCTTTGTTCTGTCCTTAACACCCTGTGTACAATCTATTTTTTCTTTCTTACTACCTTTCCTCTTTCTTAGTCCTGTGTTACTTGGCAGAACATTCCAACTCCAGTTTTTATTTGTTGCCAATGCCTACTACAACCGTTGAGCCAAATTGTCTGTGCTTTTCAGATCTCAGGAGGTGGGAATGCTAGCAGCACCTGATTGCTTTATCCTTGGATTTTTTTACATAATATGCAGTGTTCTCCCCTACTCTTTCAAGATTCCTCTGAGCATATATGTTCATTGATCTTATGTCAGTTTTACCCTGACAAAGGTCATACTCATAATGCAAAAAAGTAATGCTGCAAGTACCTCTGTGAATTTTACGGGTTCATATCCAGTGTTCTGCCTGGATTCCTAAATCTAAGAAGGTAGAGGGTTTTTAAAATTTATTTCTTTAATTTTTATGATACAGGAAGGTAATGAAAATGATAATAAACATACCATAACTTTTGCAGTCAGAGGATTTTGAGCCCCTTCAAAAATAAACTCCTCGGAAGTCATAGACTTACTCCAGTTTTTCTGCATTTGCTCAAAATATTTCCGGAATTGTCTTTAGGATTAAATACACATTTTTTGGACTATCTTCTGCAATAGCCAATCTTTATCCTTTAATACTGAATTTCACTTTTGACGATAGCTAAAAGCTATTTAGAGCCCAATAAAAAAAAAGTAGATAGACAAATTGGGTTAAAAAAATGTGAATGTGTGCAAGGAAACAGATATCTTTATGTGGTTGATAAATTGGCCTTGAACACAATTCTAGCAAAGGAGTTCCAAATGTTCCAGGTTTCCAGTACTTTGGGAGAAATTAAAAATAGTTCTTTCCAAAAAGATCGAGAGTTTCTTCACTAAAAGTATAAATGATGAAGAATTTTTCAACTGTATTCTTTTCTTTTAGTGTTACTTCTTTAACAGGAAACATGTTTAAGCTAAAGAGATTATATCAAAGTGGAGGGATTTTTGTCAGTAGGTATCATCTGGGTGTTGTCAGAGCCAATGAAGTCACTTGCAGAGTTGCCTACATTACTGATAAAATGACTTAATTTCCCTAACTTTTATATATTTCCCATCCTTCTTTGCTTTGCCCTGTTTTTGAAAGATAGTGTGTTCAATCAGAAATAATAAACACTCAGGAGTAAATCTTATAATTCACATGACATTGATTTAAATTTTAGCAAGTGACTTAACCATTCGGCCAAAATTTACTCAAATATAAAAATGGAATAGTAATATTTGATTTACAAGACAGTTTTTAGATTAATGAGATGGTATATATGAAGGTGAATGGCACAATTGAAAGGAAATCAGTGCTCAATAACTCTCTTCCCACCCACCTTGGTCACCATTGAACATTTTACATATCAATTCAACATTTCTTCTAGAATACAGAAATAGGTTGAAACCTCTAAGTTCATGATGGTTGAGCTGCCAGCTTCGAATTTATTCTCAAAATGCCTACCTTGGGGCAAAGAGACAAGACAGGGAAAGGGCCTATTCCTGCTAGCACCTTTTCTGTATAGAATATGGATGGGTGGTTATAATGTGATGAGAATAAAAACTAACCCCCCAAACAACTGGGCTGAGCTTCAATCCTGCAATGTTGGGCACAGGATTTAAAAACAATTTTCCCCCCTAGGTTACCCCTTCAGTGGAGGAAACATCAGGAAAAACAGAAGGCCCCTCTTCAGTGGGGCGATGGGAAGTAATGAGAGCAGTGGAGCAGAAGAATAAGGGAATTCTTTTTCCACCTATGCACTTTCTTGCTTCTCCCCTGGGTGGCACATGGGGACACCACACCTCAGGGGAATGGGGCTCCTTAGCTCAGTAAGAGTTGGGGGTCTGGTGGGTCGTGGAGCGGGGGACAGTGAATGAAGCACTGGGGAAAAGAGAGTTTTGAAGTTTTGAAGATTCTATTTTCAGACTGTTGAAAATATTCAGATTTTGTGGGGCATGAGCATTGCATAAATGTGACCCTTTGGCTAGCGTTTTGCCTGAGTCTAATCTTCCAGGAATCTAAGAGAGATCACTGGAAGGATCTGGGTCCAGCAGAGGTGAGGAAAGTGGCATCCAAAATTCCCAGATATGGCCCTTCCTTGGTGATTCTCAGCTTCTACTTTTGAACTTCTAGAGTTATTTCAGCTGTTAGGGTGATTGGGCAGCAGGAGCTGGGGGTAGGGGAGCTTAAATGTTAGTTTAAATATGTGTTCACCATTGAATCGTGAAGGTGTGGGGAAGGAAATGATAAATGGGGTACTGTTTTGGCTTGTCTTCGCCACCATTGTTCTGTCCATGCTTCCATATGCTGAGATTTTCAGCAATACAGCTCCAGTCCTGCAGGACAAACCGTGAAGCTCTCAGCAAGAGGGAAAAAAAGAGTGCACGCAAAATTGGAATGGGGGGGAAAGAAAAGTTGAGGCTCAAGGAGGGGCCATGGCAACCTGTATTTAATTCCCACTATAAAAATTGTCTTTTTTCAATAAGCCTAGAATCCTTGGATGTTCCATTTTTTTTCAAAAAAGTCAAGAATGAAACCTCTGCTCATTAAAATCATAAATAACCTTTTTCACCAGCAGAAGTGAGCACATGTCTGAGAAAAAAGTCCTAATACTTTTCTACTGATAAGGTTCCTGGTAGCAGATGAACAGTCAAAACAAAAACATATAACTGCAACTCAGTAAAAAAAAAAGAAAAGAAAAGGTCAGGTGGATGCTACAGGGAACTTACCTCTTAAAAAGATTTCAGGTAACAAACAAAGAGGAGAAATAAGCAGGAGACCCTGGAGTGAATTTGAAAAATTAGACTCTAATTATCATTACCCTATATATTTATAATTGTAAGTATAGGTAGACCTTTCAAGAGAAAAATGCATGTTGGTTCCTTTGCCTGCAATCCCTGGACTATAAGAGCGAACTACCCAACTGGCTAGTGCGTGTGGACCCCTGTCTTCAGGGCAGAGAAACGTGATTCCTAGCTCTGACTGCAGGGGCACATCCAATTCTTGAGCCCCATGATTTTCCATTCGTGACCTCTTGGTCTGGCTTTGTGCCCAAACCCGTAGCATTGCATACCCTGGTTATGCAAGTGCTGCTGGTTTATACTGTTCGTGTTTGTGATGAAGGATCACCCCGGTGGGAGCGCTGGGAGGAATTCTTAATATTTTATTCCTGCAGCCCCCACTGGCTGTAAATCATATTCACGGGTCTTAGCTTTCTCTGTGGCCCACCTGACTGATAGTGCACAGGGCGGTGGGGGCAAGTAACTGTTCTGCATGCAATTTCTGAAACTCAGCACATTTTAGGAGTTTTCTTCCACCTTCACCGTTTTTGCACAGTAACATTTTAAGGTGACTAGGATGCTAGTGAATAGCTGTCGATGTGCATTACTTAACAACATGGAAAATCAATAGCCCATTTCAGGGACTGTTTAATCACACAGGACTTTCTTGACGGCTGCTCACAGTTCCGGTACAGATTTTTTTTATTTTCCATAAAGCTCAGCAAAACCAATAATACTTTGGTGCCTTTTAAAATGTTTATCAATGAAATTCCAATGGCTGTCCAAACTTTCAAAAATGTTTGAGATTCTTTTTGAATTAGATTCAATTTGTCCTACTATTGAATACAACTACCAGTCAGAGACATAGGTCATGTGTGATGTACCCATCCACCAAGGCGCACAGGCAAGACCCTAAGGGCCATAGCTCCCCATAGCCCATCACAAACCAGTCCGTGAACTCTGGATCCCTATCAGTCATTTATCTGCCCTGGGTTCTCCATATGTACATGGGGGGAGAGAGAAAAAGAGAGGGAGAGAGGGGGAGAGAGATGGAAAACAGGACAGAAAGAGGGAAAGAGAGAGAGACTGAGATTTATTTTAAGGAATTGGCTCACATGATAGTGGAGGCTGACAAGTCCAAAATCCACAGGGTAAATCGGCAGGCTGGAAACTCAGGCAGAATTTCTATAATAGTCTCAAGGCAGAATTCCTCCTTCTCTGAGAAACCTCACATATTTGCTCTTGAGGCCTTCAACTGCATGAGGCTCACCCACATTTTGAAGATTAATCACTTTACCTAAAGTCAAATGATTACAGATATTAACCACATTCACAAATCTCTCAGACCAAACAACCAGGCACCATAGCCCAGCCGAGCTGACACATAGAATTAACCATCACAATATGCAAACACCCTCAAGGCCCTCCACTCATCTTTACCTTTGCTGCTACTATTTGCAATTAAGCTGCCAGCTTCCCTCACCTTGACAAATGCAACAGCCTTCTAACTTCTATATATGGGGCAGTTTACAACAGCTTACGCTATAGCACAAAGCAATCCCCAATCTCAAGAGCTTACATTGGTAAGGGTTTGTTTCTGGCTCACATTGCATATTGGCCGTGGCTCTGCTCCAGGTGTCTCCTTTACTCAAGGATCTAGGCTGAAGGACAAGCTCCTATTTGGGACACGCTGCTCTCATGGCCAAGAGAAAAGAATAATGGAAAAACTGCACAGTGGCTCTTAGAACTTCTGCTCCCATGTGGCATTGATTATTCTGCTCATACTTTATTGACCAAAGAAAGTGATAAGGTCAAGACTGATTCCAAGGGGAAGGGAGGTATATTCTTTTACAGGGAGAACTGAAGAATATTTAGAAGCAAAAACATATTTACCACCATCTCCCTTCAATCTACTACTCTCCACACAGTAGTCAGTGGTGTCTTTAAAATAAAATTGGATTATCTCTGTCCTCTGCTTAAGAAAATGGTCACTGTTCTGTTGTCAGGGTGCTTCAGGGACACAGAACTAATAGGATGTGTGTGTGTGTGTAAAAGAGATTTATTATAAGAAATTGGCTCATCTGATTATGGAGGCTGGCAGGTCCCAGGCTCTGCAGGGTGAGTCAGCACATTGGAGACTCAGGAGAGCTGCAGGTGAAGTGCCTGTCCAAATGCCAGTGTGCCTGAAACCTGGGAAGAGCTGATGTTTCCGTTCAAGCCTGAAGGCAGGAAAAAAGCCAATGTCACAGTTGGAAGGCAGTCAATCAGGAAGAATTATCTCTGACCTTGGGGGGTATGCAGGCCTTCAACTGATTGGATGAGACCCACCCACATTAAGGAGGGCAATCTGCTTACTCACAATACTGATTTAGATGTTAATCTCATCCAAAACATCCTCACAGAAATACTCAGAATAAGGTTTAACCAAATATCTGGGCACTCGATGAACCATTCAAACTGACACATACAATTGGCCATCATAAATGAATTCTCAAATTCCCAGCATGCATAAAATGAAATCCAAACTCAAGGCACCTGGGGGGCTCAGTCGGATAAGCAGCTGACACTTGATTTTGGCTCAGGTCATGATCTTGGGGTCCTGGGATCAAGCCCCACATTAGGCTCTGCACTCAGTGGGGAGTCTGCTTGAGGATGCTCTCTCTCTCCCCCTGCTCATGCACATGCTCTCTCTCTCTCTGTCTCTCAAATAAATAGATAAATCTTTAAAAATAAATCCAAACTCCTTTCCATGACCTCCAAGGTCCCACATGTCCTGGTCCTTTTCACTCTCCAGCCTCATGTTAGACCAAATTCCCAATTGCTCATTCTATTCTAATCACAGTGCCATCTGCCCGTTGCTGAAACATGCCAATCTCTTTGCTGCTGTATTATTTTTATGTTTGCTGATCTTTCAAGCCAGGGTCACTCTTCTCCCAGCACCTGCACATTTCACATGGCACAACTGGATATTTCCCACTTTTCTGGTCTCAGTCAAGCCTCTGCTTTGGAGATGGCTCCCTTGATAATTCCACTTAAAGTACACTTCTAAGCCAGTATTTCTATTAAGGCATCTTGTTTATTTTTTTGTTTATTTTTATTTTTTTAAGAAGGCTCCATACCCAAGGTGGGGCTTGAACTCATGACCCTGATCAAGAATTGCGTGTTCTACCAACTGAGCCAGTCAGGTGTCCCAGCACCTGTTTATTTTTTCATAGTCATTTTTCTTTACCTAAAATTATTTTAATTTTTTTATCTCTCTTTTACTAGATTTAAGTGCCACGAGGATTATAATCATGTCTGTTTTCCTCATGATTGCACACCCAACCATAACAGTTCATGCTGCATTGTAGGCATTCCATAAATATATACTAAATAAATGAATAATTGAATGGACCATGGGAATACAGAAATGACTAAGGCTAATTCATTGGTCCTAAGTATGACTGTAACTCAGTCAAAAGGGAAGACCATTTTAAAGAGAAAACAATTAAATACCTTTAAAGTTCTCCATAAAGACACTTTTAAAAATACTGAGTTAGTGCCAGGAGTTTTTGAGCTTTGCTTATTTCTTCTTCAGTGATAATTCAGAGAGGCTGGATGAAAATCCTGTGATAACCCCGAAGTTTCTTTAATTCTGACTAATGATTTTATGAGACTAATAGAAAGACTGACTTCACTTTGGTAGGGGGACTTACATTCTGGATTTCGTATTTAATGATTTATTTTGTATTGTACTAGATTGGGTTAGAAATATCACAAAAGTCATGGACTCTTCTGAGTTATATTCATCCAACAAACTGTTGTCAAACACAAATTTTGTTTTCTAAGCCCAGTTTCCCTTGTCAAAATAACAATGACAAATAATATCTCCCTTCCAAAGTGCTTGGCACAGATCTTGGCCCTTGAAAATCTCAATGATCTGTGTCTATTCTCAGTGTCTGTAAGGTAAGGTGGGAAGTGTTGGCAAGTCAGCTCAGAGTCGAGGAAACCTTGCCTACGAAGCCTGGGAGGTTCCAGTCACAGGACAGACATAAGTCAAGGATATTGGGTCACACAGTTTCAGGACCAAGACTTAAGAATCCATGAGAGCGGGGCACCTGGGTGGCTCAGTCAGTTAAGCGGCTGCCTTCGGCTCAGGTCATGATCCCAGGGTCCTGGGATTGAGCCCCGCGTCGGGCTCCCTGCTCAGTGGAGAGTCTGCTTCTCCCTCTCTCTCTGCCTACTTGTGCTCTCTATCTCTCTGTCAAATAAATAAATAAAATCTTTAAAAAAAAAATCCATGAGAACTAGTGAGAGCAAAATAGTACAGACATTTGAAAGGTATTAGGTTAGAGTTTGAAATATGAAAACAAGGACTAAGGAATAGGGAGAAAAGGCCAGAGATAAGTTAGAGAGCTGAGGCTCAGGGCATAGCAGAATCTACAAGTCTAGTTTTATAGTGAATAAAACTTAAGCCTTATCTGATTAGAATGAGCTGGTCCAAGCTAAGTAGCACCAGTGATGGGAATGGGGCTTCTGGGCAAGGAGACAGGAAGTTTATAGAGTTATGCAGTAGATCCTAGACTTTATTATATCCTCTGTGAATTAAAATAAGAGATCACTATTTAGGTGATAATGCCTTCACTTTATCACACTGATATGATACCCTTTTATCCAAACAATACTTATCTACATAGGTTGTACTCCTTACAGCCATTTAATAGATGTGAAAGCTGAGGGTAAAAATGGTTTAGATCATTGAATTCACCCAGGAAGTTGGAGTGGGAGCATTACAAAGACCTTTTGATGTCCAGCCTAGAATTTTACCATTTCTAGTAGAGACCTACAATCAGTAAATATTAAAAGTGTATAATACATTCTCACCAGCTTCACTTGCCTACAAGGATGTCTGTCTATGTTGGTTGGGCACCTGCTGTACCCTCAGGGAGTTTGGTGAGGGAAGACCAGACATGATTCTGGACTGGACACAAAACGTATTTTCCTCAATAAAATGCAACCAGGGACCTTTCCCCTTAACTTGTGAATCTGAGCTGTCCTGGCTATTCACATTTCATTTTCATTCCCACCAGTGACTTGATTCTCCTTCCCTTTTAAGATAGATTGTGTAATTGTCTTCACGTGGCGTGATGTTACTCCTTATGCACGGATGGAACAGGTAGCTACCAACAAACTACACTTTGAAAAACTAGATGATCTGATTCTCCTACAGCTGTCATCTCCACTACCAGCCTGGATGCCAAAGTAAGATGCTGCTGAGACCTTTGCGCAGCTGCAATTGTCACCAGGAAAGGAAATGCAGGAAATGCAATGAACCATCATCAGTCATTAAGCCGATCTCAGATCACTTCAGCAGCTTAAGGAAATCACAATAATGGCTTTCTGTGCACACACACATTTTATATACTAAAAATAAGCATTTCCTTCTTTAAGAGTAGCTATGAAAGAGGAAGTTTCTTTGGGGAAAAAAGTATTCTAAAAACTTTCTATTGTGGCTCTCAACTTGGACAAGAATTAGAAATACTAGAATAATTTGGGAAGCTTTTAAAATCTGTTTCCCCAGGGTGTACCCAAATAATATGTCTGAATCCCTGTAAGTGGAATGGTAGATCCGGTAATTTTTAAAAAGATCCTCAAATAATTCCATTGTGCAGCTATGGTCAAAAATCACTGCTCTAGATGTCTTCTAGAATAAATAAAATAATGCTCTTAAGCATTTTTTAAGAAAACGTTTTTCCTCAAATGGGATTTAAAGATTGTTTTAATTATTTAAAAGGTAGTGTTAAAATAAATTAATCATTGGTCCAAAATACATGGAGTCTGGGGAGGGGGAGACAAATGTGGCCATTTGTATGTGGCCACAATGGTTTTCTTTAATGAACTTGGTAAACTGTGAGAAGAGAAAGGAGACCCAAAGGACAGCAATTAATTGTAGTGGTGTTGATAAGAAGAAGGTTTGAGAAATAAGATCGTGTATTGAATATTATTTTTCTCATATGACTAAGAAGGAAAACTGATAAAGGCATGTCAAATTTATATTGTAGTTCTTCCCATGTTTTATTAAGGTACAATATACCTTACTGGAAAATTCCCAATTTTAATGTCCAGTTCTGCAAGTTTCAACAAACATACACAGTATGCAACTACCTTATAGAACAATTTTGTTACTCCCCATCCCCCAAATAACCCCCAGCCAATTTTAGCCAACCCTTCCCCCATCTTCAGATCCTGGCAATCAGTGATCTGGTTTCTATGCTTCTCATTTTTCCTTCCCTGAATGTCGTAGAAATGGAGTCATACAGGTTCATTGTATTCTTAATAGGAATATGCAGCTGGGAAGTAAATTAGTGTGGGTATGTTGTGCAATAAGCTCTGAAGTGATCAAGTATACCTGTCTGAAAGAGGAACCGCAAAGCACTTGGCGCCATCGGTATACATGGGGACCAGGAGGATCTGAACTGCTCAGGACGGCAGAATTTACTGATTTAAACCAAATTTGGTGATCAAAATGTTGAGATCAACTTAAAGAAACACCAGTCACATAATGAAACCCAAGAAAAGAAAACACAAGACACAGAAGGGATATTTATTTTTTTAATTAATAAAAAATAAATAATTATCTTTTTACAAAAGCAAGAGTAGTAGAAAAGTCAGAAACAAAGGTAAGCAAATAGAAGGAAAAACCCACAACCAACTGCAGAAAAATCATGGTATTTTTCTAGACTTTAAAAATATTTCACACAGA
>NC_138376.1:112127728-112143939 GCF_054177405.1 Leptonychotes weddellii
TCCATGAGTCTCATGGAAATGCACCCAGTATTTGGTCATGTTTAGCCTAGGCAGAAGAAGCTATTGGCTCATAGCATTGTGGGTTTGTTGTGAATTATAATTAAGTCAAGTCAGCACCAGGCATAATTTCTATTATTACATGAGGCAATAGTTCTGCTCTACAGTGAGACCTGATGACCGGGTCCAGATCTGAGGCTTGCAGATACTGTGGGACCAGCACTGGAGCAACCTTTCCATACCTGCACCTGCATTCCTGGGCCCATTTTTCCATTCCTGGCTGCTCTCTCTTGACTTTCCATGAGCAATCCTGACAATGGTCTTCTATGGTTGCTCTTTTAAAAGGCAGTAATGTTTGAACACTTTTTAGAAGCTGTTGGAATGGATGAGTGTCCAACCAGAGAAGACACCTGGAGCTTCAAAACAAACATAAAATACAACTGGAACAAGCTGAGCTTGAAATTTGTTTGTACTTCAAGGATAAAGTGGAAGAAAGTAGAGCTGGTATGGACTATTTGGTAAATATTGGGTAATTATGAATTAATGAGAAATTCATGTTTGTATCAGAAGTCAGAAAAGATTGCCAAACCAAATTATGAGAGGCCCATGCTAATCAATCCTTAGATTTGCTTTTTGATTTTTATCTTTCTACATTATTCAACAACTAGTCATCCAGATAGTTTAAATTTCATTCTGAGATTAAGTCAGATCCCCTGCAATCTACATCTTATTTAGCAGAATCATTTTTACTGGACTATGCTTTGGTAGTTTGCATTGAGACACCATGGAGAGATTGTATGAAAAATTCTCTTTTTATCTCCTATAAGAATATTGCTGAAAGTGTTACTCATCATGGCAAGCAGTGTCTCCTTTATGCAGGCCTAGGGAAGAATTTTTCTTTGGCCTTAGGGCTTAAATTGAAATTTTTTCTGAGCAACTAGAACATTTTGAGTCTATGGGCATTGGGGATATTATAATTGGTTGTGATTCTTTGCTTTTTCTTTGGCTGTGTATCAACCAAGAATGCTTTTAGCCACATTGACTTACAATAACTTAAGCAGGTTTTTTTCTACCTTTTTACACAGCAAGATACATGAAGATGAGTGCTGGGATGGGTTCAGCATCTCATCTGGGGACCAGTGTCTGAATCTCCTTCAGACACAGGAAGAATGTTGCAGCTCTAGCTAGAGTTCTCAAACTTTGGTGTGCATTGAAATGACATAACTGATAAAGCAGAGGTGCAGGCACTTTGAAGAATAGGGTCTGGGCCCATGGTCACCAAGTTCTTCAAGTGATTCTAATATTGACCAAAGCTTGAGAACTCTAGTGCCTGCCACTCCAGACAAGAAGGGAGACATAAGGCAAAAGTCTTTTCATTCATTAGGCTCCTTCTTCTTAGCTAAATTAAAAAAAAAAAAAAATTCAGAGGCAACCCAGATGACTTCCTCTTATTCCTCCTCTAAGGAAGCCAGGGAGGACCCAACTTTCCAAAACTCAAAGACCTCTGTCTTTGTCCTAAACCAAAGTTTGGTGTTAAGGGGGAAGCAGGTTGTTGGATGGGGACAAAAGACAGTGGTTTGGGGTCAAAATTGACTTTAGTTATTACATACGAACTTATTTTGTATTTCTTTATGTAGTAACTTTATTCTGAATTAATTTTGCTTTTTCTATGTTTCTCTGATTTTTTTTCTATTAAAATTACTTATCCTGTATGAATTTACATTATCTACCTTAAATTGTTTTTAAAATACGTGGGTATATGGTAACTGTGATGAAGTGCTTGTACCCTGTGTTCAAGGATGGCCACTTTCCTCATCATCAACAAAAGAATCTAGAGGTGGTGAAGTTCTGCTCTCTGAGCTGCCTTGGGGCCATAATGAGGAGAATGCTGGCATGCTCCATTTTCCACTTGTTCATGCTCTGTGTTACGAAGCAGGCTAACAGGGTGATTTCTCAGAGTCAAAGTAAAGCTGAGACTCCATCTTGATTGAGCATAAGTTGGGAATGGCCTTTCCTGGCAATTCTCTTTTAGCCCAAGTGTGAAACCTGGTCACTTCTTGATACTTTGTGTCTCCAGCTCATTAAACCATAACTGTCATTGTGCATGAGACTCACCTGAAAAACACCGATGCCCTGTCCCATCCTGATTGGAGGCGGGGCCCATGTTTTTTCTTAAAAGCTCCGCAGGTGATTCTCATGTGCAGTCAGGGTTGTGGACCACTGTTCTGGCTGACCAACTCCCATGTAACTCCATCGTCTGTGCTCTGCCTTTGGCTTGGCTCATCTGGTTTGATTTCTGATTTCAATTTCTGTTTGCAGGTTTCATTCCAAGGATCTCAGTCCTTCTGTTGCAATATGGCAAATGGGCTGTGTTTATGACTGTTCCCTGAGTTCTGGATTGATTTCCTTAACCCTAGACTGAGGACTTTAATTAACCTACTCTTGCATTTCAGTGGCGAGAGCTGAGTCCCTTTCTCTGATTCTTAGCAGAAGGCCAGCTCATCCCACTGATGGACACAAAGTGTGGGGAAATCCCAGGGCTGACAAAGTGAACATAGGGAGGCAACAATCGACCCTGCAGAGCATCACTGCAGAGTTTCATCTTCAGGAAGCTTTCTTTTCTTAGTTCCATCCAATTTCACCTTCACGTCTGCTAGGGTCTCCTTTGGTCTCACACAGTTTCTAATTCAACTCCTCTCCCAAGCAACTTCTTGAGACTGATGGTTTTGGAGCTGATGGTTTTACCCTATTTTCTCAGCCCAGAAATCCCCACAGCTCTGTTCTCCCCCTATAGATAGCTGATAGATCATCTTCATACCATTCCTTTTGCTAATTTAATCTTTACACCCTCCTCCAGATTCCTTTTTTCTTGAGTTTCAAACCTTTCTTTCTCATCAACTTCTTTCATATTCTCAGCCCTCTAACTGCACTCTGTATACCAAGTTTCCTGAAAACACCAAATATGCCTCAAACATAAGTAATAAAATAAGTGGCTAAATATCATTTTGAATTGGGGCAGCCTAGGCCCAAATCCTAAATCTGTGACTCCCAAGTTTGTTCCTTCCCTGACAGAATGGGGTAATAACAGTAGCTGATTTATAAGATTGTTGGTAGAACGAAATAAGATAATGCATATAAATCTTAGAGGTTTCCCTGGCACATAGTAAGTACTCCAAAAATGTTAAGTGTTTCCCACAGATGCTAAGATAGAACTTGGCTAAAATTCATTTATTTATTGGGGATCAACATCAATGAAAGGAAGCAGGGGACAGGGCTTGACAGAGGAAGAAGTTCAACTTCTGGCAAAGCTGAGTTTTTAAGTGAATATTGCCTGACAGACTTGTTTTGTTGACCCCCGCCTGTCAGTCACCAGATGTAGGCTGCCTCGGGGAAGCTTATGGACTTGAGTGAGGTGGCTCTCCACAGTTGGAAGTGACTGTGAAGGAGCTGAGGGCAGTATTTACCGACCACACTCTAGGGCTGTGAGGCAAGTGCTCTCATGGAAGCGTGTCTGTCCAGGCAGCGCCTCTCCTCTCCATGCCTGCTACAGTTTTCCTACTACCTCTCTTGTAGGTGAAGAGCTCACAGGCCTGACATGCACCCAGCCAAGCTGAGGTGGTTATTCCTCACGTTGCCTATGCTGTTCTAAGACTCCTTGTCAACAAATCTGTGGACCAAAGTCACTTGGGAAGCCTGCAGACATGCATAATTTCAGGTTATTGGATCCCAGGACTAAAGTCTAGGTTTTTATTATCACAAATAAAAAGAGAAATAATGGAAGTAAAAAGAGTGGGGAAGGGGTACCTTTAACAATGTATTAATCCTTTGTCTGAGGTGGTACCTGGAGATTCTGCTAACACCAATCTATGCACACAACTCCCAGGAATCCACTTTCCAAAATCACTCAGCCTACCACTTCATAATTCCTAGAAGAACTAGTTTCAGTAGCCTGCAAGACATTTTAGAACTTCTTTAGAACTAATCCTTTAGTTGCTGCTTGTTTTCCAACGGAACTGAAATTCAAACCTGATTTACCTAAAATGGTTGCTCTAGTCTTAATAAATGTTTAAATTTCTCAGATGCTGTGGTCTTTGTCTTTATTCTTTATTCTTAGCTCAGCAAGGGACTGGATTAATTTCTGAAGAAAAACTAAAAAGGATTTTCAGTAGGCTTGGATAAATGTTTTCTGAATCCCCTTGGCTGGCGTGGTCATAAATACATAGCATAATCAGACCTCTGTGGAACCTCATGGACAGGGGACAGGAGACCACTGCACTTTGGACCACCTCCAGAAGAACATTGCCCCTGTGGTTCTCCTTGATAGCTCCTTAGTGTGTTCTTATATCATTCTAGTCAAGCAGGAAATGCAGCATTGTGGAGGCGTTCTGTCTACTACGATATGAAACGTGCAATTGGATTTTTATCATCTATGCAAAGGTAGTGTAGCTAAGCAGTGAAGAGCACATGTTTTGGAATAATAAAAAACTAGGTTTGAATCTTGCCACTGAAAGAATGGCTGTGGGACTTTAGGCAAAATGCTTTGCTTCTCTAAGCTTTAGTTTTCTTATCCAGAAAAAATATGGGGACAACAATCCCTAACTATGTGGTGTTGACGTCTATTGTAGTACTTAGCACATTAAATATTCAACAAATGGTAAATTGTATCAATACCATTCTCGTCATCATCTCTTTTTTCTTTCATTCTAGCAATGTTCAAGAGAAGAATCATCTTTCCTTAAATGCATTTCGTGTTTTGACCCTTATTGGGTTTAGTTCTTTTTCCTTTTCATTTTTCTTTTGCGAAGGTCACATGTTGATCATTCCTGGTATCATTTCTTGTACTCCTGGTTTTTTATTGATGGGGAGTTGTGTAAAGTAAGTGGCTCACGGAGTTGGGTCAAGGGTTTGGGTTGTGCTCATTCTCGGTGACTTCCAAACGATGACATCACTGTCAAGGATTAATCCAGTGACTACATTGAACCAAGTTATGTTTCTTGGGAATAGCTTTGGATTCTGCACAGTTGGCAAAGTATTCTTTAGGTTCCCAGTAGACATCATGTGAGGCCCTTGAGAGTAAAGAACGTCAACCTGCCTTGGAAGATGTTAAGTTCATCTTGGATAGAACAAGAACTTCTCTGTAGGTTTTATACTAAAGAAAATCTACATTTTTCTTGTACTGTAGAAGCCTTTTCTAGCTTAAAGTTGAGTTGAGACCAAAATTAATTCCTTTTACTGCCTCTCCTAGCTTCTTACCTGTATTTTTACAATTCTTCAAATTCCCTAACCTTGGCAACTGTTCTTGCTTTGTGTACTTTTGGATTAAAGCAAGGAACACATATTAATGACTGTGGGGTTAAGACTTGTGACACATGTGGTGGCTAGAAAGGGATCAGACAATTGTGTCAGGTGTAAACACCAGCTGTTCTATGGTCCAAGAGTTTCAGCCATCATACTGTGAAGCCCTCACCACTGAGTGGACTGGTACCTCTATATTCACTGACCCTCTTCCTCTTTGCTTCTCTGTGAATCTTATTCCAGTTCAGAATAGCTTTAATATCACACATTTTGGAATCAGACTTCCTGGGTTCAAATTCTGGTTTTGCTACTTACTAGGTTTTAGCTTCTTATGGTTTAGTCTACTCATCTCTAAAATGTGGGCAATGATAGTACCTCTCTCGGGGCATTCTTATAAGGATCAGGTGAGATAATACATCTAATATACCTAGGATAGTATCTGGCACAGTAACTATTGGCTGCTAATATTTTATTATTATTACTATTATTCACATGCAACCCTCTGAGTTCATGACAGGTTCCACTGGATCTGTTGTTGTTGTTGTTGTTGTTGTTGTTGTTGTTGTTGTTTGGGGGGGATTCCCAGCTTATACAGCAACCATCCTCTGGTGCAGGCAATGAGAGCTTTGACCAAAAGAAAGAGATGACAAGGTTTAAAATCATCTTTGTAAAGCATTATAAAGAATGTACAAATGAATCTCTTCCATAAAGTTACAGAGGGTGGATAAATATAAGCCTGGTTATAACCACCTGTCTTAATCCAACTTGCTATAACAAAATGCCATACTTTAGGTGGCTTATAAGCAACAGAAATTTTTTTTTTTTTTTTTTTTAAGATTTTATTTATTTGACAGAGCACAAGCAGAGGGAGAGAGAGGGAGAAGCAGGTTCCCTACTGAGCAAGGAGCCCGATATGGGACTCGATCCCAGGACCCTGGGATCATGACCTGGGCCGAAGGCAGCCGCTTAACCGACTGAGCCACCCAGGCGTACCTAAGCAACAGAAATTTATTTCTCACAGTTACGGAGATGGGAAGTCTGAGATCGGGTGCCAGCATGGCTGGATTTTGGCAAAAACCTTCCACATTGCAGAGGCCTGGTTTAACATTGCATCTTCACATGGCAGAGAACAGAGAGAGACAAGCAAGCTCTCTTGTGACTCTCATAATCCCATTCATGAGGGCTCCACCCTTATGACCTCACTAATCATAATTACCTTCCAAAGGCCCTACCCTCCAATACCATCACATGGGTGGGGGGTAGGGTTTCAACATATGAATGGGGAGGCACAAATACTCAGTCCATAGCACCACCCTACCAAGCCCCATGACTTTGTCACATGATGCAGATCTTACATTCCTCCCCTCATCCTATCAGTAGACCTCAGTGCAATAATAGCTCAAGGGACCAAGCCCCCAATAGAGGGCATTACAAAGTATTAGTTAAAAAGAAATAAAAAATGTACAAGTTTGCTTTTCAGTGGCTCCATCTGGAACAATTTCTGAGGTCATTATTGGCTTGCTACACTAGCAAATGAACAACCCATGTGTTCTAGAAGAATACTCAAAAGCTGGCCTTATTTGGCGTAAATTTTTCTAAGAGTTAAAGACGCATTGGGGAGAATAAGTATATGACCACAGATCAGTAGAAAGGAAAAGCACTAAGACTACAAATGCATAACTAGACACTCTGACCAGTTAGCCCGTTGTCACACATTATCTGTATTAAAACAGAAACGTTGTGAGAGGAAATGAGTCAAAATGTCTATAAATGTAAAATATATGTTTTACCACAGTTGCCATGATATTTAGGAGCAAAGGAACTGTAATACGGATTAAGTACAGTATGTGACATTTGATGGTGTTTAAAGATTGATATCTTGTTGCAGTTCTAAGCATTCCAGTCCAGTATAAGGTCAATGCCGTCACATTTACCTGTCATGGCAGCACCAGAAACCATATCCTTATCTCTGGTATTGATCAGATTCCCTTCAAACCTCCCTTTTCAAACCTCAAATGATCAAAATGCACCCCTCAACCCTTAATTCAAAACATTCTTAATCCATCTCTTGGATGTCTGCACAGAGACACATGAAAACGCAAGATAAAATATAATCCCCCCCAACGCACAGAAATGCAAAACGACCACTACGGTTGGAGGCCCGCATAATTTACGTGTTACTGAACAGTGTGCTGTATACATTTGCATCAAGTAAACAAATCCGTTAGCAATGCAGTGTGTTTTCTGGACAAAAGAAAAAGGATTCCATTTTAATTAGGTCTGAAAATAGTATGGAATAATAGTGATATATAGCAAGGGGCTTATAATAATAACTGATTTCTCCCAATAAATGGTGATGAATTTACGATGATTTCATACCCTGGTATTTTGATTCTGGCATTTGAGAGAGGGAGAGAGAGGGGTCTATATGTCACTTTTAGTGAATAGACAAATGGTCTCAAAATGCATTACTCCATAAATTGTAGGAATAAAAACCCAAAGCATCTTTACTGGAATAAGCTTGAACAATAAAATGTGCAATACTCTATAAACATAAATGCAATGCCTGAAAGCATGAATATTTTCTCCCTTGTTTATTTTTGCTTTTCTAGATAACAATCCATCTCTGATTTTATATCACTCCAGCTAATAATTAACTTATTTCTGGGTAATGTAACCTGTAAAATGACAGCACAAAGCTGTTAACACTATGTCAGGAAGACATGATAATGCTTTCTCTCAGGTGTCTGAAGAAAAAAACAAGAATATGGTAAGGAGGAAGTGGATCTGATAAGCATTAAATGGCAGTGTTGCTTTTAGGAAGAAATAATATGAATAATTTATCAAAAACATCAGTGAATATATTTAGCTGTGTGCCGTGAAGGTGAACGCCCGGGCCACGTGTTTTCCTGGTATCATAGGAACTCACAACCACGTGTGTTGGATCACTAGCCTTTCCAAGAGTATTTTAAGACAGAT
This sequence comes from Leptonychotes weddellii, assembly GCF_054177405.1. NCBI lineage: Eukaryota > Metazoa > Chordata > Mammalia > Carnivora > Phocidae > Leptonychotes > Leptonychotes weddellii. The sequence continues at coordinate 112,136,000 of NC_138376.1, forward strand.
ATGCGATTTTTTTCTGGCTCGATAACCAAGAAATATTTAAAAGGTATGTTGCCTGAATTCACAGAGACTTTATCTAAGGGGAAAAATCTCTTCAGTAAAGGAATATGTCATAAAGAAGGCATATTGTATTCCTAAAGACTATCTGCTCCACGATGGATTTGAACCATGTTGTGAAATGACTTCCTGTGTGCTCTGTAATTCTCCTGTGTTCTCTTTAGTAACCTGCTTCTGGCCTCGCTACGGGTCTATTTGTTCAAGAAACAACAGTAATAGTAAGAACTGCAAAGTAGACTCCAGAGGCAGCTGGGTCCTTGAAATTTTTTCATTCTAAATCTAAATATATGCTCTTTGATACTGTTGTTACTTGTTAAGGGTTGAATTGTGTCCTCCCAAAAGATATGTTAAGATCTTAACCCGAGGTCCCTGTGAATGTGACCTATTTGGAAATAGCCTTTGCAGATGTAATCAAGTTAAGATAAGGTCGCTGGGGTGGGCCCTAATCCAACATGACTGGTATCCTTATAAGAAGAGGAAAAGGGACCCAGCCTCAGACACACAGAAAGAACACCATGTGATGGTGGCCAAAGAGATTGGAGTGATGCCCCACAAGCCAAGGAATGCCAAAACTTGCCTGCAACACCAGAAGCTAAGAGCAAATCATGGAAAGATTCTCCTATAGAGTCTTCAGAGACAGAATGACCCTTATTTCAGATATCTTGCCTCCAGAACTGTGGGAGAATAGATGTCTATTGTTTAAAGTCACCCAGTTTGTTGTATTTTGTGACAGCAGTCCTAGGAAACCAATATATGATCTAAACCTAGATCTCCAGAGGGAGGGGCAGTGAGCCAGCGAGCATCCAGGGCAAACCAGTAATATGTGACATGTGCATGTGCCAAGGGTACAACTGCTTCTGTGTACCCCTTAACAAAAAGGCTTGTTACTGTGTAGGCTGGTTACCTTCATCTCAGTTTGTCCGAGCAGTCCCTGTTTCTGCTTACTTTCTGGGCATAATAATTAACAGACTCCTTTTCACTTTCAAAATATCCCAGTTAGGATGTTAAATTATGGTTACTTTACCTACGTGTACCCTACTAAGCTGTTAGCAAAAAACAAAATTTTACCACTTGTGTTCAGTATTTTTTAATTTAAATTTCATTAGTTAATGCACGGTGTAATATTGGTTTCAGGAGTAGAATTCAGTGAGTCATCACTTAATACAACACCCAGTGCTCATCACAAGCTCCCTCCATTAATAATGCCCACCCCCCATTTAGCCCATCCCCCACCCACCTCCCTCCATCAACCCTCAGTTTGCTCTCATATTGTTAAGAGTCACTTATGTCTTGTTTTCCTCTCTCCTTTTGTATTTTTGATTCGAAAAAAAAGTTATTTCTAGTGTCCCAGTCAAAATCCCTCCCACAATGCAGTAAGTCGAAGTTTCGAGATTCCAGGAGTTTTGTTGCTTTAGATGTAATTTACTCTGGGACTACTCACAAATTTACATCTCTCTTTCCTGGGTCACTCTCCTTAGAAAATAATGTTCCAACTTTCTTAAACCAGTTAGAATGAACACCACCAGTCATACCCCCTGGGATTGGAGAGGGAGGAAGAGAGGAAAGAAAATGGCAAGTCAGGTGAAAAGCAGCAGGGGGAGTATTGTGAGTGCTACTATCCATTCCACCACTGCAAAGAGATGGAGGCCAGCAGTGTGGATTTGGGAAAAGAGTTAGAGATATGGCTTTTATTTCTCGCTTCATCACAAATCCTTCCTGACCCTGAGTAAATCTTTGTTTTCCAATTTGGCAGGTGAGGGCTATAATAACTGGTTTTTAATTTTGTTGATGTTTGTTGGTTAATCAGGGAATTCTGGTAAAATGCCTGAACAATTTGAAAAACACTTTGTAGGTTCTCTGCCTTGATGATGGACCTATATAGAATTTACTGTGCTGTGTTAGAAGAAAAATGAATTCCTACTTCTTGTCAGTTGTATGTTTGTTATATTACTAAATCAAGTGATTAGTATATGAAAAATGACTTTACACGTGTCTCCAAATCTTCGTTCTATTGTGTTCAATTCAAAATAAAGCAGTTGACTAGTGACTGCTTTTAGCGTGGTTCCAAAGGTAAGATGAGGTTCACTGTTTTTTTCTGCACTTATGGCTCAATCTAGCACCTTGTAAAGACAGTAGGGGATGTTGCTGACTTCAAAATGCAGATTGGAAGTTGCTGATATTGGGGCAGTGTGATGTTTCCCAAGGTATTTGTAATTGTGGATACGGGCAAGGCGATCTAGTATAATCAATATCCTACATTGCTTCCTCTCTGAGTTCATACAATGCCCTATGAATAACAATACCACGCAATGACAACATTTTATTTTGACTTTGTTTATAGCTTTGCTTCTTCAACTAGAAAGTGATTTCTTGAAGTTTGGAGTATATATTACTCATATTTTTTATCTCCAGTATTTCCCAAATACCAGAAAATAGGTGGCACTCAATGCACATTTGTTGAATAAGTGGGTAGTAACCTTTTAAAGAACAAAAGCTGGCCAGTAATTCCATCAGTGGACTGCTGTCAGGGCTTTGCGATGTGTTGACTTGGCTAGGGTGAACTGTTTACAAAATTTCTTTTTTCTGAAATTTTTCTTTTAAGATGATCCACGAGAGACTTTTTTGCGTAAGATTTGGAAGGTGGAAGTGAAGCAGCAACTGTCTTGTTTTTTAGTGCTCAAAGGTTGAAGCAAGGTCATCAGATGTTTTTGTAGCTCACAAACACTGTCGACTATTTGCTGACTCACCTCAGCATGGGAGAGCAGCTAGATCTGAACCTGCTTCACCTGTCCCCACATCCTTCTGGAGTTTCTTTAACTCGTATGTCACATGTGTGTTCAGCTCCATGAAGAAGGGTGCCAGTGGGTCCTGTGGAATACTCACACCTTCAAGCTTGAAAGCACTGAGATTTGGGAACTGGTTTCAGTTTGTCCCTGTAAGGTCCAGCTTGCCCCTGCTTTCCCTCACTCCCCGGCCTGCTTGTTGACTTGAAGCTGCAGGATCAGATGCAAAGTCAACAGCCTTACCAACTCTGCTTAACTCTCACAACTGTGTAAGGTCAAATCCTTGTAGCAAATACCCTCACACACGTGCATGTGCACATGCACATCCCACACCTATGTAAATATGTAGACATGCATGTATATGGTGGTGGCACTTCTCTGATTGAACCCTGATTGATACAGCTAGTCTGTGAAACATTAGAGGTAAATTGCCTAAGAGTGCTGATCTTTCTGTGTGTGTGTGTGTGCGCATGTGAAGATACATGAAAATGACTGACATAAAGGCACTATTGGTTAGTATAATGCTAGCTATTGAAACCAAAAGATCTTTAAAACAAACAGCAATTTAACACAATAGGTATTTTTTCTTGCTCTATAAAAGTCTAATATTTGTATTCTTGCTTGGTAGGGAGAGAACACATTCTTTTTTTTGTACCTGTTTAGAAACCTTCCCTGAAGATATTAAAGAAATAGCTTCTCAAGTTTCCCTGGGCAACAAAATTCAGCCAACAGATGGGAGGAGAGGGTAGAATATGTGTATGTACTTTATAGCCACATCAGGTTAGAAGTGACACAATTCTGCTTATGTTCCATTGGTGAGAACCAGTCCCATGGCACTACATAGAAGCAAATAAGGGTGCTGGGGACAGAATCACAGATGTAGCAGCCCATTCCCAGCCATGACCGCTTTGTGGAAGGGGAGCACAAGTAGTTGGAGAACAGCTAACTATCATTGCCACACAGTATCGTATGTGAAAAATGCCTGTTAAATCAGAAAAACTAGCCATCTTTATTTGATATTGAATTTCAGCCTGGTTCCTGACTTGGGGGAAAAAAAAAAGAAAGAAAAAAAATGAGAATAAGTCTGTAGGGAACCAGAGAGGAGGATCTGGCCAACTTCAGGATGGCTTGTTCAATTGTATCCTGAGGCAAATGAAAGGCAACAAAGCTTGCAGCCACTTTAGGAGATCTGGCCCTTGGAGTTCCAGCTAGAACTGAAAGATCCATTTGAAAACTCTACACTAACCACCAAATCCATTAATGTCTAAGTTGCATGTGAATGTATCTTGGAGGTACCTCTCCAACTCCTGCATGCAACAGCTCCACCACAGTTGGATCCCTTTGTTCTCTGATGTTGGCTGACTGCAGGTGCAGATCTCACTGGCCTGGAGGAAGCACTTATGTACCAGCTTTTGGAATAAGTTGGCTTGGCTGAGTTTACAGACCTTTCTCCTGCTTCCCCTCCAGACATGGCAGTCTTTGTGCCAAAGTAAAAGTAAACTTTTACTTGAAATCCAACACTTTAAATATGTTTTATATTAAGTATTTTATGTTCTTTAAGTATTATATTAAGTATTATATGTTCTTTAAATATGTTTTATATTAAGTATTTTCAGTTTTCTATGTAAGTGATCATATATTTGCAATTCAGAAATAAATCAACATTTAATCAGAACTCACATATGTTTGTTTTTCCTCCATTTACTCATTTGTATGTAAAATTGTTTTTCATTGCATTTTTTTTCCTGATCTGATCTCCTATTTTGGCATTTTCCCCTTATGTTTGTTTCATGGACTGAGACTTTGTGATCTAATACAAATCACAAAACTATCAGAGAAGCAAGATTTAGTAAGGACTATGTGTAATTCAACAAGCTGTACATCTGCCGAAAATCTCTTTTTGCTAAAAGCAGCACATCTGATAAATTTTTGACTTAATCTTTTGACAGTTTGCTCTCTTCCTAAGAAAGGGGAAACAGTAAGAACGACTATTTTGTACTTAATTCTAATCAACCAGAATGTCTTTTTGGTACTTTGGTAGGGCAAGACTTAAAAGAAAGTACTCGTCTGGGGCACCTGGGTGGCTCAGTAGGTTAAGCATCTGCCTTCGGCTCAGGTCATGATCCCGGGGTCCTGGGATTGAGTCCCACGACGGGCTCCCTGCTCAGCGGGGAGCCTGCTTCTCCGTCTGCCTGCCACTCTCCCTGCTTGTGCTCTCTCTCTCTCTGACAAATAAATAAGTAAAATCTTTAAAAAAAGAAAGAAAGAAAGAAAGTACTCGTCATCTGAACATTTTTATATCCAAGAAAGGGAATGCTGAGCCTAGATAGACATGCAAACTAGAGAATAAACAAGCAGGTTTCTACAAGTTCAGGAAAAAACAATCCATTGACCAATTTTGGGTAAGAAATCAGCTCAAGACTGCTGAAAATCTTTCAAAAAGAAAAATTTGCAACCTAGGCACAAAAGAAGAAGAGAAACAACCATTTATAGTGGTTCCAAAAATTTTTTGTGCTTTTAAAGAACACTTACAATAATGGAGAAAAAGTTACATAACCAGTAATAATTATAGAAGAATGTCATGGAAGCATAAAAATGGCATTAGAAAAAGCTAAACACCCAGAATCAAGAGAACCTTCAAAAAATGCAGTAGATCTACTACATAAAAAGCATTGCCTATTAGGTATAAAAGGATTCAAGACTGAGTTAGTCATGCTCTTAGCTCTCAATGAATTTTCAATCATTTGCTAAGGGAATTAAATGTGGTTCTAAATTTCTTTTAAGAGCAAAAAAAAAAAAATCAAAAGTAGAAGAGCTCATGGCTTTATCAAGGTTTTATCAGTGATTTATTGAAAATATAAAACTGTGAGAAATGATAACTTTTCAGTTCTTAGTTTAGTTCATTTTTTTACTATAAAGAATGATTTAAATTAACAAGATATAATTTCAAAGTAAAATCCTGCATTTAAGTTAAATAAATTCTACTAGTAAAAGCACTGCTTAATAGCTGTTCATATGAAAAATATCTAGGAGTTTTAGACTATAAAGTCAATGTAATAAGGCAGAGTGGAAAGGCTTTCAAAATATAAATGTAGACTTTACAAAAAAAAATACTAATCACTGGAAATGAAGCTCACATTGTAATTTGAAGTGGTCACATGTAAAATCTCGGATTTACAAAGAATATATTAGGGTTGCCTGTTTTAGGTGGTATATCTTGGGTTACAGACTAACCTTCTCAAAATAAAAAGAATTAACAAACAATACAGCATGTATGTGTGTTCATGCACATACATATGTTCGAAGGCATTAGAAGGCTCTCTAGGTAGCCATGATTTGAGGTACCAGGATCCCAGAAACAAGGAAAATGAATTGATATAGGTCTGGATTTCTGTAGAAATTTTCCTCTTGTGGTATTTCAGCAAAAGTCTAAGAAGCTGAGAATCAGTGGCAGATAAGGAGTTGGAATCCTGAGTTAAGTTTTCAGTAGTCTCACTAAGACTCCAAAGCAGAGCTGCTATAGCAGTCAAGGTTTGAGAGAAATGAAGATGTTGAAAAAAGGGAAAAACATTGCAGTGATCCCAATAGTCTGCACTGCTTTTCCCCTTGAGGTATCTGCCAATTCGTAAACAGTACAGAACCAAAGGGCTACAAAGCAGAGCAGGAATATTTGACTAAGAAGTTAGGAAACTGAGCTGAGTTCTCAATAGTTTCACAAAGGTGTGAACACTACTCTTGGAATCAAATCCTGCAAGCAAAAGAGATGCCTCTGGACTTTCAGTTAGAACCCTGCAAGATCAGCGCTCTAAGATTAAGATTAAAAAAGAAGTTAATCAGTGTACAGAAAAGAACTTATCTGCAAACTAGCTGTGTCCCAGTCTGGATTAAGATGGCATGTCCCATTCTGAAGGTCTGCAAGAAAATAAAAGTTAATTCTATCTGGAAAAAAAGATAGCATTAGCAGAGCCTCAAATTCTTCCTACAACAGTTCATACTCAATTATTGGTCTATTAGGTAGACTAGAAGATGGTAACAAATGACTGAAAACCAAGAGAAAAAAAGATAATAAAAATAGAACCATAGGAATTTAGATATTGGTGTTAATAGACTTGGACTTTAACATAACTACGATTAATATGTCAAAGGAAAAAGATGAGAAGATATATAACCTTACCAGAGAATTGGAGTCTATAAAAACATCAGATGTAAAATGTATAAGCCAAAAAAAGAATAGTCAAAGTTAAGAACATAATAGAGGGGTTTAAATGTAGATTAGACACATTTAATGCAGATTAGACACATAGACTACATTTAAATGTAGATTAGACACATAGAAGATTAGTGAATTAGAAAACAAGTCAATAAAACATATTAAGACTGAAGACAAAGAGAACAAAAAGTAAAAATATGTAAAGGAATGTAAGAACCCTATGGGACAGCAATAAAGATCCAAGCAATTAATTCTAGGACAAGAATTGGCATTATAGTTATTTCCCAGAAGAGGTGGGACAAGTATAATCCAAAGAGCAAGATAGTAGGCTTAAATTTAAAAATATTAGTTCTTACATTGAATGCAATTGCCAGACTGGATAAAAATAACAAAACCTAAGTATATATTATTTATAAGAGACATACTTAGTAGATTTTGCTGATACTTAAGTAGATTTTAAGGCAAGACATATTATTAGTGACAAGAAGAGGTGTTTCATTATAATATAATGGTCAATCTACCAAGAAGATGTATCAATTCTAATTTGGTGCAAGTAATAACATAGCCTCCAAATATATAAAGCAAAAATGGATGCAATTAGCAAGAAAAATGCACAAATTCCCCATCATAGTAGGTATTTTTTTATGCATTTCTCTCAGTAACTGATAGAACAAGCAAACAAAATCATTAAATATTTTTTTTTCTTTTTTTTTCTTTTTTTATTCTTATGTTAATCCCCATACATTACATCATTTGTTCTAGATGAAGTGTTCCATGATTCATTGTTCGTGCACAACACCCAGTGCTCCATGCAGAACGTGCCCTCCTCAACACCCACCACCAGGCCAACCCATCCTCCCACCCCCCTCCCCTCTAGAACCCTCAGTTTGTTT
>NC_138376.1:112144039-112206711 GCF_054177405.1 Leptonychotes weddellii
ATTATATTTAAAATATTTGAAAAATGTGGTGAGTAGGGGGATGGGCTAAATGGGTGATGGGCATTAAGGAGGTGTTAAATGTAAGTGATGAATCACTGAATTCTACTCTTGAAACCAATACTGAACTGTATGTTAACTAACATGAATTTAAATAAAAACTTGGAAGAATAAATAAATAAATAAATTTATTTGAAAAATGCAATTAATGAACTTGACCTAATGGACATATATAAACACTGCATACAACAACTTCAAAATACATATTCTTTACAAGTGCCTGTGGAAAATTTGCAAAGTAAACTTTTCATACAGCCAGTTTCAACAGATTTCAAGAGATTGAAATCACTCAACATATGTTTTCTGGCAACAGTGCAATTAAGCTAAATGAATGAAAAAAAAAAGGGAGAAATTCCCAAATGCTTAAACGCTTGTGTGTTGAAGATCTCCAGGGCCATTCTTGGGTTCAATGATTCATTGTGAGGAGTCACAAGATTCAGTATACAGTCCTACTAACAGCTATGATGTATTACTTGAAAGGATACAGAGCAAAATCAGCAAAGGGAAAGGTACATGGGGTGAAAACTGGGGAAATCAGGTGCAAGTTTCCAGAATCCTCTCCCAGTGGAGTCACACAGGATGCCTTTAAATTCCCCAACTACAGGTTGTGGAAACGTGTGTGAACTGCTGCCAACCACGGAATCACAGAGACTTCAAGCCCAGAGTTTTTACTGGGGGTTGGTAATGAAGGTGGCCTCTGTCTGGTGTGTACCAAAATTTCAGACTCCCAGAAGGAAAGCAGGTGTTCAGCATAAACTATGTTGTTTGTATAGTTAGGCATAGTAAACCACTCTTATCAGTTGTGGGGGGATGATGAGAACTCTCCCCAAATCCAAGTTCCCAGATGTCAGCCAATAGCCAACCTTGTAAGCAGGACTTTTAATAGGTAGCAGTTAGGTTTGGTGTGTTAACTCATTTCTGCACATACGGATCAAAGAAAACTTTACAATGGGAAATAGAACATATGTTTAAATAAATGATGATGAAAATATGATGCATCAACACCTGTGATGCCGCTAAAGCCATGCTTAGAGAGAAATTTCTCTCTCTAAATGCATGTGTTGGAAAAAAAGAAAGGCTGAAAATCAGTGCCCTAAGTACTCATGTAAATAAATTGGAAAAATAACAACAAATTAAACTCAAAATAATAAAATTAAAAAACACAACCCCATGCAAGAGAGAAAATCAACATAGCCAAAAATTACTTCTTTAAAAGATGTAATAAAAATGAAACACTTGTGGGAAGACTAATCAAGAGAAAAAGAACAATGTTGTGAATTGCATACACCAGAGATGAAAAAGGAAACATTACAGATATTTTATCCATTACAAGAATAAGAAAAATATAACCAATTTATGCTAATCAATTTAAAAATTTAAATGAAATTTTAAAATTCCTTGGAAAAAATACAGCTTAATAACACTGATGCAAAGAATATAAAATCTTACTACTCAGCTATATAATAAAAATAAATATGTAATTAAAAACCATTCAATAAATTAAAGTTCCAGGCTCAGCTGGCTTTAGCAACAAATTCTACAAACTTTTCATTAAGAAATAACACTAAATACACATGAACTCATCTAAAGAGTAAAAAAGGAAGAAATATTTCCCAGCTCTATTTATGAGTACAGCATAATCTTGATACCAAAACTTACAAAGACATTGCAAGAAAGGAAAATTATAAATGCCAAAATCCTAAACCAAATATTAGCAAATCAGATTTAGGAATATGTAAAAAAGGGAACATATAAAAAGTTGGATTTATTCCCAGAATGCAAGTTTGGCTTAACTTTCAGAAATCAGTTGACATAATTCAGCACAGTTAAAGGAGGGAATGAGAAGATCAGCTCATTATGCGTGAAAAAGTATTTCATAAAATTTCAACACCTTTTCATTACGCACTGTTGTATGACCAGTGTAATTGCAGGAGGGTATTAAATGGGTCTAAATGGAGAGGTGTTATTTAAGAGGGATATCATAGAAAGTATTTTCTTGTGAAATTATCAATAGCAAAATAGTTTAGAGACATGTCCCTTCTTTCCCTCCCTTCCTTTCTTCCTTCTTTCCTTTCTTCCTTCTTTCCTTTCTTTCTTCCTTCCTTCCTTTTTTTCTTTCTTTCTTCTTTCTTCTTTCTTTCTTTCTTTCTTTCTTTCTTTCTTTCTTTCTTTCTTTCTTTCTTTCTTTCTTATTTGGTCATAGGAGCAGAAAATTGATTGGCCAAGAGATGCCAGCCAAGCAACCTCATATTTGCCCTTATAGCAGTGCTCTTTGTGGGAAGAAATTTCCTCCACAAAACTACAACCTGTCTAGCACTTGTGTTATTTGAGATAGGAATGAAGCAACGGGTTCGTGAATACATTGGCACTTGTTAGTTTATCAGAGTAGCTAAGTCCTTAGGAACAAAAACAGGGCTTGAAAGAACGGCCCACAGGACATATTACAGCAGAGCAAGAAGAGATTTGGGAAGGTCCAGATTCTAGAGACCAAGCCTCTTTGGGGGATGTCGAACTCATCTGGGGAACCAGGATAGGGTGCCCAGGCACAAGGCGAGGAAGGTATTTGAATAGGAAGGGAAGAGGAGTGGGACAAACTGAAGCCAAACCTAAAAGGAAAAAATTTGGAATCCACACTAGGAAGAGACCTTAGAGAACATCTTTGAATGCCGGGAAGCTAAAGACCTTAGGGATGACTGGCCTCCTGAAAGTCACAGGGCTAGTCAGTGGCAGGAGGAAAATAAAAGCCCTGGTGTTTCAACTTCTAGAAGAATACTCTTCCCATCACATGAAAACAAAAATATTACAGCTGTCTATATCCAGTTTTTTATACTGTAGATTAGACACATTTAATGCCGATTAGACACATAGACTACAGGAGTAGTCGACAGGTCGACAAGTCGACAGGTACTTAGGTTGTTGCCATATCTTGACTATTGTGAATAATGATGCAATAAGCAGGGGAGTGAAGATATCTTTTGGATATCCTGTTTTCATTTCTTTTGGGTATATACCCAGAAGTGGAATTGGGCTTCCTTTTATTAACAAATGCAAAAACCAGCAGTCTGTGAAGATGGATGAAAGAAATGACAATTGAGTAAACATTCTACAACTTGTCTTTATCTTCACTCTTAAACTCTATGTTCCTTGAGGAAAAATGTTTTGACCAATTTATCTTTATTTCTACTTTCACTGTGTTACAAGGGTTGTGTGCTTATAGTAGTCCAGTAATAAACGCTTATTAATTGGATAAAGGGAAATGTCTGCTTTTAAAAACCCAATAACCTCTTTTATTTTCACTGTCAGATTTGTTTCTATACCCATCTAATAACAGAAGAGTTAAAAATCCAGGCCAGACAATCAATTTGGCATTGCGTTGCTATTCTTTCCTATCATTCCTGTAGCAGAGACTCTTAAGTCACCAAATAGCCCTTGTCCTCTACATTTCTGGGCCCCCTTTGTAGTTGCAGTGGCCTCATGACTGGGTTCTGGCCAATGGGAAATGAAATGAAACTGGGAGCCAAAATTATCGAAGGTGGGAAATTTTCATCAGAGAGTTGAAGTCTGTAAAAAAAAATAATCAAACAAAAATTATATAACTGAAAAATCAAGTAACTGATAAAAATATTAAAAAAACTAACAGAAGGGACATATTAAGTTCAAAGGATCAATAATAAGTTTTATCTGACTTTTGGATAGGTATTATGGAAACAGGAGGCAAGAGAATGACATCTTTAAATGCTGAAAGAAAAAATTTCCAACCTAGAATTCTATAACAAGTGAAAAACCTTATTTATTTATTTATTTATTTATTTTTATTGAGGTATAGTTGACATACAATATTATATTTCAGGTGTATAATGTAGTGATTGAACAATTATATATATGACAAAATGCTCACCTCCTTAAGTGTAGTTATCATCTGTCACCACAATTCATTACAACAATGTAATGCTATTAAATATTATTGACTATATTCTTATGCTGTACTTTTCATCCCTATGACTTATTTTATAACTTGAAGTTTGTTCCTTATTTCACCCATTTCTCCATTCCCCTCCCCTCTGGTAACCACAAATTTGTTCTCTATATTTATGAGTCTGTTTCTTTTTTGTTGTTGGTTGTTTTGTTCTTTAGATTCTATATACAAATGAAATAATATGGTATTTATCCTTCTTTGCCTGACTTGTTTCACTTAGGATAATACCCTCTGGGTCCATCCATGTTGTTGAGAATGGCAAGAGTTCATTCTTTTTTATGGCTGAATAATATTCCACTGTATATGTATACCACATCTTCTTTATCCACTCATCTATATTGATGGACACTCGGGTTGCTTTAATAATTTGGCTATTGTAAATAATGCCTTTATAAACACAGGGGTGCATATATCTTTTTGAATTAGTGTTTTCGTTTCCCCAGGTAAATACCCAGAAGTGGAATTGCTGATCATAGGGTAGTTCTATTTTTAATTTTTTGAAGAACCCCCATACTGTTTTCCATAGTGGCTGCAACAATTTGCCTTCTCCCCAACAGTGCACAAGGGTTTCCCTTTCTCCACATCCTTGCCAATACTTGTTAGTATTTTTTAATACTAGTCATTCTGATGGGTCTGAGGTGATATTCTCATTGTGGTTTTGATTTGCATTTCCCTGATGATGAGTGATGTTGAGTATCTTTTAATGTATCTCTTGGCCATCTGTATGCCTTATTTGGAAAAATGTCTATTCATGTCCTCTGCCCAGAAAAATTTCCTTTAAAAATTACAGTAAAAGAAATACATTTCAGCAGACAAAAGATCTGCACTACAAGGGATACTAAAGAACTTTTTCCAGGTTGAAGGGAAGGGATCCTGGATAGACACAAAAGACTACAGAAAGAATGAAGAGCAGCAGAATGGGTAAAAATTTGGATAATTAAAAATGGTAAATTTCAAACCAAAATGACAACAATGTCTTGTGGAATTTACAATCTATATAGAAGCAAAATGTGTAACAGCAATAGTACAAAGTCAGGAGCTGGGTAAGAGGAATTAAACTGCTGTGAGATTCTCAGCATGTCTGCAAGGGTGGTAGAGTGTTAACATCAGGTAGATCGAGGGGAGGTAAGGATGCATGTTTTAATCTCTAGAGTAGCCACTAGTAAAAATACACAAGAATGTAAACCTAAAAGACATAAGAAAATATAAAATGGAATAATAAAGTCTACCAAAAGAAGGCAGAAAGAGAGGAACAAAGGAGCATAAAACAGGTGAGACAAAGAGAAAATAAATAGTAACATAGTCGATTGTAACTCAAAATATCAGTAATTAAATTGCATGTAAGTGAATTAAGAGGTGGGAGCAATGCAAGTGCTTGGAGGGGGACACTCAGAGGTCTCTTTGAAGCAACTCTTTACAACTGGTAAGGATGTAAGGGTCTGGCTCTCCAGTGTGTAGCTGCTGTGTATCAGCCCTGCCCAGATGAAAAATGTAAAGGCCCTTGTTGTTTGTTACCTTCCAGATTCTCTGGGTACCCTTCGAAAATCATCCCCTTCTTTCTTCCCTCCTTGGTAATGATCATTCTATCTTTGTGTTTACCATTTCCTTGCTTTGCTTTATAGACTTACCAAATATGCACCAATGCTTTCATAATATAGTGTTCAATCGTTTCTGTCTTTAAACTTCATCTAAATGGAGGCATACTGTCTATATTAACCTTCAACTTTGCTTTTTTGTTCAGTATTATGTTCCTGATATTTATCTGTTTTTGCAGGCGGCTGAAATGTGGTTATTTCCCCTGACATATAGTAATCTCTCATATGATGATTCCATTTTTTTTTCCATTCTACTGTAGATAGACATTTATATACATCAAAGTTTTTCTCTAAGGCATATATCCAGGAGTGGAATGGTAGAGTTATATTCACTGCACAAAATCAACTTTACCAGATAATGCTAAATTTTTTTCTGAAGTGATTATATACGACCAGTACTGCATCAGTTTACTAGCTGTTCCATATCCTTGACAACACAGTTTTTGTGAATGTGCTAGAAAGAAAATGAATTCCAGTGAATTTGTGTGGATTTCCTTGCTTCCTTGTGAGACTGAGCATATTTTCATGCATGTATTTCTGTACTACAGAAACTTCCTCAATGAAATGCCTCTTTCAAGGCTTTTGTCAATATTTTCATGTCATTTTCTTATTGATTTGGATTTCTTTTCTTAAAGTTACTTTTAGCTGATATATTTTTAATGCTGTTTAAATTCTATATTTTTAAAAAAATTATATATTCTACCTGTTTTTGTTCATATATTGAAATTCAAATTTTTAAAAATTTATATTAAAACTACCAAACTTGCTCAATTCTTATTTCTTTTTATTACTTATTTTATTTTTAAAACTTTTATTCAATTTATTTAAATAAAAAAAAAAAGCCAACAACAGTTCACTCATTTCTCCCAGCCCCATCCCCACCTCTGGCAACCACCAGTCTGTTCTCTGCATCTGTGAGATTGTGTTTGTTTCCTTGTTTGTTTAGATTCCACATATAAGAGAGATACAATATTCTCTTTCTCTCTCTGACTTATTTCACTTACCATAACGCCCTCAAGACCCATCCATGTTGTCACAATAACAAGATTTCATTCTTTTTTATGGCTGAATAATACTCCACTCCACAATTTCTTTATTCATTAACCCATTGATGGAAATTTAGATTATTTCCATATCTTGGCTATTGTAAATAATGCTGCAATGAACATGGGGGTGCATGTTTACTTCAGATAAATACCCAGAAGCAGAACTGCTGGATTATATAGTAATTCTATTTTTAATCTTTTGAGAAACCTCCATACTGTTTTTCACAGTGGCTGCACCAGTTTGCATTCCCACCAAAAAATGCACAAGGGTTCCCTTTTCTCCACATCCATTATTTCTAATATTTTATGTGTACAGTTTTTGATTTTGTGTTAGTATATCATCTATGAATAATAAAACTTTTGTTCTTCTTCATTAACTTTACAATTTTTATTTGTTTTTCATGCCTTATTGTGCTTACTAGCACCTTCAGCATAATGAATAGTAGTGAGAAAAAACACAATTGTCTTGTTCCAGATCTTTAAAGACAGTGCTTTTCCCACTTCAAAAAAGTATGATGTTTGCTATAGGATTTTTCTAGCCTTTTAATGTCTTATGAAAACTTCCTTTTGTTCTTAGTTTACTGAGAGTTTTTATTGAAAATCAATAGTAAATTTTACTGAAAAAAATTATATCTCTTGAGAAGATCCTACCTTTTTTCATTTAATCTTTTAATGTTGCTAATTATGTTAATTAATTTTTAATATTATGCCACCCTTGACATTCTAGGATAAAACCAACATTTTAAAAATAACCGGCTCAATTCATTCTGCCATGAATTTGTGTTTCTGTCTCTAAAATGTGAGATGTATGGTCAGAATTTGAAGGGAAGGGAATACCCAGTAGCCCTATTCATAATAGTTCCAGACTACAATCTAAACACCCATCAAGAGCAGATGGATAAAAAAATAGTGATCTTTTCATAAAACAGAATTCTATATAGCCATGAGAATGAATAACTACAACTATATGGATGGATGTCATAAACATAATGTTAAGTAAAAGAAGACAGATGCAAAAAGTATGCATACTATGTAATCCCGTTTATGTAAAGTGTAAAATTAGAGAAAACTAGTCGATGCCCAGAACTGGAGACTGGATATGCCTCAGGTAGGGGGTGGAGTAATGGCTGGACGGGAGTGTGACTGGGGTTTCCAGGTTGTTGAGAATATAATGGTGTTTGGTCTGGTTGGTGGTTACACAGTTTTGTTCAATTTACAGAAATTCATTGAGGTGTAGTTTTCTCATGTGCATTATACCTCAACAAATTTTTTTCAAATGACAGAAGCAGCACAGACTAGGAAGCAAAAGACATCAATTTTTGTCCAAATTTTGCCCCTTTAGAGTGGTATCATCTTGTTCAATTAACTTGACCTTTCTAGGTTTTGTTTTATTCATCTGTAAAATAGGAAAATAATAATATCTGTTATATGTGGTGGCAATGAATAATTAAAGCCCGTTTGCTCCTGAGATTTCACCCTTAGAGTTAAGTTATAAGTCAGCATGTAATGGATCAGGAAGAAATATGCAAGGCCATCTTGAGAAGCTAGAGTGACTCCTTTCTGTTGAAAAAATCAACAGAAATTTGGCTGGAGGTATACATGTACTGAGAGAAGAATGTGCCCAGGAGAATAGAAGTTTGGTCAGCTACTAAAGCACAGAACTGAAGAGTCACAGGACTAAAATGTGGCCCTGACAAAGAGTTGGTCATCTTGGAAATGCACAGATCAGATGCCACATAATTTGTGATCAAAGAAGTGAAGCTGTCATACCTTGGCAGCTCTATTTCTAACTGAGAAACTATTGAACTGACAATATAGTTTTAGACTTCAGAATCTTGTGACATTTGCTCAAAAGATTAAGCATCTTCAAACTGAATACATGCATCCATTCATTATTTATCAAACATGTATTGACATCCTCTTTACAGGGAGATACAGATAAATAGGACCAGCCCTGACTTCAAGAAGTCAGTAGTGTGATAAGGGAGACAGACATGGGTATTAACAACAGAGAGTTAAGGGCTTGGACAGAGGTAAATACTGAATCCTATGGGACCATTTAGAAAAGAATGCCTAATCCACGTTTTTGAATTCAGGGAAAGCTTCTTTGAGGGGAGATATTAAGATCCTGACAAAGTCATTGTAACTGAATTCTGGAACTTTCAAGACGAAGGGCTAAGCCTTGGACCATGGCGAATTTACTGTAGTAAAAGTCACTTTGTGAGATTTCTTGGCTGCCAGCCATACAGCCTGTCTTGGTTGTGACACAACATTTGTCTCGTGGCAGCACGGTGGGGGAGGGGTGAAGGATTGACACCAGACTCAGGGAGA
This sequence comes from Leptonychotes weddellii, assembly GCF_054177405.1. Taxonomy (NCBI): domain Eukaryota; kingdom Metazoa; phylum Chordata; class Mammalia; order Carnivora; family Phocidae; genus Leptonychotes; species Leptonychotes weddellii. Next base: position 112,153,045 of record NC_138376.1, read on the forward strand.
GGGGGCAAGGCAAAAACTATCATCTCTTGTGTTCCTTCGATGGTGGCTTCTGTTATGCCCTAATTTGTGTTTGTGGAGTTACTTATGAGGATTAAATGAAGCATGCATCAGGTTCCTTAGGAATCTTAAAGACTGGTTCACTTACTAATCGCTATCATTTTCTCAGAAAAGTTAGTCTTTGTTAAGACTAAAATAGTCAAAATATGCTTATTCTGATTAACTAAAATACCCCATTCAGCAAGCATTTCCTGAGTACTTTAGAGTGCCTGATTCTACTAACCAGTGGGACACAGAAATGGGAAAGGTTCTGCCCCCAAGGGGTTCAAATACAGGTGTGAATGGAAGATGTATACAAATGCTCTGTAAAGTTGCTGCTGCCCAGATGGATCTAGAGGGCTTCAGCGCCCCCAACCAACCACATCATCTCCATCAGCATCCTTAAATCGTCCAAATGAGCATCCAATCTACCGAATCTATGTGTTTGCTTAAACAACTACAATCTAAAGGCAGTAACCCCAATCCCAAATACCCACGCCCAGCAGATACCTTCCTAAATGACACCCCACCCCCCATTACAGGATGATGCAATGATATGTTTGCAGGAGGAACAAGAGTCTGAGGAGGAATCCCTGCAGAAATTATCTCTGAACTAGAATTTGAAGGATGAAGAATGAAATGCAGACCAGGTCAGAAATACCTTCAGCATAAAATTCAGAGATAGGGAAAAGACTTGCAGGTGTTAGGGGACCGGTGGGGCTCGGAGAGGGTCATCATCTGGAACAACAGAAATCCAAACTCAGAGGGCACTGTTTACAATGCCAACAAGCTTGGACTTCCTCTGTAAACAGGAAGGGAACATCTAGAAGTTTTGACTGGCTAAAATCTAAGGAAGAACATTTCAGTGGCCCCATGGAGATCGTACTGGAGGAGACAGTGGAGGAAGGGGGAGGGCACAAGGCAAGCGAGAAGACATGCTCGATTTGCTCACATCATCTTCCTTAGTTCTCTGACTCACGCTCACCTTAAATGCTTCTAAGCATTTTTAGCATATGATGCAGACCATTCTGCCTTGCCAGAATCTCCTCACACTGGTTATTTTCGTGCTGTTCTACCTTGCAATAAGAGTTGTTGGTGGGATTTCATCTTAAAGCTATTTTGCAGAAATAAAAGTTTTCACAGTCATTGCCAATTTGGCAAGAGCAAATTTTGAGGCCATTCTGCCGGATTTGTTTTTTAATCAATGTGGTTATTTCACGACAGGAAGTAGATCTTGTGCTTTTATAATCTTGTGCATCATAAAAATAACCATTCATTTAATAAGATAATGCAAAAAGAACCCTGGATTCTTGGGTGGTTAATGAATGTGGCAGGATTCTTTCCAAATCAGCAGCTCTGAGCAGGAGACAAACATCAGTGTTTAAACAAAAAACTTTGAATAGGAATTAATGGGGTGGAGAATTGCTACTTTTAAGCAGAAAGAATCTCATAACCACCCCCACAATCAAACGATTTATATTCAAAATGATTTTTCTGATTGAAGGAAGTGAGACATTCTTGCATATAACTAGCCTCCCTCTCTCTCCCTCTCTCTCTCTCCCCCTCCCCAACTCCTCTCTCTCTCTCTCTCTTTCACACACACACACACACACACACACACAGAAAGAAACCTCATAGAAGCCAATTTCCAGAGAATGAAGATATAGTGTGCTTTCTGGAATTACTGACCACAGGTAAACCCACCCCAAGCAATCTCTTATATTTACCGTTTATTTCTTAAGCCTTGGCCCCAGACACAAAGCAATATTTCCTCTTTATGCAGTTTACTTCTTTCAGAACCTTAAAGAATGATCAACAACTGTGGTTCTTTCTGAGCTCGAACATTAAACATTTCATCACTGATTGCTTTTAGTAAGTGTGTGTACAGTGAGGTCTTTTGTTCCCTAATTATCTGTAATTATGGTTTTTGCACACTTTCTAAGAATTCAAAAGAAAAAGTGAAGAGACAGCGGTAGTTTAAACCGAAGCTCTATATAAATCAAATAAAAAGAAAGAAAGTAAAATGGTAAAGCTTCTTATAAACAGGTACATGACGGCTCTGGGTTACTTACAGTAGCTTCAAGAAGTTAGTAAAGAAAGACAAAGGAAATTAACAATTTCTAAATTACTACTTTAGTAATTAATTATTGTTAAAATACTTAAATATTCAGTTCCACCTGGATCTGAATCCATCAATATTACCCTTTCGTTCCCACTTGAAAGCAAAAATATATGCTATGAGGTTTATTGGAATAATGTGAATACCCTCACATTCTTCCCCAAAGTTTATCTTTTACTTCTAAACAACTTAATGGTAGGGTTCTCAAAACATAAAATTTCTTGTCATCTGTTTTAATACTCAATTTGTTCTATTCAATAATGCTTATGTTATCCCTCACATTAAAGAGTCTTTGCTCAACAACATTTGACATGGAAATTTAAGATAATTACTAAATTATTTTAATAACCTAATTATCAGCTATCTAATAATGGTCACATTCAGAAGAGTATTTTCAGGGCACTCGGTGGCTCAGATGGTTAAGACCGCAATGGGACCAGTGTCCTTGAAATTCTCAATAAGATGGAATAGTGGAAGAATGTTTGTCACCTACACACCATCCTATTGAAACTCGGTCTGTGTATGCATGAGTGTTATCAGTCACGGAAGCGCGCCGTGCCCCTGAACAGGAGATAGGAGTAAAGGTTGAGGGCTGTGACATTGAACAGCCCAGTGTGAGCCAACAATCCTCAATCGTAGTATATTTATTTCAATTTCAGATTGTTCTTAAGGATATCTGTAGTTCTTCCATTTGACTATATTGTATGACTCAGTTTGGAAAACCTTATTTTGTGAACCCAATATGCAACGTAATGGCTGACAGTCTGCTTAAATTAAAATGATGCTTATTAATTATTGAACAGATACTAACGGGATTCTCTTGAGAAAGAAGTACTTTGTATTGAAGTTTCAAATAGCAAGTTTATTGTTCATGGTGGGGCATAGGTGCAGAGTATGGGGAAGGTACATTGAAGCTGAGCTAGAGCTCCTCAAGATGAGATTCACCTCGGAGGCATTTATCGTATTTCAGGGCTGGTCCTCAACTTTACAGGCCCAGAATCTTAATTTTGGTGAGTTTCTTTATCTCTCAGGGATATATTCACATCAGCAAATATCATTTAAAAATATATGTATATATGAATATAATAGAATGTACATAATAGAATATGTGATATATATTATAGAAATATATAATTATATAACTGTCTACATCTATCTAGATGTTTCTATCATGTATAACATATACATGATAGATATTTCTATCATGTATAATATATGTATTTCTCTCATATATAATAGAATTTATTGACAGACTATATATTATATATAATATAATACATTATTATATAGTATGTGTTATATAAATCTATCCATATTGTCTAGAAACATCTATGTGTTATACAAACACACACACATACACACATATATTCACGCACACTCACACACACACCCTAGAATGCCTATTTACAACGAGAAATATGACTGACTATCAGGTAGACTTGCATACTCATGTTGACAAAGCCATTCATACTTGTCCAGTATGCAGACTACATAAAGTTGACTTTATCTAAAGGCTGCTTGGCATGCCTGGGCTCAGAACAAGGAGGGTTAATACATGGCTTCAAAAGAAACAGCATATCTCTGCAATAACTGCAATTTTCAGGTGACCCCTGAGCTTGCCTATCTGGATATGTTCCCTGCTGGGCAGTGATTTAACTACCACTGTGATCTGGAATTTTGCTTTTCATCCTCTGGAAATGTGTCTGTTCACACAGCACAGTACAATTGACTAGGCTTCTATTTCTGGGGCTACAGTCAGGAAAAACCGTTACCCTGTTTTCCTGAGGTATGGGGTCAGCCATGGAAGGAGGTCCTCTAGTTGTCCTCAGAGTACCTGCCACAACGTTCTGAGATGTCCCTTACACATTGTGGGTCATTTTTGTATGATATGCTCCTATTCCCTTGGCTACAACTGATTAGGACAAGGCTGAGTGACCCAGAGGCAGAGGTTTCTATGTGGCCAGAGGTCTGCAAGGTGCTTGATAGGAGGCTCCTGTCCAGCAGGATGCTGTGCACCAGTGATTCAGCCAACCTATTTAAATCCTCTCACTTGAGGAGTGATGTGCCCGAGGAAGATGCACGCAAAGGAGACTGGCAGTTGGGTCAGTGGAAGCAAAAAATACTCTTTAAAGGGCAGTAGAAGGAATCAAGAGGGGCAGCAAGCCAGGAGGCAGTGAAGCTTTAAATAAGGAGAAACCACCACATACTGAGAGAACAGAGTCAGCAGTTGTAGAAGAAGAGCAGAAGCACGGAACTGTGGACTCATTGCAATGGCCAAGTGTGGAATTGGAGCAGGGGGTATCAGTTCTGATGAGAGCATCTATTGGCTCCTGTTGACGCCTAAACAGACTTTCAGGCTCTACAATCTCTGGTTACAAGGCTCTCGAGAAGGTTTCCTATATCCTTCACTTCCCTGTGATTCTTTACAATAGTCGTCCGTTATTTGAGGCAACCTGAGTGGGTCTTTGCTTCTTGCCATCTTGAAAGAGTCTGATTAATAATTCTGATATTACTGCCTGATCACATCTTTTGAAATTTTGCAGTCACCTATCCCTTAGCATTTGCTCCCACAGGTGACTGATACCATATGTGGATTTTACTTGTCAAACTGTCAGAGGCAAATTTATTTCCAGATTCTCAGGGGACACCTAAAAGGTGCCCTGGTGTCCTGACTCATATAAAGGCAGACCAGTCAAGAAGCTATGTGTCTTCCCTTACAAACTTCTCATTCTGCTTATAAGCTGAACTGCCAAATCACAGAGCATTTCTACCATCACCTTAATGAGTAGGACTGCAATCTTGTTCTTTAAAGTACAGTGGCAAAGCAGTTTTCTATTAATCAAGACCATAACTTTAAGAAGTGACCTGCGCTTGGAATAATATAACCTTGCTCTAATCATTAGTCATTTGCAGGCAAATTGAGCAGAGACTGATTCTGGCTGCTGTCTTCTAACCAAGATGTAGTAGTTGTTTATCCTTTAAGTTTAAGACCTCATTACCAGATCATTCATGCATGCAGTTTTATAGCAACAAAACAGCCCTTAAGTATCATCAAACTCTTAACCATACCAGTGGCATGAGAGGGTGCCTGTAGCCTTCCTTTCCACCGAATCTAATGCCCAAATCTCAAAGAGAAAAACAAAATGCATCACAAAGGGGAATGCTAAAGAACCATCAAACATGGGGCGCCTGGGTGGCTCAGTTGGTTAAGCGACTGCCTTCGGCTCAGGTCATGATCCCAGGATCCTGGGATCGAGTCCCACATCGGGCTCCCGGCTCAGCAGGAAGCCTGCTTCTCCCTCTCCCACCCCCCCGCTTGTGTTCCTGCTCTCGCTGTCTCTGTCTCTGTCAAATAAATAAATAAAATCTTTAAAAAAAAAAAAAACCATCAAACATTTTGTAATCAGTTGGATAAATTGAGAAGATGAGTCATGATTTTCGTTGATCTAATTTTTCATCACCACAGAAAATAGAACAAAGCAAGATTACAGCTGTTATCTCCTTATCATATTTGCCTCTAGCACACACTCCCTCCCCTTTTCTGTGTCTTACTCGCCATCAGGCCATGGGTTGCCTAGCCCTTTACATGCTGGGCTTAGTAGAGTTCCAAGTTGAAGTCAGGATCTAAAATGTGAGCGCTGCAAATGTACTGGGAAAGCAGGAATTAGCCCAAGGAAGAAAAACAAAAAGACATGGGAGGCTTTGGGTAAAATCTGGGCAGAAGAGTATTTGATGGCAATAGCTCAGAGCTGCAGAATTCCTTGCCCCAAGTTGACTTTCTGGCCACAACTCTGGAACATTCTAGTTGTTCTGAGTAATTTGGCCAATTGGCTGTGGAGCTTTCCCAGGCTGCAGGGCTCTGTCCAGGTGAAGGCTCCCTGTACTTCCTTGCATCAGAGGAAGGAGCACTGATACGCATTGTTTGCTGTGTGGCTTGGTGTTAGCAGCTTTCCTTGACAAAGGGGAAGAGGTGTTCATTTGCCATCATTCATCCTAGTTCGCTGAAGTTTAGGGGAGACGGGGTAGTTCACTAGGAATGTCTTATGAAATGGAACACAGTTCTGTGTAAGCAGACAAAGAGACTTAAATTCACTAATCCATATGGGATTCAATGAATTACTGATTCCTTTGAGCAAGAAATATTGTGAATTTAGAAATACAGGAAAACAACAATAAGGTTTCGAAAGTACGTGTATAATAGAAGTGGTTACCTTTCTGTTGTAAGCAGCATTTCCAAATGAAAACAGTATCTCGCTAGGATAATTGGACTTCCATGAGTAGGGGAGATAGCCAAAAATAAAATCAGAGCATTGAAAGACATCCAAAGCATGTTATTTCTTAGCTGTCTTTGTTCTTCCTGCTCTCATAGATAATAGTAAAAAGTCTAAGAACGGATTCCTTATTGTGGTGTGTTTCAGAGTAGTCTCCATTCTGTAGGGAATTCTGCTTCTGCTTGGGTATCTGAATGACAGTCAACATGCACTCTGGCAAAATTTTTTTCCCTAGAGTTTTAAATTAAATTTCTATGATGCTCTGTCTTCATACCCCAAACCTCTCTGACTAGAGGATAAGAGTCCTTGCTGGTGATTATTTCCCATCACTATCATCATCATAGAAACAAATGATAATGCTGAAAACCCAAGGACTCTAACCAACTCCTGAACAGATCATAGCAGAGAGGACCAGTGTCACTAAATCTCATTTAAGCCCAAGGTTCCCTGTGTGTGAGTATTTCCAAGTTATGAGCTATGTGAGCAACAAACTGTGAAAACTGAAAATACGTGAACAGGATTTTGTGTTGAGGTGAACAAAGACAATGTGATACTTCTTAATGATCTGCATAAGAATTGTGGAGTGTTGTATTTTACATGGAAATGGTAAGCCAGCCCCACCAATGAAAATATGTCTAATATGAATGGCCAAACTGAGCATTTTGGAGATTAAACTGGGGAAAAGAAAAGCAGTCATGGTGGGAAAGATGTGGACTGTAGGGTTGGTGGTTTTGGGAAAAGGGTCTAAGGTGAGCTCTCCTCACTGCAGGAGGGAATCCTCCAGCAGAGCCTTAGGGCATGGAGGTGCTGGTTAAATTAGCTCTCCGTCCAGAATGACTGTTCAGGGCTGGTATCTGATATTTGGTGGTGAACAAAACTGGTCATTGGGATCTCCCAGGACACTAAGGCTATTGGTACCCCTATTATATTCTTTTTTTTTTTTAAAGATTTTATTTATTTATTCATGAGAGACAGAGAGAGAAACAGAGGGAGAAGCAGGCTCCCACAGAGCAGGGAGCCCGATGCGGGGCTATGACCTGAGCCGAAGGCAGACGGTTAACCATCTGAGCCACCCAGGCGCCCACCCCTATTATATTCTTTAGGAAGAAAAAAACCCAGAAAATAGATATGTGGTTTGATGATGCATTAGTGGCTTAGGTTGCAGGCTATGCCTCTCCATGATAAATGAATCAGTAGAAGTCTATCTATGGGAGAGTTTTAATCCTCATAAGCTGTTTCATGTGCCTGTAGGATGGTGATATTGGGGGCCATCCAAGGTAGCAAGACACCACCATGACTGTTTCCAGCTCAAGTCATAATATTTGTAATTCCATTGGAGCTGTGACCCACACAGTCCTGTCAGAACCCAAAGTGCATGGAATTTATGCAAGTTCTCAGAGACATTTCCTAAAAGTCCCTGCTTCTCTCCCACCTACTTCCCTCAAAATCCCAGTTCATCTTGTACCAGTCTCTTTCAAACAACCTTGGCTCCCCTCCAGCTTCCTTTCCTGTTGAACTTGTTACCACCCCATCCCTGTCTCATGATTCTGCATCGCCAAGCCCCAGTTACCCTGTAGAAAGAGTCTTTCTTTGAGGAAGAAGGTCAGGGGGAGGTCTTCTTAGCTCTCAGGGGAGCAAGAAAGAGAGCGGAAGAGAAAGAGAATTTTGGAAACGTCCTGCAGAAGAAATGAGTTCATGTGCTCGTATGCCCTCATGTATTCAAACTCCAAAAGGTACAAAAGTGAACACTGTGGAAAATCTCCTCCTTCCTCTGTCCTTCTGCCCCCTCCCCAGGCTCTCTCTCTTGTGTGGATGCAGCCAACGCTATCCGTTTCCATTGTCCCCTTTCGGAGCTATGTCATGCAGATACAGATGAACATATGTTCTCTCCTCCACTCTTTTTACCCAAATGGTAGCATTCTGCACATCCTGTTCTGCACCTTGTTTTTTCTCCCTCCATTTAACTTGGACATGATCTCCTACCTGCACCACGAAGGATTTCTCATTTGGGTGAGAGGAGAAGATTCAAAAGTATATATTGTGTAAGAGAGGCACAGGAAATGACACCAGTCCTTTTCTTACCTGAGTTTGGAGTTCATATTTTTTTTAAAGATTTTATTTATTTATTTGACAGAGAGAGACACAGCGAGAGAGGGAACACAAGCAGGGGGAGCGGGAGAGGGAGAAGCAGGCTTCCCGCTGAGCAGGGAGCCCGATATTTTTTTGAGAAAATAAGACAAAGCACAAAGCAGATGGAGAGCGAAATATGTTTATTACTGATAAACCGATATTAGAGAATGCAGCTCAGAGGCACGACAACAATTTCCTAATACTGAACCCCCATAATAGACAGACTTACTGTCCAGTCATAGGCAGCTCAGAGAGCCACAGGCCTCTCTCCACGGCTCCCTCCCTGAAAGGCTCATGACCCGGTGAAGCAGATCTGAATGTGGAGCAGGCAGATCCCAAAAGGAAAGATGGACAGGCTAAGTTACACTGGTCCAGTGTAACTTAGGCCCAGTCTCTCTCTCAGACCCACTATCTAGGCAACTCACTTCAGTAAATGATGCAACAAGAAATTAGAATGTTTAGGAAAAACTCTTTTTGATGGAAACCAAAAAAATGTGGTAGGAACATCCTCCCACAAACCAAACATTAAGAATGAACAGTAATTGATTTAACTAGTCTCCTCTTGAGAAACACCAAAGATGCTTCCAAACTTTTCTTATTAACTAAATGTAATGAATATGAATCTTCAATCTTCTGCTCTTAGAAAAAAATGTAATGAATATGAATATTTGAAAATGAATAACATTGTACATATAAAGTTTCACACATGTGGGTTTATATTGGAATGATGAATTCCTAGAGAAAATGAGTATGTGCATTAAAATTTTTGTGAGATATCAAGTTGCCGTATATGGGGAGTATATCAATCCGCTCAGAAATGTGTGAGGGATTGATATAACACCCTTTTCTCCACATTTTCAACATGATGTATGAATAAGACTTTTTAATTTTTGCCAGTCTAATACAGAAAACGTGTATCTTTATGATGTTATTTTTTTCTTTTATTATAAGTCAGATTAAATATCTTTTCTTATATTTAAGAGGTATTTTAAATTTTTTCATGTTAATGATCTCTTTATATCCTGTGCCCATTTTTCTATTGGGTGGTTGTGGGTTTGTTTTTTTTTTTTTAAGAGACTTTATTTTTTACAGCAGTTTGAGATTCACAGCAAAATTGCTCAGAAGGAAAAAAAAATTGAGCAGAAGGCACAGAGATTTCACCCTCTACCCCCATAAATACATAGCCTCCCCATTATCAGCATCCTGTCATGGGGTGTTTTATATATTCATTTGTAGACATTCTTCATAGTCTAGAAAATTTTTGATTATGGTACGAATTGCAATTTTTCCCCAGGTGTTGGTGTTCTTTTGACATTGCTATCATGTTTTGCCATGTTTATTTTTAGCATAGTCTATTTATCACACTTTTTATTATGTCTTCTGAGTTTTGTATTACTCTTAGAAAGAACTTGCCTACTCAGATTATTAAACTCCCCCCCCATTTCTTCAATTACTTTTATGGTTTCATTTTTTACTTATATTAAAATCTTTGAACAATTTGAATGCAAAGGAAAGAATCCAACTTAGTTTTGTTTTTTTCCTATAGGAGATGGCTACCTAATATCATTTTTTTAATGAATCCACTTTTTCTTCACTACTTTGAAATTCTAATAATTATGAATCTTAAATTAACTGACTGAGATAAATGGATGTGATTAAAATGTATAGATAAAGACCCCAAACCAGAAATCATCTATTTGAAATGTTACCCATGATTGTTCCTCTCATGAAAACTTTTGAAATAAAGACATTTAACTAGATTCAAATTCTTACTCTTCCATTTACTAGTTGTGCAACCCTAAGTGAGTGAACATTTCTGAGAATATGACTTTGGGTTTGTTGTGAGGATTATATGAGAGAATATATAAAATTCAGTAAAATATAGCAGTGGTTAATATTAATTTATTGTTTAAATCTTATTAGTAAGTCCTGCCCTAGCTCATCCTTCCACTCTCTTCCTTGCAGTGGCCATCTGATTGATGGATGACAATGCCACCATTCCTCTTTTGCTTATGAGACCCCAAAGGAGTGGACAAAAGCTTCAGAAAACTTTTCCATGGAAATGTTGAAGCAAGATAGGTCTGTTCCAGATTTCCTTGGGCAGGGGGTATATTTGTGTAATTGATGTGGCTGAGCTTATATATAGTTTATAGAAACTATGTTTAGCACTGTTAGTTATGATACAAACTCAGGAATAGTCTCAATTTTTGTAGAAGTAAATAGAAAGATGTTCTTGGTTGCTTATGAAATATACTGAGGTCTTCTGGTATTAGGAGTAGGATTCTGGAAGGCCTACAGCAGAACAGGTAGGGTATTAGTGTTCTTCCAACCACTTCTCAAATAGGACTAGGAGAAAAGTTGATTTTCTGTCTTGTTTTCAAAGAGGCTCTTCAATTCAACTACCCCAAATATATCTGCCATATTTTTAAATATATCCAGAACAATAAGCTTGCCAAGTTTCCTGGTATCAAATTCTACAAAGTAACAATGATCAGAATGTATTCTTTTGGAAATGGCAAGCTTTCTTGTTGCTGCTTTAGTCTTTCTTTGTTCTTTGTGGAAGTGAAAAATAACTGATCATCATCTGTTGATTCATATTCCAGAAAGCAATTATTAACTATATCTCAGCCTCTACTTATATTATGAAAATACCAGTTCCTTTAATGTTCCCCCAAATGTTCATTGAAGATTATACAGCAAGGGAAGACCAAGGGAATTACAACCAATTATGATAATAAGACAAGAGGTAAATTAATCACAGCAAAATAAAAATGAGTATTAGTGGTAGATGAGTGCACTTTGTAAAGAAGTCAATGTTCGGAATTGTTAATTATTCTGAGAAACTGACTCTTGACAAAATATAGCATTTGTAGTTAATCCCAGGAGATGCTGCATGGTAATTATGTAATACAATGCGGTGTACTGTGGATTTAAGTGTTCGGAGATGTATATTAATGATGAAAAGCTAAATACGTGTTTTGCTATCTTGATGCTTATTATCCATTTTCCACTGAAAGTAATTCAGTGTTATTGGAAGAGTGACTCAGGTCAAATCACAAAATCATAGAATTTTCATACCGCAATAGATGTAAAGGATCATCCTGTTTCAGCTGCCTGGCTTTACAGATGAAGAAACTAAAACTCACAGATGGAGGGGAATTTGCCCAAGTCGGCTGGTGCATTGATGGCCACGTTGGGGTTAGTACCCAGCATTGACTCTCAACATGTATTACATAACATTTGCCTAAAAAAAAGCAAACACTTATTTGAATGGCAATGGTGTTGCATACATTTCGCACTAATTTTTTTTCTTCACTCCTTTACTTATGATGACAGGTTTTAATAGCATTTCCTGGCATACAGTGTGGGCCTGCAAAGATCACAGCACCCAGATTTTTCGGGATACTTTCATTTTCAAATTCTCTGTTTTACTTAGAATCGAAGTGAAGCTTTGAAACCCATGCAGACTTTCCACTACCTTAATTATAGTAGATAAACCATAAACATCTCTTGACTGATTGCACAGCATTGCAGATTTGGTCAAGCAACCAGCTTTCCCCATAATCAACCACAGCCAGGGAAATGAGTCAGGCATGTGTCTAGTTTGTCATTCCTATAGAAAAACAGAAGCCTCCTTTGGAAAGCGTGCTGGTAAATAGCAAGCCTTGTTTTAAATGTATACTTGGAATCTGGATTCCAGAATAAATCTTTAAACAACATCCCTCCTGTCAAGTGGGCCTTGACTTTTGACAATGATTCCAGACTATTGTTCCAGAAAGGAGCTGTGAGTAGAGGAGAGGTGGGGGCGATTTTGCCGAGGTAATAGAGACAAACAGGGCGTTTCTCCAGAGTTTCAGTGGGCACTTCGTTTTTCCGCTTGTCTGAGGACTTTAATGTTTTCAGACCTGATACATGAGTTGAAGATGTCAGAGAAAATAATATATATATTTTTGGCAAATCGGGAGAATTACCTGATGGGTTTGCGTGGCAGGTACTGATACTGATTAATGACCTGGTCAGAGCAAGCCCCAAGTACTCCTGTCTCTTTTGAGACAGACACCAAGATTTTCTTTAAAGCAATCACAGAGGTCTCACTAGAACGAATGAAGAGAAAAGGGGTTATTATTGGTCTCTCATCATTACTGCCTAGTTAGTCTGTGAGAAACTACACCTGATCCCCCAGTGACTTCAGTAATTTGATTATAAATGGGTCTACTCTCTGGTGCTGCACTCAGGGAATGACTCATCAAGATGGTGTTCACCTCTGTCACCTGCTTCAGATGCCGATTTGCGAAGGAGGAATGGGGGAGTCAGGAATTGGGCCTGGGGCCTTTCTCACCCCTATCTTTTCTCATTCAAATGATATTTTGTTTGAGAAGTTTGCTTACTGTCAAGTCACTATAAACTAAAAGTGTGTCGTAAGGCAAAGGCCACTGTAATGTTGCAACATAGAATACAGAAATGTGCAATTTATATTTAATTATCTAGAATTTGAGATTAGTCCCTCATTTTGAAGAACCTGGTTCTAGGACCAACCTGCCTTTGCCTTAGGTGGTCCTATTACTGGAGCAGGGACCCTGGGGGGGTCATGATTTTGCTTTCCCCAGTCACACTATAGTTGCTAAAGACACAAAAGGTATATTTCTGTCTCTGGAATGGAAACAGGAAACTTAGCTCTTCACCCTCCTTCTTACCTCTCTCTCTCTCTCTCTCTCTCTTTCACACACACACACACACAGAGTGAAGAAAGCAGTGTAAATTTTTACTTTTCAGACAGAATATATAAAACAGATAATTTGTACTACAGTTTATACCTAAAAATTCAAATTACCCTTTACAAGTCTTCTGCAAACATCTTTTCTGGAAAATTAGATCATATGCAGTGGAAGAATGATTTATGAAGATGCACGGTCTGGTATTTCTGAGACTTGAGACAACCTCTTATGGTAAAACGCAATCTCATTGATTTTTATGTCCTTCCCTTTACCCACTTTAATGGGGAAGAACTTCAGTGTTCAGGCAAGTAATTTTTGTGGTTGAATCACAAGGACTTTGTGTAACGTATGGGGAAAAAGCATCCCCACTTTTCTCCTCTTGACCCATTAACTTCACCAAAGTGTCCTTGGAGGACTTGCTTCCCTAGTGGTCTCTATGGAATTCAAGAGAAGGGAGAAGATAAAAGAAGATTTTCTTCTGACAAGAAGCAATGGACTCAAACTTCAGCTTTGAGAATTAATGCTATATTGGTCATAATGGCTAGAGGAAGTTCTCTTCATCAAGCAGCAGGAAGATCCATCTACCTCCCACTAGTCTGGGTAGCTTAAGTGGCTGATTCAAATCCAGCATCAGAAATTGCCCCAATCACTTTTCCAAAAAGTGGGGAAAACCTATGCTTTTGGGTACAAATATCTCTCACTACAGAATAGCTACAAATGGCCCGAAATATACACACAACATTTTCGGCAAGATGGCATTGTGTGATAAATGGAAAGGAGTTACCAGAAGTTGAGCAGAGTAAAGAACAACTGAAAAGTCCAGGTTTAGATAAATCTGCCCCACTATGGGGTGGGCCTAGGAACAGCCCAGCAGGCAGGATGACCTTCCTATTTCTCGTATTGCCACAACTGCAGGGCACGCCTTTATAGGTGTACACCGTGGAAGGTGCTGCAGGTAAATGTTCTATGGGCAAATGCACATGCCGGCAAATGCTGCACGATCAGACACAAGCGTGCACACCCCACTATACTGTCTGTAGCATAAATAGAGCAAGATGCATTACCCGAAGACTGTGGGTTTGAGATTTTGAAACAAAATTGTCATGCTTCTTCCTGTCTCTTTTCTCAATTGGGTTGATGAAACACAAATGGAAGAGTTCTCTCATCCAAGGCAACGTTTCAAGTAAGGAGGCTAGACATGGGGACAGAAGCCATAGGTGACCTTCCTTCCTCCCTGGGTGCCAATCACTCACCTCCCAAAGCCTCGTCTCCCCTTCCACCTTCCATACTGACTCCCAGGATGCTGATAGATGCAGGTCACATCCAATTTTCAATACTGCTTTCAATTTCAGTGTCTTTATTGGCATGACAAGGTGTACAAGTATGACTCTGTGCCTTAGAATGAGTAGCGTTTGGTATCTGATTCCCATAACTTCTTATTTCTGCGACAGAGACTAAAGCTGACTGTTTCTAAGGACTTTATTTTTTTAGACAAGAAGTACAGGTCTATGCTTCTCCCTTGCTAATCAAGATCAATTTACTAGTTTCGATAGTTGGGAGAAAATGTAATTTCTAACTTTTCTGTGCACAGGGCAGACAAGGAGCCCGGGTGTGAGAGCTCACCAGTGCCACAGGGAAGACCATGGGCTTACAGTCAGCTTCTGTCAAGTCCAGGTTCTGCCACTTGTTAGGAGACAAGTCCTTTAACCTCCAAGTGTCTGATTTCTGTCTGTGCAGCTTTTGTAGTTTTTGAATTTTATAACATGAGCATACGTTACTTATGCAGAAAGAAATAAAAATATTTTTTAAAATAATTAAGCCAAGCAGGTGTGATGAGCAGGATGCACCAGAAGAGGAAATCCTGGGGAAGTTGTTTGGAAAATATCATAGTAATCAGATCTGAGATGGGGAGATCCTACACTCAGAATAAGAGTGGCAGGGATGGATGGATCAGAAAACATAGCCCAGGCTTTGAGCTGAACGAGGAAGGGAGTGAGGTAGGGCTGAGCTGTGGCAGCCCGTGGATGGTTCTTTCAGGAAGCAGGTCCTTGATGGGGCTTCTCCTTCTCAGACCCTCCCACTTTCACCCTCCCTCCTCCATTCTCTGTCCCCACTTCTCCCTTCTTGCTCCCTTTCCACTCTCGTGACTTTCCTGATGAATTCCAAACCAGAACTCCTCCCCAGTCTCCCTATCTTTACATTCTCCATCTCACTCAAGACTTCCATTGTGTATTATGTGATTCTAATGCATTGTCAAGGTTTTTCTGCTATCATTCTTCTCTTCTGTTAAAATGTGGAATGTGGTAGAGTGTTTGCACACAAGGTAGTCATATCTTTTCTCACTCCTGAATGCATGCCCATAACTTTGCAGCTCCTGCCATCAAGAGCCGGAGTCTACTTTTCCACCCTTTGAGTCTGGGTGCCCTTGTGATTGGCTTTGGTCGGTAGAATGTAGCAGAAGTGACATAGTAAGCATTCCGAAGCTTCTGTTCTCACCCTCCCCGCATGTTGCTCTGAGCTCACCATGTCAAGAGGCCTGGCCCAGGCATGTGGCAGAGAACCCAGTGCCCCTCCTGCACTCCCCACTAATTGTCAGAGATGTGCAAGGGGCCATCTTAGACCATAGTCAAGCTGCTGGGTGAGTGCAATGGCATGAATGATCCTGGCCAGCCCAGCTCAAGTTGCTAAACCACAGAAGCATGAGCAAATCAACAGCACTTACTTAAAGCAACTGAGTTTTGGATGGTATGTTACACAGCAACAGAAAACTGAGGCAAAGATTCTGATTAAATGTGGTGCCAGAACATTCTCTCTTGTTTATTGTTAGGTGTAGCTGTGAATTCACACACTGGCAGGTGGTAGTCACAGTTAAGGGAAGAAATAGCAGGTGAGCAGGTAGAAATCTCGGGCCTGTCCCTGCTGGGCCCTTCCTTTCCAGAAATAGCGGCATAATTGCTAGCACCAGTTTTCCTGCAGAAGATTTAATTTTTCATTTACTGAGCAAAGATATATGGCAGAGGTCACAAAATTTCATTCCTATCTCTTCTTGGTGGTGAATACCAAGACTAATGTACATGATTCTCCTTAATTCTAGATATTTTTCTGTGAACATTTAGGAATACAGGCACCATAGACAAGGTTGTCTTGTCTGCAAAGTTTGGACATGCCGTCTTGAATTAGAATTGAAGGGAGTTGAGATGCTAGGTTATAATTACTAGAAGCAAAGGCAGAGCTGGAGACAAAGCAGGAGTGCACTGAACTGAGCTGGCATCGCATCAAATGACCCCCGACTCTAGAAACAAGCACAGCTCCTTGCAATTTGGTTTGGGGTTATTGTAGAACAGGGCAGGAAACTTAAAAGTCCACGGGGCACCCTAGTAACAGAAAAAGGTGTAGTCCATTGGATGAACATCACCTACCGATAGAGAGTGTATACAGAGTTTCCAGGGGACAATCACTGCTCCACTCCACTGATTTGTTTGGTTGTTGTTGTTGGGTTTTTGTTTTTGTTTTGGAGTAAAAGCCCGATGTTACCGGTACCTCCAATTCTTCAAGAGGAGCTAAAAATGTGAATTTTTCCATGAAGCCCCTAGAGCTTTAAATGCTACTTAATAATTTTAGAAGAATGTAAAACCCTGGGAGGGCCACACAAATCATGTCTGTAGGACAGCAGTTTATAACTCTGATAAATGTAGTAAGAAATGATATTTAGTATATTTTATAGCCAGTAGATTCACCATGATTGATATCCAGGGTGCGAGCGACAGCCGTGGTGCTGAGCTCCCGCTTGACCGGGTGTCAAGTTGAGTTGCTGGATCATGAGGAGTTGCAGAGGACACTGGGACAGGGACAGGGTAGCTGAGGCCATGGGGTAGTACTCAGTGGACGGCAAAGAGCATTGGCTCTTTTCCAACCAGTGTGGGATTATGCCAATATCTTCACAAAGGGGAGTATCTATTGCTCTGTCCCAGATGATGATCAGCTTTGTAGCAAAGAGAGCCAGTTCCCAGCACTCAATATTTTTTTCAGTATTTTATTTTCAGTTTTACTATTGAAAGCAAAAAGATTAATGTAAAACCTTGCTGCTGAATATTATAGCAGTTCTTGTTTTTATTCCCAAATAGCTCCTCTAGTGCCCAGCAATTGTCTCCACGGCAACTACTTATGTTTTTATAAATCTTAGATTGCGATGAGCTGGGGAGGAAACAAGAGTAATGGCAAAACATTTACAAGCCAAGATTTCCTTTCAAACATGAAGAAGTTTCTAATAAAAGCTCAGATCCTTTGCTTTCCAATTTATATCCATATCTCAAGTGTCTGAGTGCTGATTATAACTGAGACAAAATTTATAGCTCAATCAATCAAATATTTATTGAATATCCACTGTGCATCCAGCACTTTGTGAGCTACCGTCAGGAATTCAAAAGAAAAGCCAAGCTCTGAAAGACCATCACAGTGTCATGAGGAAGCAAAAAGGATACCCCAGCAATAGTTGAATCAGAGGACACAGAGGAGAGGGATTGATCTGAGTGGAGGTGCATGCAGAGGAATGAAGACAGGCAGCCAAGGAAGGGAGAGAAATTTGAATTCTGAGCTGACAAAGCTTGTCTTCTGTCTCCAAATACCCTGGTGTTTAACTTCAACCATTGCCTCCCTTTTTGTAGACATCTCTAAGGCTATTCCCACCATCCCTCGCAGTAACTGTTAGATGCTCAAGATTCCCAGATGACTTTCCATCATCCCAGTCTATATACTCTTGAATATATTACCCGAACTGGTGTGATTTCCATCTGTAACCTGAGATGCAGTGTTCTCTATATCCACAGAGCAAGCTTATTAAATCTCACACAGAATTACTGACTTTTCTTCTGCTTTAGCTACTCATTACAGAGAATAGTATAAAATTTTCCTTAATTATACTTTGTTAATTTCTTCTTGTAATTCTTTATTTTTTAATTTTATTTATTTATTTGAGAGAGAGCACACAAGCAGGGGGAGGGGCAGAGGGAAAGGGAGAAGCAGGCTCCCCGCTGAGCAGGGAGCCAGATGCAGGACTCCATCCCAGGACCCTGGGATCATGACCTGAGCCGAAGGCAGATGCTTAACAACTGAGCCTCCCAGGTGCCCAGTACCAACATCTTTGACCATCAAGTTTGATCAACATCTCCCCATTTCCTGCATCCCCTAGCCCCTAGTAAGTGCCATTCTACTCTCTATTTTTTGCAAGTTTGGCTTTTTTAGATTCCATATATAGGTCAAAACATATAGTATTTGCCTTTCTCTGTCTTGACTTATTTCACTTAGTATAATGCCCTCATGATCTATCCATATTATTACAAATGGCAGGACTTCTTTCTTTTTTATGGTTGAATAATACTCCATTGTGTGTGTGTGTATATATATACATATATATGTATGTGTGTGTGTGTATATATATATATACACCACACCTTCTTTATCCATTCATTTGTTGATGGACACTAAGGTTGATTCCATTGTGAATAATGCTGCAGTGATCATGGAAGTGCAGATATCTCTTTGAAACAGTGGCTTCATTTCCTATGAATATATGCACAGAGGTGGGATTGCTGGATCATGTGGTATCTTTATTCTTAATTTTTGAGGAACCTCCATGCCATTTTCCATAGTTTACAGTCTAACCAACAATGCACAAGGATTTTCTTTTCTCTATCTCCTCACCAACACTTGTCTCTTATCTTTTTGATGATGGCCATTCTAACCAGTGTGAGGTAATATCTCAATTGTGTTTTTGGTTTGTATTTCCCTGATGATTAGCGATGTTGAGCATCTTTTCATGCATCTGTTGGCAATTTGCATGTCTTCTCTGGAAAAATGTCTATTCAAATCTTCTGTACCAGTCAGCCTGTCTGGAGATTCTGGGTGGACCATCTGATGGTGATCTGCTGGCAGGCTTGCTGCTGCAGTCCTATAACAGACTAGTCTGGTTCCTGGGTCAGCAGATGGGCAAACTTGGTGCTTGGGTACATAAGGATCCGCATAGAGCCTGGGTCTACTGGGGCCACACAGGTGCCAAGGACCACTGGGATGTGCCCAGCATCTGAGTCCATAAAAGCCAGTCCAATGTTGTGACTGGTTGGGAGCCTTGTTTTGCAGGAGACAGCCTAGAGACTTGGACTGTGGAGGCCCACCTGGTGCTAAAGTTAGACTGGAGCTTGGGCTATAGGAGTTGACCTGTAACCTGGGGTTTTGGAGGCTGACCTTAAAAAATTAGGTCTGCAGCGGCTGATCTAGCACTGGGGCAGGTCAGGAGCCTGGGTCCTTAAGAGCTAGTCTAGAGCCTAGGTCCATAGGGGTTGGACTGGCACTGAAGTGGGCTGGGGTCCTGGGGCTGCAGGAGTCTGCCTGGTGCTAGAGGGAGTCAAAAGCCCAAGTCCACAGTAGTCAGCCTGGTGCTGAGCATGGCTGGGATCCTTAACAGTAAGTTGAGACATGCAATGTTAAAGAATATGGATGTTCTTATGTTGGTCAGAAGAAGAACAAAAATGTTGATGTATTTTAGGATTTTTTAGGTCTGAGTATTAATAATTTAGAAATAACTACTAGTAAAATAGAAATAGAATCCAAAAAGTGTAGATAATATTTCAGACTAGTTTGGTTCCTGGGTCAGGAACCAGCCTCCTACCTGGAGGCTGAGTTCCTGGGGGCTGACTGGGATCCTGGGGTCACAGATACCTTACCCAGGACCTCTGGAATCAGACAGCACTGGGATATGCCAAAAGCATGGGATATGTCAAAGCATTTATGGGAGACTGCTGGGAGCCTGGGGCCACAGGAGCCGCCTAATGTCCCAGTAGTTATCTGGGGCCATGGGAGCCTGTCAGTACTGAGGTGGGCCAGAGCCCTGGGCTCATGGGAGCCCTTTGGGAACCTGATGCTATGGAAGCCTCCTGCAGGCCTTGGCCTAGTGCTGGAATAAGCCAGCGCTGGGGCTTGTGGTAAAGTTGGGTCCTCACTTTCCTCTCTTCCTCCACAGGGAGAGAGCCTCTCTGCTGTGCTGCCCAGGCGTGGGGGAGAGGGTAGGAAGATAATATGAATCTATTTTCTCTATGCTGCCCACTACATCTTTTCTATTTCTGTGCTTCACTTAGGTGCTGTCATTCCTCACCTGGAATCTAACTCTCATGAAGGTATTTTCATTGCTGCTCAAATTTATGTTTCTGGGAGGGGATGGGTGCTAGAAATTTCCATGTTGCCATTTTGCTAAGGTCACTTCCTGTATCTGCATTTTCATCTCTAGGTATATAATCTTCACCCTAAATAAAAAGCTGAAAGGTTGGAGGGTTTAAGAAGGGACTTCCTTGTATATGACGCTATGGAACTTCAAACTTTTTCTTCCTATGAGTGAGTGATGGCAAAGCTTAAAGTGGATGACCAGCCAGATGGAGATACATAGGGGGATATTTGTGGGAAGGGGTGCGTGGCTTCTCTGTCTTCTCTGAAGGCCACTGTCCCAGGACCTCCACATGTCCCCAACTTGGAATTTTCTTTTGTTTTCTTTATGAATTGTGTCACTTATTCTGAAACTTCCCTCTCTATCTCTAAGGATAAAGACCTTTAAAAACAAGGCTATTCAATCTGCTATTGATATTGCTATGCCATCTTTATTTTTGTTAATATTTTCTGGCCTGTACCTTTTATAGCTTTATTTTTAACCTTTCTGCATTCTTATATTTAGAAGGGCCTATGCTAGAAAACATAAAGGTACAGACTGCCTGCCTTCTTTCTTGTTTCTCTTCCTTCCTCCCTTCCTGCCTTCTTTTCCCTTTATCACTATATTGAAATGGGACTTTACACCATTTATATTTCTTTAAATTACTGGTACAGATGCATTTTGTGTTTCGTATTTACCTTGCCTTTTCTTCTCCTGCTTTCTTTCAATCTTTGCCTTTTTAATTTGAAATATTATCTACACTTTTTGGATTCTATTTCTATTTTACTAGTAGTTATTTCTAAATTATTAATACTCAGACCTAAAAAATCCTAAAATACATCAACATTTTTGTTCTTCTTCTGACCAACATAAGAACATCCATATTCTTTAACATTGCATGTCTCAACTTACTGTTAAATTTCCTAGTATTTTAGATTCACTATTTGTACCTTCCAGATTAGACATTATTTTTGTTGTTTATGCAGCCAATGTCAGCTTAGATGCGCCTGCATTTCTGTTTCTTTTCTCGTCATGGATTTCTGCATCTCAGACTTCTTTCTGGAGTCATTTCCTTTTTCCTGAAATATATTCTTTAAATTTTCCTTTATTGATAGTCACTTATGTGTAAACTCTGCCAGTTTCCAATTTTCTGAAAATCTCTATTTTAGAATTCATTTCTGAAAAATGATCTATTGGGTATATAGGTTTCTATGTTGACTGCTATTTTTGTCTCAGCTTTTAAAAATACTATCTTAGGGGCACCTGGGTGGTTCAGTTGGTTAAGCATCTGCCTTTGGCTCAGGTCCTGGGATTAAGCCCCACATCCCACATCAGACTCCCTGCTCAGCAAGGAGTCTGCTTCTCCCTTTGTGCTCTCTCACTCAAACAAATAAATAAAATCTTAAAAAAATAAAATAAAATAAAAATACTATCTTACTTTCTGGCATGGTCATTAAAGTTGAGAAGTTAACTATTAACCTAATTGTTATTTCTTTGTGGATAATCTTTTTTCTGTAGCTACTTTTAAGATACTCACTTTGGCTCTCTGGTATTTTATACCCTGGGTTAAGATGGAGCTTACTTTGGATTAGTTGAATATTCCAAGTCAGAAGAGAGAGAGAGAGATAAAAAAATATCTATATAAAACCAATTCTGGAAAGGTCTTAGTCACTAACTCTTAGAATATTGCCCTTCCCCATTTCTCTTAATTGTTAATCCTTTCCATTCTTTCTGGAATTCCATTGAGATACATGTTAGGCTTTCTCATTTGTAATAAATGCTACTGTAATGCTTCTCTGTATTCCAAGATTATTCCCTCCCACATTGACTCTGAGCTTGTCCATGTGACGGCCTTTGCCTGTTGAGATATTAGCAAATGTGACACAAGAAGGCTTGATAATGCACTTGCGTATGAGAGCTTGGTCCCTTGGAACGCTGCACTACCATGGGAAGAAGGTGATCTAGCCTTCTTGGGGATGAATATTTTTTGAGGAGAAAGGCCCAGCTATCCCAGTTTTCCCCGCTGAGCCTAATCAACACTTGAGATATTCCCAGGTACGTGAGTATGAGTCCAGGTGGGACTAGCAACAGAACTGCCCAACAACTCAAAGAATGAGAAAAAAAGCCACTGTTTTCAGATAGTTTGTTATGCAGCAGTAACTAACTGATACATCATTCCATCTTCTACATCTCCTACCTCTCTTTCAGAGTTTCCATCCTCTTGTGTCTGTTTCCTTAGCAGTGATTTTTTCAGCTCTGTTTTCCAATTTACTTATTTTTTTCTGTTGGGTTTAACAAGTTCTTTCACCACCCACAGAGTTTTAAACTTCAATTGTTATATATTTAATTTCTAAATTTCTGTTGGGTGCTTTGTTCAAATCTGTTTGGTTTTTTTGGTTAGCATTGGGTTTCTCATGTATTCAATTCAGCATTTTATTTCTTTATACCTTTTAATACTATTTCTTTAAAGCTAAATCATTAAAGAAAGTAAAATATGAAATCAACTTTCATTATCTGAAAGTCTTAGGAGTCCAACTCTATTCTTGATTTTCCCTCTGCAGCTCAGCGATGGTGGCTTGTTTCCTCTTGTGTTTATAGTCTTGCATTTAGGGTTACAAATTCTATGCTGTCTGGGTTGAGGGCACACCACTATTGTCCAGAGGAGATTTTCTTAGTCCTGTTTCACCATCCTGGGTTGTTGTGAACTAGGACCACTTTTATTAATTTCTTGGCTTGGCATTTACTGCCCTGGACAATATTATAAATTCAAAACCCAACCCTCGTGAATAGGACTGTGGTTAAAATTGTCCAGGAGATTTTTTTTAATCCAGATCCTGGCCAAGTTTGACAAATTTTGTTGTCATCTTTCTTTCTGGAAAGTAAATATTGTCATAAATCACGTTTCAGGGCAGGTTTAGGTATGTGTCTCAATACCAAAACCTTGTAGCCATTCAAGACTGCGTTTCAGATGGACAAATACTTCCAAACCAGCAGAACTTCTACAATGGCTCACCCTCTGTTTTCAGCTCCCTCTTTGCTTTGGAGTTCTGAGGATTTCTACTATTTTTTTTCTTTGTGAGTTCTGCCATATAGTTGAGAGGATGTTTGCTATATTTTATCAAACATTTCAAGTTCTTTTTTTAAACTGTGAGGTTGTCAGATTATTGAGAACACCATACTGCCAGAAATAGAACTCCCATTTCCTCTTCACCAATTTTACTTGGAATTTTATGTTCCTCACTCACTAACTCCTCTTTACCAAAAGTAATGGTTGATTCTCTATCCCATCTTAACTGACCTCTTCTCTGCATTTGATGCATTGGGTGACTTATCCCTTAAAATATTTTTCTACTTTAGATTCGGAGGCACCACATCTTCCTGTTTCTCTCCCTATCCCTTTCTTTTTTCAGGAACCTCCTCCTCTATCAGACTTCCAAGTTCAGGAATCTCCCAGGGGCCCATCCTCAGCTGTCCTCTTCCATCCTAAATGATCACACCTGTCTGTAGCTTCACAAGCATCTACGTACTGACAACTCCTCAAGTCATATCTTTAGTTCCTAAAACCTTTTCAGGTTTAGGTGCATGTATTCAGCTCAATATTCTTCTCAGATGTTATGGTAGGCTGAAAAATGTCCCCCACCCCCAAAGATATCCACATCCTAATCCCTGGAACCTGTGATTGTGACCTTATTTGGAAAGAAAAAAAAGTCTTTGCTGATGTCACTAAGCTAAGTATCTTGAGATGGGAAAATTACCCTGAATTATCTGGGTGGAACTTAAATGCAGTTATATGTGTCCTTATAAGAAGGAGACAGGAACAAATTACACATAGGCAGAAGAGAAGACACACAGAAGAAGAGAAGACAATGTGATCATGGAGCCATGCACGTAATGCCAATAGCCATTAGAAGCTGGGAGTGGCAAAAAATGGATTCGATCCTCTGAAGCACATGTGGGCTTGCTTTTACACCTGGAATTCAGCCACTGAAATGGATTTTGGATTTTTAGCCTCCAGAACTATGAGAATAAATTTCTGTTTTTTAAGCCACCATGTTTATGGTACTTTGTTAACTGCAGCCACAGGAAACTAATACAGATGTCTAATAAGCAATTAACTTACTGCTCTAGGGGAGGACTCCTGATTTTCTGCCCCAACTCTGTTCTAACTTCTATTCATAATTATCACTTCCATTTTCAAAAAATGGACCATAAATAATCCTTCATATTCCAATTTTCTCCCTCTACTCATCCAGTTCAACAGTATATCTAGTCAACCATACCTTCAAAATATAATCTAAATGTTTTCTCGTTTCCACCTCCATCCCGAGCCATCATTATCTCCCACCTACAGTGTTTTCCTATAAGTAAGATCCCATACTTCCATTGTGCCACCTAACAGTTCATTCTGCACATAGGTATCAAGCTGATCTCTAAATATGTAAATCTCTTCAGTATCTCCCTTACTTACAATATCCCCAGTGACCCCAAACCCTGTATAAGAACTTATATGACCTGCTCCCTATCTCCCCAACTCTTCCTCTCCCTCACTATGGCTATCCTTCCAGCACACTAAGCCTATTCCAATGCTGGCCTTCGTACTTGTTTTTCCTTCTCCCTGGAACACTCTGCCTTGAGATTTTCATGTTAGTGTCTTTTCATTATTCAGATCAAATATCACCTCCTCAGAGAGGCAATGTATACCTATCCTTATCTTTGTCTCTATCTCTATCACTTCCATGTCTCTATCTGCCCGTTTCCTTCCTTCCTTCCTTCCTTCCTGTCTTTTACTTTCTGCCTGTCCTCCCTTCCTTCTTATCTTTCTATCAACCATATCTCCATCTGGAACTAATAGAACTTCCTGTTATAATAGAAGTGTTCTGTGCTATCCAATATAATAGCACTAGCTTTGTGTGACCATAGCACTTGAAATCTTGAAGTATGTGGGACAACTGAAGAACTGATCTTTTTCACATTTAACTTTAATCACTTTATATTCTAATAGCTAGCATATAGCCAGTGGCTACCTTATTGGTCAGCACAAATCTAGAGTAAGCCCCA
This sequence comes from Leptonychotes weddellii, assembly GCF_054177405.1. Taxonomy (NCBI): domain Eukaryota; kingdom Metazoa; phylum Chordata; class Mammalia; order Carnivora; family Phocidae; genus Leptonychotes; species Leptonychotes weddellii. The sequence goes on from NC_138376.1 coordinate 112,178,566, forward strand.
CTCCATCTGTACCCTACCCAGTAACTATATATTTCATTGCAGTATTTCATTTTATTCAGAGCACTTTTTACTATCTGAAATTATTTATTCATTTATATGGTTATATTTTATCACCCTCCTACTTGGTATGAAGTCAGAGCAGTGAGAGCAGGGACCTCTTCTGTCTTGTTCACAACTTTTCCCAGTGCTGAAATTAGTAGTTACCATTAAAGCGCTGTCTGGAGGCTCCAGCAACACTAAAGTAGAAGCTTGACTTGGCCACCATCAACATGTGACCACAGATATTAATACTAGATAACAATTAAGGAGTACTTTCTATATACCAGATTTTGAACTAAGCTATTAACTTAAATTTTTACCTAATATACAATAACTCTATGAAGAGTTATTAATATCTCCCCTTTACCAATGAGGAAATTAAAGCTTAGAGAGGTTCAGTAATTTGGAACTCAAACCATGGTCTCCTTGAAACTTAGGTTCTTATTTATTACCACTCTCCAATATTGCTTCTGTCTCTTCAGGAAACATCTATAAATTGAGGGAGTTTGGCTTAGATAATCTTTTACTTTCTTTTACCTTTAATATTCCTTAACTCTATAACTTGGAACATAATATTTTGTACAGGCCACCAACAAACTAAAATCTGCAGGCCAAATCTAGCCTACTAACTGTTTTGTAAATAAAGCTTTATGGGAACACAGCCGTGCTCATTGGCTTCCATATAGACAATGGCTACTTTCATGCTACAATGTCTGAGTTGAGTAATTGTGATGGAGATCTTTTGGCTTGCAACACCTAACATATTTCTTATCTGGCCCTTTGCAGAAAACGTTTGCTGATCCCTGTTATAGAAGTTTATAATAGTCAATTTTTTGTGTATAAGTCCTTGATTAGTAATCAAACTCAAATCATAACATTGTAATTTAAGGTAAACCTGTTTTAAGACTGTTCACTTTGTGACAAGCAAAATGATTAATTTTTATTTGTTTACTTTTTTCCAGCATCATTGAGATATAATTGACACACATCATGTGTAAGTTTAAAGTATACAACATGTTGATTTGATATAATTACATATTGCAAAATGATTACCACCATAGCATTAGCTAATACCAGCATCGCATCACATAATTGCCATTTCTTTTTTATGATAAGAACATTTATGATCTAATTTTTAGCAATTATCTTAATAATTAATTTTCCTACGTATTTTCTGTAATCTTAAAGCAATATACATTACTTTCCATATCATTTTTAAAGCAACATACATTTACTCTAGGAAATTTTTAAGCAACATAAATATTAAAAAATCTATTATCGGTCTACCATATAGAGGTAACTACTATTTGATATTGGTATATTTCTTTTTACACCTTTTATTTTTACAATTAAGATCATACTGATTCTGTATGTGTTTTCCCAAGGAACAATTCTGAGGGACAGTCTCAAGATGAGAGTGGTGAGTTTCTATGTAAGTAATTTAATTTCTATTTTCAAAGGATTTAGCAAACCGTGGCACACACCACCTGATCCCCAGGTGGTCACTAGGGTCTCATCATTGTTTTTCTCCTCCTAAAGATTTCCATTAAAAAATACATGAAAGCACAACGAGCACTACCATCTGGAGTGCCCAGAAATCCAAGTGAGAATAGATCTCTGGTGTTGTTCTATTTTATTTGATCCTGAAATCACAATGACTACAACTATTACATTTCTTATTGTGGAGTAGGAAGCATGCACAATAAAATGTTGTATTTTATACTTGGCAGTAATTTTTGTGAGAGAAAGCTCTTCACTAAGAAATGTTATTGCTTATGATGTTCTACCAGAGAAACGCAGGTCTGCTGTTTATTTAAGACACTAGAACCTAGTGTTAAAAGTAAAAGTTGTGGTACAGATTCAAACTCTATCTCTGCTAGTTATAAGCTGTGTGACCTCAGAAAATTTATTAACCAATTTATGTCTCAATTTCTTCATCTGTAAAATGGGCATAGTTATTGGAATAAATTCCTAGGGCTACTACGAAGATTCAATGAGTTAAAATATATAACACTACTTAGAAGAGTACCTGACATGTAGTAAATACACTTAGATTAGCCATTTGTTACTTAAAATGAGAACATCACATTTTTGAGAAAGAAAATAATAATTTTACTTAAATTGAAATGGAGTCACTTTTTGAAGATGAAAATACTCATTTAATCTCTGGCAATGCTGGCTCAATATAGTATATGTATTGAATCCATTTTGAAGTAAGTTTTCAAATTCCAACACTATGTGATTGTGGAAAGCCTTGCCTACTATTTATACTAAGGATTTTATTTATTTATTACTATTTATTCCCAAGGATTTTAAATTGGCTTTCCTTTTTTATCCTTTCAGAATCTTCAGAAAGACATCCCTTTTTAGCAAACTAAGCCCCACTCTCTCCTTCCTTCCCATGGCTAATTTTTATTTTAATTGTGTCCTGGAGGACAGAGCCAGAGACACAGCATGGCCCAGAGCCACATTTCTGTCTTAGTGACAGTGTGAGCAATGTCAGCTTGAAGCAGCGTTTCTGTCTTTCTGAGCATCAGTTTTCTCAACTCTGAAATGAGTACACTAATAATAATTTTCTCTAACTCACAGAGATATTGTGAGGATCAAATGAGATAATGTGAAAGCTATAAATACAGTATTAAACATACATATACAGTATTATATATATATACATATACATCATGCATACGTATATACATATATATAGCTATAAATACAGCATTGTGTGTGTGTGTACACTATATATATTGCTACAATTTCTTCTTCTGGACACATACATTCATAATTCTGGAAGGACCATTGGTATATTATTATAGCCTCATGGTACTACAATAACTAGTGGACAACACGTTGGTTTATTGCCCTTGTCGATCATGGTACAATTGCCCACGATCAGCTCTTCCAAGTCTACTGATGCCAAACTCACATTCAGTGAGGCAACATGCAGCTCATCTGTGTGAACAACAGGCAAACATATATGGAGAAAATGGGTGTTTTTCTAGAAATTCTGGGGAACAACATCTGGAAAGATGAAGACAAATGTGCTTTTTCCCCACATAGCTTAAATTGTTATTGGGATAAACCAAAACTGAGTTCTCTTAAGTATCTGTATGTCTCTTTGGTAAAAGAGAGGGGTATAGAACAAATTATTTTTCAGAAAATGGGCAATCCCCTTGCTTGTACCCAAGCAATAGGCTCTGCCACTCACTGGGTTGATTTGTCAGTAATGCTATTAGATGGCATGAGTTTAGGAGACTAAAATTTGGTGTCTCTTGCCCGGGATAAAATTTCGTCCTGAAAAATTACAGCTTCATGTGAATTTTGAAACCTGTTATTAGAATTTTGGATCTCTCTGAAATATTCAAAGGTTCTGCCTACTCTCATTCATTTATTGTCTACATCTATATTACAAGTATACTGGATGCAGGCATTGAGACAGGTACTGAAAATGTGCAACCCTGATTCCTGTGAGTTTATACTATAGAATGTATAGTATTTAAATCCTGCTTATTCCCAAAAGGATTTTGAGTGGTATATACAATTGAAACTAAAGTCAAAAACAAAAAAAAGGAGAGAGAATTAAAAATAAAAATGAAAGAGAGCCTCCCGTATAAGAAAAACACATTAGTAGGTTTTACTTGTCTCCTACAACGAGCTAATCACTCCTCTTTGGAAGTGGATTGGAATGGATTACGCCAGCTACTAAAGACAAAGATTCATTTCATGTTACATAGTCAAACACTCCAATAAACTATTCTCCCTCACCACTACCATACAAATCTTTCTGGAAAGGCAAAGGTTTATCTGTAACGAAACTTAGAAGAGCCATTGTAATCCTTGTTTTATTAGAGAAACACTGTTCAAAGAGGCAAATATGGTATTGAAGTTTTTAAAAGGTGGAATATATATGAATTGAACTCAGTCTTTTGTTTGTTTTTTGTAGAGGCCTGAAATAATCATGGCTCAGCCACTTCCTGGGATAAACTAAGGATAAACTCAGGCAAACTACATACAGGAATAAACTTGGACAAACTAATGGTTAGAGGCTATATCCTTCAGACAGATTCTCTTAAGAAATGAGATCCATTCCCTCAGTCACTTATCAAATATATATAGTATTTCCTCTTGTAACTTAAACCCTTTGCTGGCTCTAGCATGCGCCGTGCCTGAAATCCTACATGGGCGTTTTTGAAATCATAGGCTGGGTGTGGACCAAGAATCCTGCGAAAAACATCAAATATGAAAATTTTGAACAGGCAGATTAGTATTTGAGGGCAACAAAATTCTCCCACTTAAAAGATAGTTTGAAATAAAATTTATATCTACTCTGAGGATGTCATAGCTGTAGAGTTAATCAAGTAAATAGTTTGACTAGTGTTGGAACCTACCAATTAGGGTAGATGCTAAATTATTCAGGTGGCAAGAAACCATTTCGTAGAAACTTTTAAGATGTGAAAAAATTGATCACATATTTTAAAGTGCCTACACAAACTACACTTACTGAGTCTCAACTGATGAAATCTCTGGAATTCATAATTTATAGACTGTATAATTACATATACATAATTATATATACAGTAATGGTAGGTAACATTTACTGTGGATCTACTAAGTGACAGAAATATTGCTAAGTGATTTATCACAAGTAATATACTCTCTGTTGTTGTAGAAAATATTGGCTCTTACCTCCTCCCACACTAGGAGTGTCTGCTCCAGAGATGTGAATTTTCATGACTCAGCTTACAAGAACAACTCCAATTTAGTCCTTTGTTCCATAAATATGTATTGAGTACTTACTAGACATATCAGGCATTGTGATAGGTGCTAAGGATGAAAGAGTCTATGATCTTAGGAAATACAAGCTTAAATAGTTTTATCTAGAATATTTGGTATACCCAACATCCGCAGGGCCCGAACAGCAGCAGGGCCTGCCTGGACCAAGAGTACAAATGGAAACCCACCTGCTGTTGTCTGAATGTTTAAATATTATAAGTCAAGCTCACAATCTGTTAAATAAAATATGTTCTATTCTCCTACTTTGACAAATATACTTTCATAATGCTGTGGAAGGACAGGATCTTAATTAGAATTCTTGGGCTCCTTGGAATTCTGTGCTGGAACAAAAGGTGAGGGAAAAGCATGCCCCAGCGCTTAATCCCTAGCTGAGTCACCTCTTTTGCCATATTTGGCTTTGTCCTATATCAAGAGGTGCCCTACATTCATGCATGGCCAGACTCTGTCTACATGCCTGCCCACAGCTTCCCTTTGACTATCTCTTAAATATAAAAGTGATCACATGTGTGATGTGGCCAATCCTCAGAGGAATCAGACCCTGAAAGAGTCTCATAGAGCCCTGGAAGCAGGCTCAGGGCCATTGGGCAGGGAATTCTGAGACCTCAGGTACCAGCGCATGATTAGAAGGAGAGAGGCTTGGGCTCCAGGTGGCCATGTTGCCTTAGTCCCAGGAACCCCAACTCCAGGTGGTGAGGCACAGCCAGAAGAGGTTCAAGAGGGGCCCTCTATAATGTGGGGGTGAGGTGGAGACGAGGGTGGGGGTCCGTGTTACCTAGGTCTGAGGGTAAGAACTCTGCCTGTAAATAGAGGCTATCTACCCCAATAATTCCCCTCACATACTATGTAGACAACTACCTATAGCTCACTCCCTCGCTCCACTCCTAATGACGACAGAAGAATAATTGGAACTTTCCCGAGATGCCAAAGGACCCCACCCAAATCCCACCCTTCAGTTAAAGCACTCTTACCTACTGTGCCCATGCTAGGCTTCCACTCTACAAAGCCCCGCTCTAAGCCCCTAACAAGGAAAGGACTAACATTCAGAGTGGTATCTTTGTTCCCTTCTAGCTAACTGTTCTGGTATCATTCAGTCTCCTCCCTTTATTTGTAAATGCTCCCAGCCATTAAAGGATACATGTTCTTATATTTTCCAAGATAGCTTCCTGATCTTCTAGAAGAAAATATCTTATATATTGTTCAGGAAACAATATGTTTCTTTTGATTGATTCTTAATACTTAAAAATTTTTGAGGAATAGAGTCTTCCGAATTCAAATGTGGCTATTTCCCCATTTTTCATACACTCTAATTTTTCTTTTGACATCACAATAAGTTTTGTAAACTAAGAATAATAGCACTCCCCAAGCATGGTCTGATAATCATCAAGAATAATTTTTACCTAGCAAGTTTTTCTGTGAATAGAAATTCTATATATCAATAGAAACTAGCATAATATGTTTAATAACCAGCACTATTAAAAGTTACTATTACTATCCTTCAATATTCTTTTAAATCTTCAGTAAGAAATAATAGGAAACTCTAGTCACATGAAAAAAAATCAGGTCAATAAAGTGCAGACTTTCCAGCTTAAGCAGTAAACAATCTTTTGAACTCATTTTATAATTGAAGTTAATTCAAAAATAATTCTACTCTTACATTATACTTATGCTTCTTAATTCTGTACAGCATCTAGCTTTTGTCCTCATAATGTTCCATTAATCAGTCTTTTTGGATCATGAATTAGCAAGCCTCCAAAATAAAGTGACAGGTTAATTAAATTATGCAAGGAAAATGGTTTTCAGTTCTATATCCCAACAGAAAGGAGAAGGACGTGGAAAATTTATGATTACATCAAGTCTTCTCTGCATTTTCTATCATTGTCTAATAATAACTTAAGACCCAATGACAGAGCAATCATTCTAAACCATTAAGGATATGAATATCATCAAATTTGACCTGGTTAAGTCATATAAGCACATCAATGAAAACGTTACTAGCAAAAACTTAGCAATGAAAACTCTAAGGTCAGGGAATATTTTCACAAGGGCTTATCTAATTAAAGATGTCATTTTCTTAATTTACCCTACACAACACATCTTATGGAGCAAGTTTGGCATGTGAGTAGCTATATATTCACACCCACTTGAAACATATTCTTTGGGAAGAGCATATATTTGTAAATAGTGATTTTTTTCTTACCATTTTTTTTCAAAACCAAAGCAAAATCCAGGGAGGAGGAAGGGAATTATTGACATATAGCAGTCATGAAAATAACCACTAGCCCATGAGCCCCAGGTACTAAAGAAACTATTTAAAGCCTAATGAGAATCCATGTTCCTGGGGTAGATTTAATCCACTTTGTCCTTTTCTACTCTTTTTTTTTTTTTTTCCACTTTTCATCAGCAAGGGATCTACACTCATGAGATAATTATGCGATGTCAGTCACAGGCAACATCATCAAGGAGATCAACCTTTTCTTTAGACATCTCCGAAATGTTTCCTTTCCACGATATTTTCTCCTCCCTTAAGAATGTATTTCTCAGGACACCTGGGTGGTTCAGTCGGTTAAGCCTCTGACTCTTGGTTTCAGCTCAGGTCATGATCTCAGGGTCATGACATCAAGCCCCAGGTTTGGGCTCCAGCTCAGCAGGGAGTCTGCTTTAAATTCTCCCTCTCCCTCTGCCCCTCCCCAAGCCCCACCCCCCTAATAAATAAATCAATCTTTAAAAAAAAAAAAAGAATGTATTTCTCTTATTCCTCCTTCCCTTAAGCACACACACAGTTCCAATCTCTTTTGTTATAAGACAAAACAGGTACTCTTCCAGGCATATTTTGAGACTCTGAAAGTACCATGGGCAGAAAATGTTTTCCATAAAGGAGAGCATTAATATGTGTAGAATTTCCAACCTTATGGATAACCAGTTAGGACAGCATTTCTGGGGAAATAATGGCTTTCCTGGAGTTGACTGGGCAAGTTGGGAGGGAGACAGTGGCCAGGGCTCAATAATGACATATTAGGCACCCGGCCTGTGTCAGTCTTTTCTCCATGATGTAGTCATCAACTTGCACAGCATGTGCACCCTCAAAGCTTGTTATATGAATGAACATAATGCACACATTCAGCAATATGGGAAGTCTACTTCTGAAGGATTCCACTTCTGGCTATGCTCTCCTCAATCATAGATACAAAAGTGCCCCTCACTAGGTGTTCTGGAATTTCACCACAGAGAAAGAGCCTATGACCCGGGACACAGAAAAGATTGCTGTCCCATCCACTGACTTCTGAGCTGATACCCCATGGGCCAGTGGGGTAGGCTGGAGTCATTCCAATGACTCTTTGCCTACCTAGAAATTTGCTTTCTTTCTTCTCATCTTTCTTTGTCTTGCCCCCAGAAGATGGTTCTTTGGTGTTTCTGATGTTATATTGACTAAGTCCTGAGAATGAAAAACACCTCACTCCCAAAGTTGGGTATAAAAGGTCTACCTTATAAAATATTGCTCACTTTTTCCCTTTCTTATTTAGTATGTTATTCATTTTGACAAATGGCTTGAAATAAGTCATTATTTAGGACTCTGTTTTATCTCCTAAAAGATATCCCTTTATAATTACTTTATAATTGCACTCCAGTATAACTTCCAATAAGCATCCAACCTGAAATGCTTACTCAAGCAATAATCTTATTTTCAAAAATTTTACTTTTATTTATGGTGAAATTCCTTACTAATTGCTCTAGGTGAAAAGTTTAATGTCTTATTATGGTTACAGAAGTTTATAAGCATATTGCTAATGAGAGTCTTGTCAATATGTGAACTACCTCTAGGTTTTTCCTCAGGGTAATTAAGTTAATTACACCAAAATTTTGGAGTAAATTTCTCAACTATTTATGGATCTAGTATTCCAAAGTAACTTCCGGGATTTTAAAGAGCCCCGGAACTGTCTTTCTCAGATAATTTTTTGTATAGCAATGTTGACTTTAAGGAAAAGAAATAATTAAGTTATGGAATTATTTCAAATGAAAGGCAAGAAGATCTTGGAGTATGGTGAATCTAATTCATGTTTGCATCTTAGGAAAGACTGGCCAAATTCCAGCACAAAGTAGAAGCTTACTGTGGGATTGAACAGAACATTTCGTGAAATGGTTAAAATTTCAAAAATTTAATAGTATCAAGTGTTGGCAAGAATGTAGGGCAACTAGAATTGATATACACTGTTGTAGAAATGTAAACTGATATAAATCACTTTGGAAAACTGTTTGGCTGAATTTTACTAAAGCTAAGCATACTTACACAATGAACTAGCAGCTTGACTCAGGTGTATATAAAAAGACATATGTGCCTATATGCAACAAAAGTTGTGTGCAGAAATGTTAATAACAACACTTGTCATCGTCACATAAAATGAGAGCAACTTAGATGTTTATCCACAGTAGAATGAATAAATAAATTATTGTGTGAAGTCACAAAATTAATACTGTTCAGTAGTGAAAATGGACAAAATACTTCCATATACAACAGCATTAATGAATCTCTCTCTCCCTCTTGCCCCCCCCAACACTACTGAGCAAAAGAAATCAGACAGAAAAGAATACACATTGTGACCCCATTTATAGAAAGTTTAAAACATGCAAAATTAGCCTATGCTGTTAGAAATTGATTGGGTGGATGGTTACCTTTAGGGAGGCATAAGGAAGACTCCTGAGATGTTTTAAAGTTCTATTGTTCTATTTCTTGATCTGAGTAATGGTTACATGGTATGTTCTGTTTGTGATAATTCATCAAACTGTCTATAGGAACAAAATGCACCGTGTTCTTCTTCACTCTTACACTACTACCTTATTCACAACATCTCTGACCCACATGTTAGGTTTTCCACACCAAGCAATTCTAATGCTAACTGGCTGGTGTTAGCAGCAGACCCCACAGGTTAAAGACTCAGTGTCACAAGACTGTCCCCCACTTTGGACACCACCCACAAGTGGTGGGCCCCCAGGTTACCTATAACTTCTGTTTGACTTGACTACAAATCAGAGATTCACATGACCTTCTCTTTAATTCAGCCATTTAATTCAATCATCAAGAGCTCACAGAATTAAGGTAATAAGTTTACCATCTATTATATAATAAAGAATATGCTAAAGCATACAAACGGACAACCAGATGAAAAGATACATAGAGTGAAGTCTGGAAGTGTCCTGAATACAGGGACATCTATCCCTGTGGACTTGGAGTGCACTGCCCGCCCAGCATGGACATGTGTTCACCAACCAGGAAGCTCTCCAAGTCTCATATTTTGCAGATTCTTATGGAAGCTTCAACACATAGGCGTGTTGGATTATGAACTTAATCTCCAACCCCTCTTCCCTTCCTGGAGGATGGGGGTAAGGCCGAAAGTTCCAAGTTTCTAACTGTGGCTTGGTCTCTCTATAGCCCACTAGAAGTTGCCTCATTAGAACAAAGTCACTCCTATCACTCAGGAAATTCCAAGGGATTCAGGAGTTCTCGTGTCTGGAACCAGGATCAAAGAACAAGTATTAAAACACAAGATGCCCCTATTGCTTTTCTAGTGCTCTTATCACTTAGAAAATTACAGGGGTTTTAAGAGCTCTGTGCCAGGAACCAGGGGCAGAGAACAATACATATATTTTCTATCATTTCACAACCTGCAATGTGTATTTTATGAATTACGTACTTTAATGTGTGAATGTTATAATTCAGTACAAAATTAATTTTTTAATCTTTCTTATTACTTACACCCTTTGAAATATTTAGTTATTTTAGCTAAATATAGGTATTAAAAGTGTCCCCAGAAGCAGTTGGCCCTAGAAGAATGAGAGGAATAATGTTTTTTGTTTTTTGTTTTTGTTTTTTTTTTTTAAAGATTTTATTTATTTGACAGAGAGAGATAGCAAGAGCAGGAACACAAGCAGGGGGCGTGGGAGAGGGAGAAGCAGGTTTCCTGCTGAGCATGGAGCCCGATGCAGGGCTCGATCCCAGGACCCAGGGATCATGACCCGAGCCAAAGGCAGACGCTTAATGACTGAGCCACCCAGGCGCCCCGAAGATGTAGTTTTGGAGGCAGCTTGGAGATAAGGTCTGAGGTTGTGGTGCTGAAGTGTAGAATACTAGCCAAACATTGTGGCACAACATACAATGCCTCTTGTGACCTGAACCCCATTCATTTCTAACCCTATTTCTTGCCATTTTAATATATATGCCATTATCCAGCCACACTATATCTCACAGTTTTATAATACATGATGCTCTCTCCTACCTCCATACACTGGTATTTAATACAGTGTTCTCCAAGTGGAGAAATCTTACTTCATAATAAAGACTTCCCTGATCTTACTTTTATGAATGTATGTGTGTATACATATGAGGATATGAAATTCACATGTAAAAAAAAATTTAAGGATATTTTTGGTTTATAAGTCAACAAGCATGACAAATTAAATTCTGTCTGTATGGGAGATTGGTTTATCCAACTACTGCTAATTTTCAGTTCTCAAAATGAAGTTTCACAGCTATTCAAATAGTTCAAATTATTCTAATAAGCTGCCAGACGTAAGTTGACATTTGCATTCCAATGCACATTTAAAAAATTCAGTTGATGGAGTAATTTTGAATGACCCTGATCCTCCTACATTGGATAAGGTCCAGATGGTCACTCATATCTCATGGAATGTAACATGTACAGAAAATTCACTTGTCAGACTAAATGGCAAAAAGAGTCATCTCAATTATAAGTCAGACTTACCTAATATTTCAAATTAAATTATTTTTTTTACCTTAGGGCATGTAAATTAATTAAAATTATGCTCACTAGAGATTTAACGTCCAAGACCCCATTTGAAAACATGTGAGAATAATTAACTGGGATATCAAGTATTTATTTGTATTTAAATGGACATGTTTAATTATTGACAATATTTATAATATTTATTTTTAAATATGAATATTTGCCTTCAATTTTGTGATAAATCAGACTACTTTATATTTCATGAAACTCTGGTATTTAGTCAGCTACATGCATGACCGTCTTGTTCTTCTCATTTACAGTGTATTTACCCCATCCTACATGATTTCTTGCCCTCCAGTTTAAAGTCTCCATTGCAATATGTCAACATTTCAGTTGTGTCTATTCAAACCTTCCTATTTGAAGGGAATTTCTCTTGATATGTATTTGGTGGAGAGAAATGCCCTGCTTCCATCATGATCCCAAAGAGAGTCAATGGTTTTATCCCGTACCCAGAAGCAGCTGGCCTTAGAAAAATAAAAGAAAGGATGATTGACAAGTTAGTTATGGTTCCAGCCAGCTTAGAGACAATGCCATGAGAGATTGTTATGCAAAGCCATTGGATGTAATAGATGCTCTGAGCCAGCAAACAATATATAGGGTAGTTACTTTCATGTCAGAATACATGCATTCAGAAAAAAAATGATCCACTCACAAAATGTCTGCTTTCCATTCCTGCAACTCTGGATTTCTGGGCTGTTGGGTTTAATGCCCAGAAAAGAATTTGCTTCTCATACTGGGCACAGTTGTTCCTCAGAATTTAAATAAAACAATTTTGCAGGTGGATTTCCTCAGGAAGTAGATTCTGAGATGGAGATTAGCATACAGATTTTTCAAGGACTGCTCTAGAGTTCTACACCTGTGAAAGGGAAAAGCTGCAGAAGCAGAACTTGGTGAAGGGTGAACTCAAGTTGTGCTGTGATCTCAAGAAAATTCAGTGGACCCTGTGGGTAGCTAAGATGGATGGTCCTTTAGAATTATCCTAAATTGGGAAAGAAGACCAGGTCTTTACACCCCTGAGTCTATCAGTCAATGGATGCATGTCACCCCAAAGGAGAGTGTGGACTTCAATGAGATGGCTCTATCCAACCGAGGCAATACCCAAAAGGGGACGAGAGCTGAAGCTGTCTGTCAGCAGCCTTTTTAGCAGTTGGAGTATTAGGTCCTATATAACAGAAGGGGGATCAGGGGATGGGGCTGTGCATCAGAGTCCACCACAGACAGTCTGCTTCCCAGTAGCTCATGCTATTGGTAAAACAGTGAAAGATAAAATTGTAGTGTTGGATAGGATATGAATTAACACTATTAATATGGCCAAGTATTGCTATTTCACCAAGAGGGAAGAAGGATGGATTGATGGGATTGAGGAAGCTCCAGAGGTACTTCCTTCTACTACCCTGTCCAGGGGGAAATATTAATGGAAGATAACCAGTTACACAAAACTGGTAGGTCTAACAAGGATCAAGATCCCTCCAGAATAAACTTCAGGTCATCAAACCACCTAAAGTGCTCTGAGCAATAGAGGTGCTGGCTGAAAACAAAAGCAATATAAATCATGTGGGAGTTATACACAAGTTACACTCATAACCCCTTCTTGTAAGCAGACTACACAGGTTAGTTACAGGGCTAAAGCCCCTCTTAAACAAAACTAAAGCTCCTATCACTATTTTCTTCCTTGTCCTGTCATGTATCATTTATATATTTTAACAACTTATATTTTTCTCTCCTTTTTTCCTCGTATTGTGTGTCAGCAATGGTAATATTATAGCCCTATACTGCCCAATACAATAATCACTAACTACATGTGGCTATTAAAATTAAAATTAAATTAAATTAAAATTGAACTTCTACACCATACTAGCATTTGCTCAATAGCCACACATAATTGGTGACTAGCAAATATAGCATATTTCCATCATCACAGAAAGTTCTAGGAACCAATGGCTCTTAGCCTCAACCGGAGGGTTTGTTAAAATTCAGATCGCTAATCACTGGGGCCAAAGGTGCTAATTCAATAGATGTGGGTTATGACTCGAGAATTTGCATTTCTAACAAGTTCCCAGGTGATGATAATGCTGTTGGTCTACGGTGAATAGTGGGTACAGGCTCTTCGTTGGACACTGCTGGAGTGGGATTGTGACAAATCTGGCGATAGGAGAATTAATTTATATGGAGGGGATAGGAGAGATTCTGGTCTTGGGGCAAGGTAAGTACAATTTCAGGTAATACAAATATTAGTTATCTTAGGCAAGAGCTTTTTATTTTGGAATAGTAGCATAAGGATAAAGGTGTACATGAGTGTTCAGCAAGCAGCCAAAAATGGTGAAGTGTATTGCATATTTATTATTTTTCCTGCTCAGAACCCAACCGTCTTTCCTATTTCAGGGGAATCCCTATTGTGTGAGTCTTATTAAAAGGCAGAGCCTTATCTCTCATTATGGAAGCCATACGGAACTCTGGCCCCTGAACCTGGAAAGGGAATGATTTGTTGTCTCAGCAGATTAAATGCACTTGCCTGGGACTTTAAACCTCGTAGAAGTAATTCAAGAGCATAGGACAGTCACAATTTGTTTGATGTGGTGCAGTCTATGAATGGCTGTGCCAGGACTGGGTTCCGTCGTGGAGACAATGCCCACAGCAGCAGTTGTGGCAAAAAGAAATGGTGACATGCTAGCAAGTTAGCCAGATTTCTGCTGCTGCATGATTTTAGGCAGCATCTTGTTTCCTCCCTGTTTGCCAAGACTGTTCTTCCATTTTTCCACCACTCTTGAGATCCCCTCTACACATACTCAATAATTCCCCATTTTTATTAAGTTAGCCTGGGTTAGATTCTGAAGTTTGCAACCAAAAGACTTGACTGGTTTGCTCTTCCTTGCCTAGGAAGACTTCTTCAACATGGAGCTAGCCAGTCACTCTCTTGGTTCTCACAGAGATTAATTCCAGCAGGATATATGTTAAAGAGCTATTTCCAAAACAGTGTATAGAACTTTATTAAATGACGTATACTTTTGTTGTATCCTGTTCCTCCTCTTAGACCTTAAATTCCCTGCAAATCAGAACTATCATTTTCATCTTTGTATTCCCTACAATCAGCTAGCAAAACATTTGAACATGAATTATTTCCAAAGAAAGAGGGGCATCTTGCCTTTGCAGTCAGCTTAAATGTCATCCCATTTATGAGCCTTTTCCTCATCATCTGCAGCCAGCCAGCCCCAGTCAACTGGTTTTCAATACCCTGATTTATTTTCCTTATTACCCTTATTTTATTAAATTATATTGTTTATATATTTGTTAATTTATTTGCCTCTATCCCCCCTTGATTATAAGCTCAATGAGAGCAGCAGCCTTTACAAAAATCAGCCTGGACAAACACACGTTAAACACCTCACTTTTAACAAAATTCTATCCACATAAATTTGAGTTTGACTAAAATTACCAAACAGTGAGGGTCATAGGGAAGTTCTCTTCCTTCAAACCACAGCTATCTATAATGTCACTGGCAAACATCCCCCTCTTTTTCCCCCGCCTTCCTCCTCTCTCCCCTAAGAAGCATGACAAAATTCCCTTTTTGTTTAATGCACAACACTTAGAAATCATCATTTGAAGGTCGAGCAGACTTTAGAATCCAATTATTTACCTTTATCCATCAAAGTATTTTCTCCCAAAATAGCTCTTTCTAGAAGGAATCAAATATAGTTTTCCGTAGCTTGTTGCGTTAATGTCTACAATCTTCATCTAGATCGTGTCTGTTACAAATTCAAGATTAGTGGAGTCAGAATGAACGTGTGTAGACATGTGCCTGCGGGTGAACTTTGAGGCAAAGACGTTTCCAACTGCTTAGCCTCTTTCCCTGTAGACACTGCACTGAGTACATGACTCCAATCCTGGATGCAGCACCAACCAGAGTAAACAAATCACCAGGACTCCTGGATTTGCGTTCTCTTGCTTATGAAACTAATGAAGTCTATCAATCGTTCGTGCATATAAATTGGCAAATACAGAGATGGAAGGTGACAGACGGCTTTTGTTTTTATTTAATAAAAGGTGATTCACAGTTTAAAACTACATGAGGTTTAGCCTTTGCAGACATAAGCCCTTAGATGTAGGCTTAGTGAATTGTCTTCAGATATGCCTACCTTGAGTGTCAAACTGATTGTAGTCAACAAATCTGACAGAGATGATAACAGGAGGATTAGTATGGAGTTTGAGAGAAACAGCACAAATCCTAAAAGACTGCATTTCAACTGGGTTGATAAACTGTCATCTTTCAGAGCACAGAGCGCTGCCTTCCTTTAGGCAAAGAGAATTTGAGCCTGTGAGCTTGGTGTTAATGCAGCAACCAGGGAAAGGGAAAAAAATGGCAAAGGATCTGTAGTCGAGTGGAGTTTCAAAGCCCTGCCAGAATAGAACAAAACCCAGTCTTGCAGAAATAGAGAGAAAAAAGAGATTTAAAAGGGTGTCTCTCACAGGGCTGACATCTGACATCACCCTGCAGGGCTTGGGCTTCCACGCTCGGCATGGCGTCTCGGGGAGAGACCACCATTCTCTGTCTCTGTTCGCGCCAGTTACACACAAAGTCTTCATTTTGGACTTTGTTTGCTTTTGCCATTTTCGGTACACTCCACCCTCGTACCCCTCCAGTGTCTTTTCCTTCACAAATACAGTCCCTCACCTCTACCACCACACCCACAGACTCGCCCAAAAAAAGCACAAACGACCAAAGGAAGCCTTTTTATGGACTGTTGCCTGAACAAGGCATACATGAGCAGTGACAGGAAGGTTGAGAAAAATACACCCAGGTTTCACAGCCGTCATCTGCTATTGGTGCTCGTCCATGCCAAGCCCTAGGATGAGAGTCGTACATTTTCCCTTGTTTTGCAGAAAGTGAGCTTTTCCTCATTAACTTTATCGCAACCTTCTCCTGTCTTATTTTAATTTGTTTATTTTAAACCATTTTTGTAAAGTGTATGACTGCCCTAACTATGCTAATATTCTAGTGACTGGTGACATGCTTGCACAGATGAAATGCCAGGAACAGGAAGAAGCCCGTATGCATCTGACTGTGAATCCAGCATCACACCTCAGGGATGTTGATGGGCTTCTGTGTGACAGAAAGAACAAATGCAAATCCAATCAAAATAACTACAGTTGTATGAACAGAAAAAGTTTGAGACAGAAATAGACACATTTGAGGGCTTAGGGTTTTAAGGAGGAGAGAGCAGAGTTACAGAAGTTACAGAAAGCCTAAACCAGCTTCAGAATATAACTTATTTTGGGTTCTTTAACATTTTTCAGGATGCTAACATGTCTTGCCATAAAGAGGCTAACAGACTCAGAAGCCCTGGACATGACCACATAACGTAGGAAAAGAGCTCACCCAAGCCCAGAGGTAAGCACGGCTGATAGGTGACCTTGTACAGTACCATTTAGAGGGTATAACAGATAAGGAGCTGGGATTCAATCTGGCTGGAAGACAGATGTAGATGTGAAGGGATGAGAAAACGCTGTGGGAACAAGACAGCTAATGTAACCCCACTAACTATCTACACTAGATAGAGATGATGATCGATGATAGATAGATATAGATAGATGATAGATAGATAATAGATGATAGATAGATAGATGATAGATAGATATAGATAGATGATAGATATAGATAGATGATAGATGATAGATAGATAGATAGATAGATAGATAGATAGATAGATAGATGATAGATAGATAGATAGATATAGATGATAGATAGATGATAGAGAGATAGATAGATAGATAGATAGATAGATAGATGATAGATAGATAGATGATAGACAGACAAACATACAGTCAGAGGTTTGAAGCTTATATTTTACTTGATGGACCTAGATGGTGAGAAACAATAATAATGTCTCCAACACTCCACAGCTATCTTCAGCCACATGTTGCTGTTTTATGAAACCCCCTCCCCTGACTTCTATTTCATTCAGGATTGTCCTTAATGTCTACCTTTTCTGCATTGCACTTGCACAGAAATGTGAGCTGTGATGAGGAGAATCTCTATTTTCTCAGGGCACTTCTCCCATTCTATTTTTTTTTTTATCTCTAATTAACAAACACATCCCCCTTCCAACCGAGATGCCATCAAAACATAAGCTTTTGGATGAACAAGGTAGAGGACAAAATTCTGCCAGCAAGCTCTACAAGAACTGTGAAGAGTCTGAGACTTTATCCTACTTATAAGCTTAACAAGTTGGTTTGCTAGTTCCACGGATGCCGGCAGAAGCACAAGATTCCCGGGTCAGAGACTGGAGAGATGTTCTTGCTCATGGCACAGCAAGCAGCAGGAGAATTGGCGTATTTAGAGCAGTCCTCTTTGCCCTCAAGTGCCACGGGGGCAAAGTGCGTGGGCCCAGATGGCACCTGCATACTCAGTGGGTTGCCCTTATTATAATGGACAGTTAGCATGCCTGCCCTTGGCTCTGCAGGGAGTTATCCTTGTCTTCTAAGGCTACTTGCTATACAGACATCCTTGAAAAGATAGCTTAGAGTAAAAGATACTCTGTGTCTCTACATGCCAGAAACACCTGAGACTCCATGGGTAACCACCTTCCAACAGATTCCTGCTACCTTCATTATGCCCCCATGCCCCGTCCTTAGTGTCTGATGTATTAGGCTCTCACTGTGCCCACCTCCTCCCCACCACTGACCATTCTGCACTGTACCTGCTTGCTTAGGTATGTGCTTCTCCAACTTGACTATAAACTTCTCATGAGATGAGACTATTATTCATCTTGATATCACCAGTCCAGCACAGTGTTTGACCCTCAGGGTAACTCAGTAAATGTTAAAATAATGAGGGACAACCGTTAGATAGTTCCTTGAGGGCGGGGGCTGCATCCTATACAACTTTGTATCACAAACTATAGCTCCTAACAGAGTTTCTTTTGTACAGCAGGCATTATTATTGCAATAAAATTAAATAATTAGTGCTTAATTTCCCAAGCAGGCTAACTAAGTCCAACATTGTAGACCAGGAGTCTCAAGCTGAATAGCAAACTAGACTTCTTAAATCAGAGTTGCATATTGCAGCAAACATCACTTTGAAAAGCAAAGTATTTTAGATATTGTTGTTTTTCTCATTTTTAAATCAAGCATACTGGGGCGCCTGGGTGGCTCAGTCGTTAAGCGTCTGCCTTCTGCTCGGGTCGTGATCCCGGGGTCCTGGGATCGAGCCCCGCATCTGGCTCCCTGCTCCGCGGAAAGCCTGCTTCTCCCTCTCCCACTCCCCCTGCTTGTATTTCCTCTCTTGCTGTATCTCTCTCTGTCAAATAAATAAATAAAATCTTTTAAAAAAATAAAAAATAAATCAATCATATTTCCCATGCCTTATACTTTTTACCATAGACTATTTTTCATAGTATCACAGGTTTTTTTTTTCTTTTATCACATTATTTATATAAAACTTATAGGGGTAGTCTTCACTTTAGCAACAAAATATGTTCACACATTTTTTCTTGAAACACATACTTTTATTTTCCCACTTTGGATAGAGAAATGGCCGTATGATTGTTCTAGCTGCCTTTTAACTCCGCTCTGACAAAGCCAGCGGTGTGGGACGGTTGCAGGCAATGCTCCTTGGCCTCAGAGATGTGAATTTCACAAGCAAGGTTAGGAACACAGAATGCCTATGCTCTCCCTCTGAGATGATTGCTTCTCACTCCAGCCCAGTGCTGGCAGGTCTCCTGACATTGTATGAAGTGTTTGAAATCTGGATGTTTATGTGAAAGCTCCTAATTTCATTTGTTGACCATTTATACAAGGAACACATACATGCAGTGCATAGACTTCTCAGACCATTCCTGTCTCCAGGCCCTCAATTGGCTGCCTCTGAAACTGCCTGGAATGGAGAAGAGAAGCTACCTGATGGGGGTTAAAGGCCAAACTGGGAAGAGTGAAAAGATGGATGGCACGCCTACGTTGTGTGCAAATGGCAGAGGAAAGCATCTCATGGTGCATATGATACCTGGAGAATATTCAACAATTAGACAGGGATTATTCCCTAAAGAAGCTTCCAGTGCATGGGGTAACCTATCATGTGAAAGCCAGGGGGCGCTTTTGGTGTTTTATTTACTCAGTACTTTAAGGTCCTAGATAGAGTCTTATAAGCATCTTTCGTGGACACACCTTTTGTATAAGGCTTTCTAAGTCTTTCAGAGAAAGTTTTATGAAAAGGACTTACCCTGCTTTCTGTTTCATCCTGTTATGAACAGGCAAAACAGCAGTCAGGCAGGTACATACCTAGCCACACCCCTCGCACATGTGCATCCACTGGGGTCCCAACACCCCTGGGAAGAGAAAATACAGGCCCTCTGGGGGTTGATGCCCTGGAAGAACTAATAGCTCAAAGGTCAGAGGGAAGCTGGCCCTGCCTCGGGGCAAGTGAAGGTTGGCAGAGAAGCACCACAGGAGGGACATTCAATGCTGCTTCTCAGAGTAGCGCTTCAGCTCCGTGCACCAGTGTCAGGTGAAGGTCCTCCATGTGTATGTGTGTGGCTGGTGGGGTGGTAAAGAAAGGAGCCTGAGAACTCAAACCAATCTGGTGCAAATTCTGGTGCTTTGGGCTTCTGTGACTTCATCTCCCTAAGTTTTAGTTTCCTCTCTATACAGTAGAAATAATAATAAAAGCAGGTACTTCATGAAATTTTAGATGCAACATACCACTAAAACTCCTAGAATAGAATCCAAGGCAGAGAAGAAGTGGACACGTGGACAGACGGCAATGGTTTGTAGCCTGGAGAAGCAGGGCGGAGGCAGGGCCACGGGGCAGCTGAAGCCATCTGAGGAAGCCCAGGTGGAAGCAGGGTCCGGTCCAGGGGAGAATGGAGATAGGGGTAAGCACACACAGAGAGGACTCGATGGCATGATGGCTCACTGCATAAGCTTGGCCATTCCCTAGACTCTGGTGGAAAAAAAAATTGAATACATTTTTATTTTCACTGGCCCATACCTTTGGTATGAAACTCACTGAAATCCACGAAAAAAATATAGAAGAATTGCAACCTGAAATTACCACCAGGAGTTGATACAACATGGATTGTTATAGGGATCCTTGATTTCTTGGAGGCAGGAAAGAAAACATGGTCTTTAGACTACTTTTGCTTCTCGGGTTTGGTTTTATTTTAAGAGGCTTTAGAAAACAAACTCTTGGATAAAAATAAGGAGAGTCTTAAGTTCTTACTCTGGCTTTACAACTAAATCTCTTGGGTAGGACAATTGATCACTCTGTGCTTCGTGTTTGCCATGTGGAAAATGGGAATTAATAAAAACTGCATCTGCTTTTGCAACGAGAATGATGTGTAGGTAAAGGTGGTTCATGAAGCATTTAGCATCTGGAATAAAATGTGTAGTAGGAATTCTAGGTTACATCATTCATTAATAATATATGATTGATTTTATAGATGATGGGACCCCCCTTATTTTGGATACAAGACAGATTGTTGTCTCTATTGTTCTCAAGAAGAAAACCATAATACATTATCTTTTGAAAATGTTTGAGAAAATTGGCAAAGAGAATTAAAGAGTATTACTAAAATTTTTATTACTGGGGGTATTGGCCGGTCCAGAAATAAAAATCTCATTACATTAATGTTAATGGTGGGAAATGAACCATTTCACTTACATTTTCCAAAAGCTAGTAATACACTGTTTTCTTAAGACTCTCAAAACCATGTTTCATTGCATACCTATGGGAAGAGCAGCATCAAGGTTACCCATGATTGATGCTAAATAATTCACTATGAATATATATATTGCCTTCAGGAAAAGAGCATGAAATTTGGAATATATAAATATTAAACAAAAGTAAGTCCTTCAGAACCTTTCTACCATTTGAGGAGCAAAACAGAAAGACTCAGAATCATCTCCAAAATAGTAATTAAAGGGAGGAAAGACTTTTAATATCTCTAAACTCTGAATTTATTTTTAACGTACGTACAGAGTTTCTGTTTTTAAATACCAAGTGCTTTGATCACTTTAAAAATCACTTTACACCATCCCATTATTTCAACAAATGAAGTTATTTTTGGACATGGAATTTATGGTAGATAATCTGTGTTGAATATTTTCAAGTGGAAGCATTCTAAAGTCCTCTCCCACTAAAATAGAGCTATATACTGTATGTAATAAAATTATTGTTGGATTGGGGATTCTTAGGAAATAAAAACAAATTTCTGAAGATTTCCTCTCTTTCCCTGGAGGAAAAAAAAAAATATTAGCAAGCTGAATCCAGAGCTTGAAACAATGAACACAAAAGAGATTAGAAAGACTGAATTGTCCTGAGTCAAGTGTTCAGAGCATCACTGTGATTCAGAAACTCCAATGTATCCTAAGCAGGATGAACCAAAAACAAATTTGTGCCAAGAAACATTATATTAAAACTGTAGAACAGTAGGGGCACCTGGGTGGCTCAGTCAGTTAAGTGTCTGCCTTTGGCTCAGGTCATGATCCCGAGGTCCTGGGATGGAGCTCCACATCAAGCTCGCTGCTTGGCGGGAAGCCTGTTTCTGCCTCTCCCACTCCCCTTGCTTGTGTTCCCTCTCTTGCTGTGTCTCTCTCTGTCAAATAAATAAATAAAATCTTTAAAAAAGAAAAGAAAAGCTATTTAGGGGTGCCTGGGTGGCTCAGTCAGTTAAGTGTCTGCCTTTGGCTCAGGTCATGATCTCAGGGTCCTGTCAGGTTCCCTGCTCAGCAAGGAGTCTGTTTTTCCCTCTCCCTCTGCTCATGTTCTCTCTCTCTCAAGTAAATAAATAAAATCTCTTAAAAAAAAAATATTAGCTTGAGCAATTGGAGTTGAAAGGTAGTGGAATCGTATTTTAATTTTCTTTGATCACCTTGCCCTCAGGACTGCCTGCAGGTCCCAATCGTTGATGACATCATGCTGTGAGAACCTTACTAGTGTTCTAGGAAGCCATAGGAAGCCATAGGCAGCAGCTTCGGGCAGACTCACCAGATCACCAGGGGTACTTTCTGGGTGCTCCCAAAAAACATCTGCTGTGGGGAGTCAGCTGAGATTATACTTTCTGTATATGGGTACCTCAGAAAATTGGTGGTGAATTCTTTGGGGGTTACTCCTGAGCATCACGCCCACGGCAGTGCTATAAGGTGCTGGAATCACTGGTGGAGGCTACCCTGTGATCCCAGGACTTCCAGATTTCCTTAAAGTAGCCTCCTGAGATACTCTTTCCCAGTGTTTGGTGTGGTTGTGTAAACCTCTAATACTCTCTCTTTTTCTAATCAATGTGCTTAAAATGGCACTCCCCCCGCCCCGCCCCACCGAACTGTGATTAAAACAATCACCTACTTTTTAAAAGCATTTTAAGATTGAATCAAAAAGGAAATTCAACTCTATGTTTATGAGAGCTACATAAGATAAAGAGATTCCATAGAATAGCAAGTAAAAAATAAAAGAATGTTTAAGAAAAGGTGGAATTCCAGCCAAAAAGCATTAAATTCTGCACCCACACAAAAAGACAGATAATAATATTAACACTACAATTCAAATAAAGACTTAATACTTTTGCATATTTATGCACCAAGTAACTAAGCAGCAAGATTTGTGAATAAAAATATCAGGTGACATAAGGAAGAATTAACAGGAACAGACTAATTGCAGCAAACTTGTGATTAAGTAAGAAGTGGAAAAATAATAAACATAAAAGGTCCAGGAACATATTTAATAAGTCAAGTCAGATTGATAATTATGAATTCTAAACTGAGAAAATTAAGAATATATACATTTTCTCATTAAGGGACCATAGAACACTCAAAAAATATGGGAATGTAGTATGTGATAAAGGTGGCATTTTCAAATGTGTGGAAATTATGGACCAGTTAACAAATGAATAAACAAAATAAATATATAGGCTTCTAAAAGATAACATAATGCAGTTGGACCCACACTCATACTACTCACCAGAAAAAATTTCAAATAGATCAAAGACATATATAAAAAAATTAAAATCGTAAAAGTACTAGAACAAGACAGATTCCTTTTCAAAGTATAGGTTAGGAGTAAAAAATCTGTAAATTATAAAAGGCAAGCTTGAAATATTTAACCACATAAAATAAATAATTTATACATGGCAATAAAAGGAAAGAACTTGAAAACAAAGGCAAAATAAATGACAAACTGGGAAACCATTTGCAATCATGATGTAGGACTAATCTAACACTTACAGCGCCTGTTATAGGGCAGAAAAAGACCAACACTGCAATAGAAAAATAAGGAAAAGTTATGAACTGTTCATAGATGCCCCTAAAACTCATAAAATATTCTTAATGTTAATCACAAGAGAAATGTAATTTCAAACTCCATTTTCACCAAGCAGATTGATAAACATCTAAAAGCGGGATAATGTTCTCCCTTTGAGTCTATGAATTCTCATACATGGCTCTTGGGAGTTCAAATTTGTTCAGTCTTCTTTAGAGGGTAATTTAGCAACATGTTTCAAAATTGCAAATATATAGACACTTTGAGCCAGGAATTGCACTACTATAAATCTATCCTACAGATATATTTTCACATGTGAAATGATACCCAAGGTTAGTACTTGCAAGAAAAATATTGGAAATAATCCAAATATGTATCAGTAGAACACTGTTTCAAAAGGGACATGATGCAGAGAGTGAAGAACAATAAGGAAGTGCTCTATGGATCACTATAGAAAGCTCTCCAAGATGTAGTGTTAAAAGAAAAAAGCAAAACAAGAACTTAGTGTATGGTTTGAAGCTTCTGAGTAAAAAGAAAAAAATTAAGAACCTATATTTAAAATTCTATGTCAAATGCATAACAATAAAAGTTATGTACCTGGTGGTGCATACCTTTTACAAGAAACATATCTAAGAATACAAAGAAACAAATATATTGATATATAGATATCAGGTGAATACTAACCAAAGAGAACTTGGATAGCAGACAAATACACTTTAAGACAGAAAAAATATTATTAGGATGCCATTAGGGATGAAGAGAATCACTGCATATAGAGAAAAGGTTCAACTGATCAGAATATAAACGTTCTAAACCTACGTACACATGAATTATCCTCACAATATAGAGAGATTTGAAAAAGTTTACCAACATAGTGGGAGATTTCAAAACAATCCTCTATTCCTAATAGGTAAAATTAGTAAAGAGATAAGCAATTTGGACAGCCTGATTTAATGTAGATATATAGGTCAGCATCCAATTGCTATTGCTTTCCTAAGTGAAATGGAACAAACGAAGGAAAGTTCTACTAGTTCCACTTAACAGGTCTCAATAATTTCAAAGAAATTTCTTATAAAGTACTTAATGTCTACAATACAATTAAGTTAGAAGTCAAAAGCAAAAAGAAAATCTCCATATATATGCAAATTTAAAACAATTCCCAATAACTCATAAGACAGAAAATCTCAAAATGGGACATGCTTAGCATTGAATGGGCTTGTCTATTAATTTTGAATGCAAGGCAAAATTATTTCAAGTAAATAAGAACACCAGAATTTCTTCTTTCTACTATGAAAAATATAAGTTGTGTTATGATCTTAAATATTATAACAGAAATGATTGAACAATGGTCCATGTAGCTTAGGAAATCTGGAGCATCTAAATAACTTGATTTTAGTTACATGTATAGTTTATTTTAGCAAGTAGACAACTAGTGAAAGTCAAGGTTGTAGAATTTCAGTACTGCACAGGGATTTTAAAGAACAAATTTAACTCTATACTACAGAAAAATTAAAGTTGAGAGAAAAGTCCCATAAAATCTTCCACAGCTAGCTGATGTCAAAGATAGGATCTTAACCAAAGTGACTGTAGAATGTCAGAGATTCAGACAGACATGGGTTCAAGTATTGTCTCCACAACCAAGCCTCAGTTTTCAAATCAGAAAAAAAGAGAAGGTTAATTGGTTAATCATACTTAACCTCTAAGTTTGTAGAATTTGTAAACATATATGAAGTTTACACATGTGAGTAAAGAATGCTCATTGTTTACTGGATAATAATCTTTTTATTAAACAACATTAGGTCTGAGAAACTTGCTTTTACAATTTAAACGTAACATGATACGGTGCTCATCTATTTCTTAAAAGCATTCATGTATTAGTTATATTTTTACATAACAGCTAGTTTGCAGATATGCTAGAAAGTTTGTAACACCCGTTTGTGAATGCGAATGGAACATACTCTAGGACAGTGACTTAGAGTTTCAGTCATAATGATCTCTGATTACCACTTGACATTAAGCAACTTTCCTTTTTCTCTGTCTGCATTTCTAAAATGAGCTCTATGATTAATCTGGCCTTTAATATTTCAATTGTGCTTAGATGCCTTGTTCACACGATTCAGCGCCTTTCTGTATGTGCTCACTGAAGAGCCTTAAGCATACATAGCAGGTAAGGCTTTCAAGCTCAGCTAGAGGAGCAGCCTAGTTTCTCAATTTGTTTTCCAAAACCCAAGGTATTTAATTCAGGATCTTGCAGAGAAGAGAGAACCCTGTAAGTCTCCTGAGGTGTTGAAACTGAAAGATAATTTCTGTCTCATTCTGAGAAATAGACACCACAAATTGGCAAGCAAGATCTCACAGAATTCTTAGATGGACCCCCATGAAAATGTCTCTGCCATTAGCACGTGCTTCCAGGCTTTCAGGCTGCACCCAGACAACCCATGGAAATCCTGGCCAACAGATTCCATATTCCAGATGGAAGTGCCAGGCCTGTACATTTTAAAAGCTCAGTTTAGATTCTGATAGGTACCAAAGATTAGGAACTAAGCCCTAAGTTTCCTTCTTTCTAACTCACAGCTCTAATGATATCATTCCCTTGGCTCAAAAACCTTCGGTGGCTCCCTACTGCCCCAGGAATGAGGTACTAACTACTTAGGGTGTCTTTTGCTTCCCACAATGTCATCCGGAAATCTGTGTTCCCCTGTCTCATATCACATAGTCTGTGACATAAACCCAAGGCTACAAAATGAACATACTCTAATCTTTTCAAATGCCTATCTGTAAATCAGCTGCGTAAGATCACCTCAAGAGCTTGGGAAAATGGCTGATTCCTGCTGTTGCCACCCTTCCTCAATCCCGTAGATGTGGAATCTGCCATTTTAACAAGCAACTGAGGTGAGCCTGAGAAGGTCTTATTACTCCTCATGCTGATTTTGGAACTGCTGCTTCCAGGTGTGCCCCGCCCTACCGGACAGACTCTTGGGGCTCAGCTCAGATTCACCACTTTCCATCAGTTCTTGATTCCCCCTCTAAGTAAACTTCTTTTACACAAGACCCCCATATTTAGCATCTTTTGTCTTTTATTTGGTGGCTTTTGTACTCTCCCTGCTAATAGACTCCTAAGGACAGAATCTGTGTCTTCCTCATTTATATATTCTCCATAATGTTTAATACAGTGACTTCTTTGAGTTAAGAAATCAATCAGTATCTTGGGAATTGAATTGGATACAAAAAATGGGATGGATCCGGGGCCTGGTGGGGAGAGCAACAGGGCTACGATGGATGGTGGGGAAGAGGCACAAAGGGAGTCAGATTCTCAGAGGGTGGGGAGGGGCAGGGAATTTGGCAGGGCTAGGACTTCTCTCAAAACTTTAGATCTGTGGTCCAGGAAACCAGGAAACATACACATATATAATAGAGAAAATACCTTCACTATGTAATTAGTCTGCATAAAAGGAGAGAAATCTACCAAACCTCAACAGTGGTTATCTCTAGGGTGATGGGGGTTTTTATTTTTCTAGCTATGATTTTTTTTCTAAGTTTTCTTCAATAGACAACATCTTATTTTTATAATTACGTAAGAAGTGTTTTTTAAAATCAATCATCTGACATGTTTCCATTTTTGTCCCCCAGAGTTACTCTAACCTGGGGAAGGATTACCCGAAGCTACATCAGGCCATTTTAGCATTCATTTGGCAAACATTCACGAGACAACATCAGTTGCCAGAAGCTTTGTTAGAGCCTGAGAATACAGAGATGGATGACGCATGGTCCCCATTCTCACAGAACTAACAAGCTGGTGGGGGATCAGACTCGTGGGCAGAGCGGTTCACTATAATGTGATACACGCAGTGACAGAAATGCATGGGGTCCTGGGGACCACGTTCCTATTCCACCTAACCCCAACCCCAGTGGCGGGAGGCTTCTTGGATGCGGAGAGACCTGAGTGGTTTCAAGGACAGTCAGTCAGTCAGCCCTAGAAGTAAAAAGTAGATTTCCTGGTGAGGGAGAGCACATGAGGGATGACGGCAGGAAACAGCATTCAGCCCTGGGAATGCTTCTATTCACTGGGTTTGTTTATTTTTTTTTTTAAAGATTTTATTTATTTATTTGAGAGAGAGAGAATGAGAGACAGAGAGCATGAGAGGGAGGACGGTCAGAGGGAGAAGCAGACTCCCTGCCGAGCAGGGAGCCCGATGCGGGACTCGATCCCGGGACTCCAGGATCATGACCTGAGCCGAAGGCAGTCGCTTAACCAACTGAGCCACCCAGGCGCCC
>NC_138376.1:112207211-112269027 GCF_054177405.1 Leptonychotes weddellii
ATGACCTGAGCCGAAGGCAGTCGCTTAACCAACTGAGCCACCCAGGCGCCCCAATTCACAGGGGTTTTAAGGAGGAGGTAGTAAGTGATGCAGAAGCGAGCAGTGTCAGCCACAGACAGCCTTGTCAGTCACAAGGAGCTTGAAAACAATTTTCGCTATTTCTGTTTCAAAATCTCATTTGTTGGGCGCCTGGGTGGCTCAGTTGGTTAAGCGACTGCCCTCGGCTCAGGTCATGATCCTGGAGTCCCAGGATCGAGTCCCACACTGGGCTCCCTGCTCGGCAGGAAGCCTGCTTCTCGCTCTCCCACTCTCCCTGCTGTGTTCCTGCTCTCGCTATCTCTCTCTCTGTCGAATAAATAAATAAAATCTTTAAAAAAAAAAAAATCTCATTTGTTGGGCGCCTGGGTGGCTCAGCTGGTTAAGCAACTGCCCTCGGCTCAGGTCATGATCCTGGAGTCCCAGGATCGAGTCCCGCATCGGGTTCCCTGCTCGGCAGGGAGTCTGCTTCTCTCTCTGACCCTCCCCCCTCTCATGTGCTCTCTCTCTCATTCTCTCTCTCTCAAATAAATAAATAAAATCTTAGAAAAAGAAAATCTAAAAAAAAAAAAATCTCATTTGTTATTTTCCTATTTGCAGTGGTTTGGCATTTAAAACAACCCAGAATATTTACACCACAAGGCCCCTGGACAAAGATTTGGTGATATAGTGGATAAATAAAAGGGTAACTCAAAGTTGTTTCTGAATCTGATTGGTAATCAGAATCACCTGTGAGTTCTTGAAAAAACATAGGTTCGATGCCTCCCACAGATAGGATTTTAAAATTCTCAGTTAATTCTAATAACAAATTCTGTTTGGGAACTACTATTCTAGGTTTTCCACTGTTCTCAACTCCTGCCATTAGAGTTACCTGGAGAACTTCTTAAACCTACAGATGTCCGGGCAAGCCCATCCCTAAGAGTTCTGGTTCACTGATCTGAGGCAAGGTGCAGGCGCCTGCATTTAACAGAAATTCCCGGGTGACATTGGTGTACGGTCTGGGCTGAGGACAAGTGCTGAGTTTAAACTCTGTTGTTGAACCAAAGAGGATAAACCAGAAGAAGGGAAGGGAGAAGAGAAGAAATACAGGAAGGTGGCAGGCAGAATGTCATACTGTTAAGAGCTCCAGCTTCGGAATCGGACACACAGGGTTTGAATTCTGCCAGTTACAAAGATTTCATCAAGCGACCTAAACTTTCTGAGCCAGTGTCCTTAACTGTAAATAAGGTTGATAATATGGTTGGAATGTTAACTGCAGGTAAAATTCTTAGCATCATGTATGTTAAATATTGACTGTTAATATTAAGACAGTATTTTAAGTAGGAAGAAGTGTTAAGTCTTGCCAAAAGGTGAAATGAGGTTAGCCTAAAGGTTTCCAAAGAAATTAGCCACGTGGAAGTCACGGTAATCTCAGTGAGAGCAGGTTAGGTACAGGGGTAGGGAGGAAATCCAGAATTTGTCCTGAGCTCTATTTCTATTTTCATTTATAAAATGATCTCCCGAAAGCTGCAAAGTATGATGATATAACTTTGCTGTCTGATAGAAAGCCCTTCAAAGAACTTTAATATTAGGTTCTCATTTTTATTAAGAACTAATAAATGAAATGATTACATGAGAACATTTAACACTGTGCCCTCCATGTTCAAAAAGAACCATTATTTGTAAATGGTTACATGTGTAGACCCATCCATTGTGCGTAAACCTGCTATCAAGGGCATCATTCTTAAGCTGTATAATGACCCTTTAATTCTTCTTATCTTTAGAATTCAGAGCCAGGCCCCTTCTGCGTATAGAAGAGCGTACGGGGCTCTGAGAAGCTGTACAGGCCGATGCAGGCCTTCCTGCTGTATCTCAGCTCTTCATCCAGACTACCCAGCCTGCTTCCGGTCTTGTCTCTTCCCTGTAGAGGATCCTTCATTTAGGTTCTACTCTTCCTCTCTGTTCCTTTCCTCAAACTTGGCATTTGCATTTTCCTTTGGCTTCCAAGGCCAGGGCGGAGCATGGACACAGGCTTCCATTTCCCTTTTCTCTCTGCCCCTGTGGGGGCTGCTGAGAGTCCCCACACCCAGACCGCAGTAAGTGATCAAGCTAAGATAACGCGGCTAGAAGGTGTCATTTCCCAAGACACAGAATTGACAATGGCCCAGGTGACCAACAGGAGATAATTAAAAACAAAGTAAAACAAAACAAAAAGCAGAAACCCATGTTGATACCCTAGAAAGACATTTAAAATGGCAAGTATTTGCGGGCACATGGGTGTTTTAGTCAGTTAAGTGTCCGACTCTTGATCTCGACTCAGGTCTTGATCTCATGGTGGTGAGCTGGAGCCCTGTGTTTGGCTCCACGCTGGGTGTGGAGCCTACTTAAAAGAAGAGAGCGGAGAGGAGAGGAGAGGAGAGGAGAGAGGAGAGGAAACGAATCGAAACAAAACAAAGCAAAGCAAAACAAAACAATGGCAAGTATTTTGATACCTACAAAATATGTACATGGGACAGGATTACATGGAAAGGGGCTCAATTTAACATACAGGCACTGATGATTAATATGTAGACGGGAGTTGATATACATTGACAAAACAGGAATCTATTTAGAAAGACATAAAAAGTTGGAGTTTAATATTTGTCAGACTTCTTACTCTGCAAAAGTGGCTTATGTGGAAAGAAGTCAAGCTGGAACCTACTTGACCAGTTTATGTTAAATCAGCCTTCCTAAGACTATCTTGCTAATGAAAGCAATTTGTCCATCAAATCTTTCATGGAAAGATCAATTACTTAGGATATGCAATGAATAAGCGTTGGTTTCATCTCTTAAATCAGTTTCACACTTCTAAAGAGGTGGCATTTTTGACTTCTGCTCTTGGTTAATCAGAGCCATAAAAATCAAAGCTCAGCAGGTCAAAAGTAAATTTGTATTTGGGAATTTAAAGAGAGGTACTCTATCTAATGAAAGACAGAGTTGGCTGCCTTATAAAATTAAAAATTTGACTTGGAAAATAAATTTTAAAGGAATTATAAACTACTCTGCATTTGTGATGTATTGTATGCTGGTACTAAATAAAAGGGCAAATAAATGAATGGATCTTAATTATCATTTTCCACTTAACTGAAAAAAAAAACAAACCACATTGACTTGCCTTAAAAAACCAACCACATAATCAGTTGGACACTCTTTTGAACAAAAATGGTATTTGCTCTGTATTTGTAGATCTCCAAACCCTAAGAATCAACTTTAATCCTTCCATTTCAGTCAGTTGGCATGGCCACAAGGCATGACTGCCCCTGTCCTGTAAAGGAGCCTGACTCTACCCAGAAGCTCCTCAAGGGTCTCACCCCAGGCCAGGTACCATATATCTGTTCCCAGATTGTGCTCATCCTGTCTTCTGAGCCCACAACAGACCTTTACCCCAAGGTCCAGTTTTTGCCCTTTGCCTGTGCTCTTTGAATGAGGGTAGTCTCTCGGACTGCTTCCTCTGTTCCTTACCCCTGCTCTGCCTCCAGATGGTGCGTTGAGTTTTCTCTTTCCTCTTGCCTGGCCATCAAAGCTAGACCCACTGCACTTCCGGCCCTCCTGCACTTCGTGCCCGCCAGCAGTTCCTGGGGCCAGAACATAAGGCCCCTTGGTCAGTGTGATATATACTGAGTCCCCAAACTCCCCAACTGGGTGTGCAAAGGGGCCTTACATTTTTACATTCTTACACACGCACACACACAGAATAGAGGGATCAGTAAAAATGCCCTGACATAACACGTTCCTGGAAACCTAGCTTCCTTTCCAATACTTACATCCCCTCCCTCCCCGCTTACACTTGATTTCTCCCTCTCTCCTTTAGGATCTTACTATATCAATTAGCTGTTTCTCTTTTCTCTTCAATACTTTTTACTACCTCTTTATTTTCTTATCACTGTTATTGCCATCAGTAGTGCCTCTTTATGACCCAAACCTTAAAGTCATCTCTAATTTTTCCCTCTAAGGACTTTTTATATCCACTTAATTGCCAGGACAATGTTGCCTCTATAACCCTATGGAATGAAAATTACCTCCTTCCATCATCCACAGCCTGGAAATCCTTGAAGGGACCTGAAATTCAGTTTTCTCCCTGTGAATTCATTTTCCCCTCAAATTAAAACTTCTAGACTATTACTTCAGTTTATAGTTTCATATTAATTTTGTATACTAAAATAACTTAGGAAGCAGATTTGACTTCTCCATTATACTATTAGGTAACAATGGACGTAGAGACTAAATCTCAAATACCACTCATGTTTTTGTTTTCTTTTCCATTCCCACCTAAATCTTGTCATTCCTTCTCTAGCACCACAGCTGCGGGTCCTGTCACCTACGGGATATTGTGGGAACAGCATGTGCGGTCCAGCAGACAAGTCTGAGAAGTGGAAAACACAGTAATGTCCAGCTATATGGCTACAGCAAGACAATCTCAAGATATTTCTCAAAAGACGTGTTATTAGATAAACAGCAAAACAACTCTATTGGACCCCCTCCCCCACACACACCCCCAACCTCCAACAACCTTTGTGAGTACTATGTAAAGCCGTACAACTAACTCTCATTTATTTAGAGAAATAGAGGTTCTGTCTGCATTTATAGGTCAATATCCTAAAAGACAGAGCGCTACGTTGACCTTTTGAACGTTGGGAGCTGATTTATCTTTAAAGACTTTTCAGATTTTGCTCTTTTTGGCCAAGGTTTTGGACATGTGCAAAGGAGGAGAAAGTGCATTGGCTTCATTACCATATCGATTAAAAAAATACACTGTCAAAGGAAAGCCTTTAAGCAGTTTCCCCTTGTGGATGCCCTTAACAGAGCAAAAGGTTACATTAAACTTCATAAAACGTGCGCCCTTGGGCCTGCCTAAGGAAAACCCTCTAAGATCTGTCATTAGTCCCACAGAGGTGTTTGTGCCCACTTTACTGAGGGATAAAATAAACTCAAAAGATTTTTAGCCCTGGAACAGTTCAGGAAGTTGAACTAATCTCTCCCAGTGTTGCTAGAAGGTTCCAAACATTACTTAAGAAAAGCTGCCTTAAAATGGGACCAACATGCACATCCTGAGGCTGTTTCCTGGAGACAAGTCCCAGAGACTCTGATTACAATGGACATTGAGAGCAAACCCTGGAGGTCAGATATCTGCCGTAGGGGTTCCTTAAAAGAGCCCCTTTGAGCCATTTCTAAAGAGAAAAATAAAAATCGGGAAATGCCTAGGGGCAAATACCACTTGTCAAGTCTTATTGTCACCACAGGAAGGAGTCACATGTTCAGAACTTCCTCTATATAATTCAGAACTTTCCTCTATAATTGAAACCTTTGTCTTTTTCAACTGAAGACGAGATATTTCAGGCTATGCTGATTGTAACAGTCAGTAGAACCGCCTTTTTACCCTAGAGTAAGTGTCTTCCAGTTTTTATCGAGAATGTCTATTACACAGTTTTATTTGGATACTGGGCATTGGGAAAATTTGCATTTTAATATAATTATATAGAAAGTACTTGCCACATTGCAGCCCACCCCCACATTTTTCTGCTCTTATTAAAAACTTCTGTTATTTCATCTATGTTTTATATATGCATCCTAGAAAACAACAGAGTATGGAAATAAGTGAAAAGAAAAACAGCACTTGTGGAAACACTACTCTGTTTTCCTGGCTAATATTTTGGTGTGTAATATTTTGCTGTATAATAGTAGAAAACATTCCAATCCTTGTTTATGCAAATACATGCATGTAAATTTGTGTTAAATATTTTAAAATAAGACCATCCTATATATACAGCATTTTTTAATAAAATATTATAACCATCTCTTCAAAGTATAATCTGACATTAAAATTCTTAATGACTATGCAGTGTTCCAAGTTACGTAACGTCATTAATCATTCAGTCAATTCTGTACTGTTTAATATTTTAGTTAGATATCATTAAGATAGACTGGGTTTTTCTCTGGTAACAAATAACTCCTGAATTGCAGAAGCTTAAAACAATAAAATTTATTTCTTGTCATGGTACGTGTCCACTGTGGGTTAGCCGGGAGCTCTACTCCACCTTGACTGCATTTCAGGATCCAGGCTAATGCAACAGCTACCATCAGGTTCCCGCTTGCCATGAGCAAGGCAGACACAGCCCTGTGCTACGTTGCATGGGTAATAATGTTCTGTTCATCACAAATGATTGGCCAGGACTTGTCACGTGGCCCCACCCAGCTCCACGAAGGCAAGGAAGTACAATCCTACCACATTTTCAAAGCTGTCAAGATTGAACTGTATTAAACTGTTGAAAGGTAAATTAGAAACCAGTAAGGAACTGGATAAGGAATGGCAACATTTACGACAGACACATTTTAAGAGAAAACTCAAGCCCAGAAATGCTTAGAACCTGGTCCAAGGAAATCAGCTACTGAGTGGCTGGGTTAGGACTCATACAGTAGTGTGACGGGGGTCACTCACAGTGCTGGTTGGGAAAGAAAAACTGATCAGCCCTATCTATATTTCCCTTTAAAGTTCTTTTTCCCATACACTTCAGTTCTCTCACTGCTCTACTTTTTTTTTTTAGAAACTATTGTCACTAGACAAAATTACTTAATTCATAAACCACAGCCTGAGCTTTGTTGCATGAGTATTAAATCAGCCCTCAACCTCTGAGCGCATAATTTCCAACTTTTTGATCACATTTAATTACAGCAACGAAAATACTCATCCTTTAGAGTTTTAAATTTAGCATGTTTTCCTTCTTGAAAAATTCTATTTTCAGAGAAAGAATGATAAAAAAAATTAATAATTTTTATCAAGAAACCTCAAATTGAGCTGTGTTCTGAACATTCCAAGACCTCAGGCTTCTGTTTATTGAGTTTCTTAAGATTTAGTTCTTGGGGCAGTTGGCTGGCTCAGTCAGAGTAGCGGGTGACTCTTGGTCTTGGGGTTATGAGTTCGAGCCCCATATTGCATGTAGAGATTACTTAAATAAACAAAACTTCTTAAAAAATTTTTTTTTAGTTCTCTTCTGTTCTCAGTAAATTTACTGATTTTTTTTCTTGTTATATGAAATGTTTTTACTTTGACATTTTAACTGTTTTATCTTCAAATTTTCCCATGTGGAATTTTAGGCTTTTTACTCAGATGTAGTTGTATTATCAACTTTCTAGCTCAGTATTGAATATTTTTACTAAAGCAAAAATTAATACAGTTAAGTTCAAATTTAGGCTTTTCTCATCATTCAGATTTTAAATAATGTATGTATTATATATATAATTTCCTTTTTGTGATTATAAAAGACAATTTGGAAAGCACACAAGATATTTTAGAAGAATAAAAAAATTATCTACAATGCTATTAACCAGAAAAAAAAAATGCAGTTAACATATTTTCCAGACTTAAACAAACTTCTAATAATTGAGATTACATCATTGATCAAAATGTTGTATCATTCTTTTTTTTTTTTTACTTACAGACATTTCCTATTATACAGATTTTTGTAAATATAATCTTAATGGTGGTGTTGGGGAGCAAGACTCTTTTCCTCTCAAAGGTCCTTCTAACTGCAATAAGAATCAAAATGGAATAAATTAACAGGAGAAAATCAAATTTAAGAGCAGACTTAAAGGAATCCACACAGACAGGGAAATTCCAAAGACAGGCAAAAGGAGGTAATAATATGTCATTCTGAACTAAGGAGAAGGGGACTTCAAAGGGACTTCAAAGGGAAGGAATACAATTCATAGGAAACTGAAAAAGAGTAAATGTTTGGCAAACAAATGTTTGCCCTGCCACAGAGATTGGTTATTCAGATTAAATTTATCCCTGATAATAACCCTTATTCTGGAAAGACGTTCAAATTTAGATTCTTCTATGTAGTTAAGGGAAGGGCAAAAGTTTCTCTTGAACCCCTAGGGTCTTGATTGTCCTCAAGACAAAATAAACCACAAGCCATAATGGCCCATTTTGGGGCCCTTGGCTCCTACAGTGGCATAATATTCCACTATATTGATGAGGGAGCAAAAGGCACACTGAGGACAAAGCATAAGCTGACACCCAGCAACCTCCCCCACCCCCCACTCCTGGGTGGGACATGTGTGACATTCTTCCAGGAATCTCCCAACTATCTTATTGTTAATGCCTTGCTAGAGGGGAAAAAAAACCTTAACTTGACAATGGCAAGGCCTCAGAGAGCTTGTAGGTCCTCTTTAGCATTATCTGGCAGGTCCTCTTTAGCATATGAAAGTTCTTTTGAAGCCTCCCTTTTTCCTTACCTCCCCCAACCCCATAGTATATAATCAGCCACCCCTCAAGACCCCAGTGCAGCATCTCTTTCTGCCCAGGGGTCCTGTCCCCCCCTGCTTTAATAAAACCACCATTTCCACCTCCAGACCTCACCCCACCGAACCTCACCTATATTCCAAATCCCCATGAATATGACCATGCAAAATGAATTTCCCAAATGTTGAGTATTTGGGGTATTTTTAGATATAAATTGTATAACAATTTTTAATTAATGTTTTATGCACACATTTTTGGATGTCTTTCTGATTATTTCTGTATAAAAGTCTTAAATGTGTAAAACAGAAGGTATAAATATTCTTAAATTGTCTGATGCTTATTTACAAACTGTTTTCTAAAAAAAACTAATAGATGAGAGTGCTTATTTCACTCAACACAGAAAACACTTGAGTATTGTTCTCAAAAATATGCAAATGAGATTAATAAATAATGAAATAAATTGTTTTAATTTCCTAGATTAGTCAATTGTCATGTGCTTTTAAGCAGTTTGTGTGTCCCCCTTTATGAATTACTGCTTAGAACCTTTGCACATTAGCAATGGAACAGTAAGATCCTAGTATTTTCCTTTTAGTATTGTGTGAGTGCTTTACATCTGAAAAATGCTAAGCAGGTGTCATAATGGGGGCAAACATTTCCCTAGATTGTTAATTGTTTTTGTTTTTCTTTTTTTAAATTTTGCTTTAAAATCCCATTCAGGTCACAGCTCCCACCCAGAGGGGGATGGTGGTGTCACCCCCTCCCCATCAGCAGTGAGATGACACTCATAGGCCCCACTCCTCAGCCACTGGCTGGCTTCTTCTGGGAAAAGGGATGGCAGGGCCTGAGCCAAGTCCCATTGAATGCTCATGGGCCGTCTCTACTCCCCATGCCTCTGGTCTAGGCAAGGACAGGAGGCCACCGGCAGCCCACACCTTGTTTGTGGGCCTGCACTGTGGATCGGGGAGGCGATTCTGCCCGGGCTGGCTTCCCTCTGCCGCCTGGCTCAGCGCTGCCTCTGACTCTGAGGTGTCGTTGTCCC
This sequence comes from Leptonychotes weddellii, assembly GCF_054177405.1. Lineage (NCBI taxonomy): Eukaryota > Metazoa > Chordata > Mammalia > Carnivora > Phocidae > Leptonychotes > Leptonychotes weddellii. The sequence goes on from NC_138376.1 coordinate 112,216,547, forward strand.
TCTGGTGGATGTGTCTGCTCTGGGGAGAGCGGCCAGCACAGCAGAGAACGAGATCCTGCCCTGGACCACTCAAATGGGTTAGGTTGGGGGTGGATGGACTCCTCAATGTGGGCCTCACCACAAGGTCCTCCTGGGCAAGGATATGGACAGGTTTGACATGAACTTGGAGCCATGGAGGGGCAAGGAGGAAGTTGATGATCATCTTCTCTAAGGTGGGTGTGAACGCTGACCAGAGGATCACAGCCCAGGCGATGCAGTGTGAAGGCGAGGGATCAGAGCACTGCTCAGAGGCTACCAAGCAGAACAAGATGATTTTATGTACCAGGAACCCTGAAGGAGTCATGGGATGAGTGTAAAGTGAAGTTTAAAAAAAATGATGAGGAAGCACACAAGTCCTCAAGAACTTCAAAGAGAACTAGTATCAGGCAGACACGTCCAACCCCCTCTCCCAATGCAAACACCTGTCCCACTTCCCGAGGATCCTGGGGTAGACAGGCACCTCCTAGAACCTTTACTAGAAAAGCCCATGAAATATACCAAAAAATAATCATTTACGAGAACCAAAAAAAAAAAAAAAGACTGACAATACCAAATGTTGACAAGAATATGGAAAAACTAAGATTCTTGCTCATTGCTGGTAGTAAGATAGAGCAATTAATTTGGAGAATCATGCGGCAGCTCTTAAAAATTTAAACACACATATATACCCATGACCCAACAAGTCCACTGCTAGATGCTTACCCAAGGGAAACAAAAATATATGTCCACATAAAGACTTGTACACAAATGTTCACAGCAGCTTCATTCACAATAGCCAAAACAGTCTAACTGTCCATCAGAAGAAGATGGGATAAGCAAGCTGAGGTACATTCATTCAGCACAACACTACTGAACAATATAAAGGCTTACTGATACAGCAGTAGGGACGATTGTCAAAACACTGATTTGAACAAAAAAGGCAGATACAAAGGATTACTTACTGGATGATTCTTTTCATATATATAATGTCTAAGAAAATATAAAATTTATCCAAGGGGATGAAAGTCAGAATATGGCGCTCTGGGGGTGAAATGACTGCAAAATGGAGTGAGGTCAATTCCTGGAGCGATTGCAGTGTTCTGCATTATGTTCTGGTTTGTTAATTGCACAGGTATATGCAATTGCCAAAACTCACTGAACTGGACATTTAAGATTATGCGCCTTTTATTCCATGTAAAGTATATCCCAATAAAATAAATTGAAATACTACATCCATTATTCAAAAAGAAATTCTTTTGTAAATACTGAATCCTTCTACAAATATCTACATTTATTAGATTTTCCTCAATACTTATGTGCCACTGAATCATGTTCATTGGGACTATGCCCAAATAAATAGCACTCATCAGTTCAAAAGTGTACATCATAATAGAGTACGTGTATTTGGATGCAAAAAAAAAAAAAAATAGTAAAGGGCATTTTCCTTCATTTGCAAAATAGTCAATAATTGTGCTGCCAAGTTGCTCAATTTATTGGTTTTCCTTTCACCTGAAGAGATTTTATTATGTATATCATATCTGTTCGGGTTTTTTTCACTTATAAAATATTTTCTCCTATTTAAGAACGCTTTTATATCAAGTTGGATGAAAATACCATGTAGATATTGTGTCAGAAAGAAACTCTCTGTCCTGCAAAATAGTCCACCAGAGTAGATTTTTTTTTCTTAAAATCATGTCATATAAAATATCATGTGATGAGATGGGACATAATTCAGTAGCAGTTGTACATCACAAAGGATAATTAACAAAATAAACCAGTGATGTCTCTTGCTTTATGCCTGCCCCAGTGGGTACATAATTTGGATTAAGAATTATTCATGTTTAAACCTAAGAGAGGATGAAAACACCAAGAAATGCAATTTTTTTATCAGATTTTCTTTGATACAATCTAGGAGGTTACTTTTTTGAGACAGCAATTTACCTAAAAGCCTACTTATTTTTAACATAAATATTTGAATAGAGCTTGAATTTAGCTGCCATCTGCAAAGAGGACTAGTTTTCTTTGGCAAGGAAGAATATCTCAGGACTCCTTTCGAAAGAAAGCCATTGGGAAATAGATGTGCATGTATGAGAGGTTCTACAATTTTTGTTAAAAAAAAACTATCTCTACACATTCCCACTTAGAAAATATTTCTATAAGCCACCTGTTGATAATAATAGGGGGGATATGGAATTGGAGGTTGAAGAATGGGAAAAATGACAAAACACAAGTGTTTTTGAATTGCTGTCTAGAAGTGATAAAGGATGTTGAAGTAAAGTGAACCTTGGAACTTCATTCTGATCCTCCAGTGTGGTTAAAAACAGGAACAAATGAAACCAGGTACAGAATATCTTGCTTTATTCTGATGTATTCTGGCCTAAAATCATAAGCAAAAATATGGTAATGTAACATCAGGTGCTACTTCAGAAATAGGGTTATTAGTATTTACTTCTCTATGTGATGAATAAGAAGGCATAACTAAGAAATTCTCTCTTTATCCTAAATAAAGTATGTAAAGTAAATTATATCAGTGGTATATTTTTTTTTTTAAAAATTTTTAAGTACAATCTACACCCCCAACTTGGGGCTCAAACTCATGACCCCAAGATCAAGAGTTGCAGGCCCTACTGACTAAGCCAGCCAGATGCCCTATTTTGTTGTTTTTCAAATTAAAAAGATGTATTTATTGTAATTAATGCAAAAATGCATGCATAAATAATAACTGATACACTCCTTCTCCTTCTGAAGTAACCAAATTTAGACTAGTGTCTTAAGGTCGAATTCTGCCAGAAGAAAATTCTGAGACAACAATTCAGGTGGAAGTGATTTATTAAGGATTTACTCCCAGGTGAAACCAGTAAGAAAAGGGGGAAATGGGATAGGAATAGGGAAGAAGCCAGGTAAGGGCTTCTGTAATTTCAGGGGAAGTCCCAAACTCCACCTTCTCTCAGAAATCTTTGGAGTATAAAATTATGCCTGAAAGCAAAGGCTTTATGCTCAGCTCAGTATAAAAGCCCATGGGGGACATATAACTCCCAAGTATTTCCAGTACTCTTAAGAATGAGTTAGCTCCAGTGCCCAAAGCAATTTTCTCAATGTCACAGATGAAGTCTGAGCAGCGAAGCATCCCAAAGCTGGGATGGGTACGACAGAGCTGAGAAAAATAAAGCATATAGGTGGGGAATAGACATTGCCTGCTTAAACCTGGGATCTATCCTTTTACACCTTTCTCCATGCTTATACAAATATGTATGTATATGTACATGCACACACATATGTATATGTCTATACACATGCAATATATGTACATGTATATACGCATATGTACATGTATATACCTATATGTAATGCATTGCACACATATGTAATATATGTACATGAGTGTGCACACATGCGTCATGTGTGTACATGTATATACACTTGTATATGTGTGTGTACATATTTTACATATACATATATTTTGTATGTACATGTATATATACTTGTGTTTTATTTGTGTGTATGCATATGTGTATACACACACTTTTGTGTTTTTGTTATTAAGAAATGAAATATATTATTCACTGTTTATCAACCTGCTTTTCTCACTAATTCATCATGAGCAGATATATTTGTTCAGTTCAATACATGTAGCACTAATCATTGTTTTCAATAGCTGCATAACACTCCATAATTTGAATGCGCTATAATTAATCCAGCTATTCCTTAACTAATGACCATTTAGTTTTGTTGTTTTTGCCACCACAGAGAATTGAGGCATTGAAAAACAAACAAAAAAAACACCTTATTTCCATAGGATGCTATTTCAGAAAATGAAACTGCTAAATCAAAGGTATGTGTGTGTCTTTATAATTTTCACAGATATTGCCAGATTTCTTTTCTTTTCCAAACAGAGAAACCTGCCTGCCTAGCAGTAGTGAGTGAGGATGGCTGCTTCCCTGCATCCTCACCAGCAGCACAGTCACTCTTTTAAAATTTTTACCAATACAGGGCGCCTGGGTGGCTCAGTTGGTTAAGCGACTGCCTTCAGCTCAGGTCATGATCCTGGAGTCGCAGGATCGAGTCCCACATCGGGCTCCCCACTCAGTGGGGAGTCTGCTTCTCCCTCTGATCCTCTCCCCTCTCATGCTCTCTCTCTCTCTCTCAAATAAATAAATAGAATCTTAAAAAAATAAAATAAAATAAAATTTTTACCAATACAATAAATGAGAATGGTAGCACATTGTTGCTTTGGTTTTCATTTCCCTGATTAGTAGAGATATTGAGCATATTTTCCCATATGTACTGGCCATTTGGACTTTTTTCTTGAATTGCCTATGCATGTACTTGCCTCATTTTTCTATTGGGATTAATTTTCTGATAAATTTGTAGGTGCTCTTTATAAATTAGGGTCATAAAGTCTTCTCTTTCCTGTGTCTTATGAATATTTAATCCACTCTATCATTAAATAAATAAAACAAAGGATCTTAAGTTTTGTTTAGTCAGAAATAACTATCTTTCCTTTATGACTTCTGTGGTTTCGCCTAAGTTTAAGGTTATAAAAAATATAAAAATATGTATATAATAAATAAATAATAAAATATATGTATTTGTTTTTCGTTTTGTTTTAAAGATTTATTTGAGAGAGAGAGCGTGCAAGCGTACATGAAGGCATGAGTTGGGGGAGGGGCAGAGGGAGAGAATCATCAAGCAGACCCCCTGCTGAGTGTGGAGCCCCCCTGGGGCTCAATCCCCCAACCCTGAGATCATGACCTTAGCCAAAAGCAAGAGCCGGGCACTTAACTGACTGAATCACCCAGGCGCTCCATATAAATATAAATACATAAATATATTTTCTGTTTTTTAATTTAAAATCTTCAAAACTATCTTTTTGGAAGAGGTATGAAATTTTTTTCTACTATAATGATGATAAATTATTTTAGCACCAATATTTTCAACATTTTCCATTGAAACAAAATACAAACCTTGTAATTTATTAAAGGCTCAAGTATTCATACTGAATTCTGGGCTTACTCATACCTTACACTGGTTTGCCTATTCCTGTCACAACAAAAAAATAAAAATCAGTATATTTACTGATGTGAGTTGCAGTATATCATGTAAGGCAAATTTGCAATTATATTTTTAAATGTGCATAACTTCCTGACTATTTTCAAACATTTTTCAATATGAAATTTAATTACTTAATATTATTCCAAAAATGTCAATATTGATTGAACTTTCATTAAATATATCTATTAATTTGGGAGGAATTCACATTTTTATGATACTAAGCTTTCTTATTAAAATATTTTGGGACACAACTTATTTCAATAAATGTTTATCATTTTCTTCATAGAGATCTGAGACAATTCTTGGAAAAATTTATTTTGAAATATTTTTTAGTCTTAGGCACAATTATAAGTGTAATTTTTCCAGTTTCCATTTATAACAGAATATTGACCTAATTATTGATTTTTAGTAGTGAATGCTCTAGGTATAGAAGACTATCATTTGCAATTACAAATAATTTGGGGGCACTTGTGCCAGACTCTTGGTTTCAGCTCAGGTTATGATCTCAGTCGTGAGATGGAGGCCCACGATGGGCTCCATGCTGAGCATGGAGTCTGTTTAAAATTCTCTCTCAACTTCTTCTGCCCTGCCCTCACGTGCTCATGCTCTCTCTCTTTCTCTCTAAAATAAATAAATAAATCTTTAAAAAAATAATAATTTGACCTTTTCCCCCCCAATTTTTGTATAAGGATTTTCAAAATTTTCTTATTAATAAAAATCATTGTTAAAATAATGCTTTACAAGGGGTATCCCTGATTTTAATGTAAAAGTCTTCAGTGTTTTAGTTATTATCAAGATATCTACTATTACTTTTTGGTGGTCTTTTGATATTTAGTTTATTTTTATCCTTAGAATTTCTATGAGGAATGCTGAGTTTTTGTAAATGCCTTTCAGTTACTATTGATACCATCCACATATTTTTTCCTCCTTTAATATATTGATGTAATAAATTATGTTGACAGATTCTTAATGCTGAAGCATCTTTTGTATTCTTAGGAGAAGTCTTATTAATACATAGTGTATTTTTCTTTTGGTAAACTAGATTTGATTTATTAATATTTTATTTATATTTGGAAGAAATATATTTTTCTAAGGTATATTTATAACTGGAGAAACTTTTCCATATTTTTCTATGTTCTAAAATCATTTAAATAGTTCATTCTGTCTCAAGGACTGCTTATCTCAAGCATCCAGGTTATCCTGATTCTTGAGTGCTGACGAGGGACTGAGATTGGTGTTCATAACAGCCATAGCACTGTTCCTCCCTCTGTGTCTGTCCTTGCCCATTTTCTTCCTCCTCTTAGTATTTTGTGGGGAAAAAAAAAGAGAGAGAAAGTCCTGAGATTATTTTCCAATATATCTGTATGAGGTGTTAGGCCGTCAATAATGACTCCCAAGTATCAAGTTCACAAGGAAAAATTACAAAGCCTGAATTTTCTTCTTTCAGTTATGTATGGCTTGCAAACATGTAAGCGCTAACAAGGGCACGTAAAATCTATGTTAAGAACATTTCGAGAAAGAGGTGTAACTCTTCTTTAGAAAGATCGCTGTTGTAGATTGGAATCCTGGGAAAGCAGTCTCTGAGAAGGAAGTCAGTTTCTCAGGGAGTAACTTTGAAATCAATACCTGCTGGAGAACAGAAGTAAGCAGGATTGGGCAAAGGGAAAACTTGGTTTAGGATTCCATGTCAATAAAGGCATAAACTGACTTCACTGCAAACAGTCTGTGGAGTTGCCAGTTGGGGTAAGGAGGCTAGTCTTCATACCCCCTCGTTGACCTGGCTTAGGCTTGCAGGCTGCCTCAGAAAAAGTGGCGGAAGTCGCTCTTCAACAGAGAGCAATCCCTGGGAAATGTTGTCAGCTACCAGCCCTCCCAGCTGCTGGGGAACGTCTTTCGATCCTGAAGAGAGCTTTTGGTGGTACTTCATAGTACCCACCATAATTAACAGAGGTAAAAATGATAGTTCTAGCTACCATTTTTCTTACCCCTTAATTTAGTAGAGGAAAGATCTTCATATTGGAAACTGTCCTAGTTTGGGCTGCAATAAGAAAGAACCCATAGACTGGGTGAGTTATAAACAATAGAAATGTATTTCTCACAGTTCTGGAGGCAGGAAGTCTGAGTCATATCCAGTCATAACCCAGAAGAGTCCTATCTTTTCATTGTATCACCACGTGGTGGAAAGAGAGCAAGAGAGCTATCTGGGGTGCCTTTATAAAGGTACTAAACCCATTCTTGAGGGCTCCACCTTCATGACCTAATCACCTCCCAAAGGCCCAAACTTCTAATACTATCATGTTGGGGGGTAGGATTTCAACATATTAATTTTGGGATGTGGGGGGGTGGGGTCACAAATATTCAGTCCAAAACAGAAAGTTTAGAGTAAACTTCTTGAAGAAAAAGATGAAGAGATAAGGGAACAACTAGGTCTCCACAGAAATATAAATCTTACCTGGAGGAATTAAGAATACACAGACAGGAATACTAAACTACTGTTAATAATCTGTTAAGTATCAAGAAAAATATAATTGATATCTTATTAATAAATGTTTTTCAACATTTGTTTAAGTGAAACAAAAAATTAATTTAGAGTCCTACAAAATGGTAAGAGCTTTTTGTTAAAGAATTGCAGAATGGCTTTGAAAATCACTTATTCCCATTTGGAAAAAAAATGTAGAAATCACTAGGGGGCGCCTGGGTGGCTCAGTTGGTTAAGCGACTGCCTTCGGCTCAGGTCATGATCCTGGAGTCCCAGGATCGAGTCCCGCACCGGGCTCCTTGCTCGGCAAGGAGTCTGCTTCTCCCTCTGACCGCCCCCCCCATGTGCTCTCTCTCTCTCTCTCAAATAAATAAATAAATAAAATCTTTAAAAAAAAAAAGAAATCACTAGAAACTGTGTATAACTTCAAGAACAAATGATATCATGTTTTTAGGGAGTTGCTAAGGATGGAGAGGTCCTTGCCTTTGAGTAATTCCTGTCTAATAAGATGACCAGAGTTTTTGTTTTTAAATATTTTATTTATTTATTTATTTATTTGAGAGAGAGGGAGCCCAATCCCAGGCTCAATCCCAGGACCCCAGAATCATGACCTCAGCTGAAGGCAGACACTTAACCAACTGAGCCAACCAGGTGCCCCAAGAAGACCAGTTTTTTTTGACCAGATAACTCAGATTGTATATTTGGTTTGGGATCTTATAATTTAGCTCTGCCTTAAAAAAAGAAGAGAAAAGAAAAGTTCCTTCATAAAAGGGAAAACCTTCAGAATATTCTGATGATAACATTGTATTCAATGTTTGATACAAACATTCAAAGTTACCAAGTGGGTGTTATTGATTTTGTTTTTATGTTACATTGCAAGTTTTATGTTACATTGCAAGTATAACCAAACTCACATGGGCTGCACTTGATTTACATGACATATTTAGAATCGTGAATAGTTTGAATTTTCCCATTTTATCTGTGTAATAACCCATTGCTTGCCAATCTGTTTCCTTCTTTTTTCTACTTTTTATTGTTCCATGTTATACACTGTTTCTTGCCCATTAATTTTTCTCATTCACTATATCTTCATATTCTCCTTTCAGTCTCCTTTTAGCTTGAAATCAAGGATTTAAAAGTTAGTGTCAAGTTCAGACTCTTGTAAACAAAACTGTACCCCAGGGAGACTTCATTTAGATCTCTAATGCTTTCCAATTTCTCCTATTTTATTGGTTACTAAATTAATGAACTACATTAGTACTACATTCAACAGCAGATTCTTGAAAATATAAATAAGATTTAAGGGAAAGGAATGATCTATAGGAAGCTATATTCAATTACTAAATAGCAAAAAATCCAAGGTAGTTATAATTAATATAATCATAGTGTCTAGCTCGCGTTTTGCACAGAGCGGCCACTCAAAAGCTATGTTGAACAAATAAATGAGTTCATTAAAGCAGTTCCTGCTACTACTCCTGTTTATGAACACTATTGATTTTTAGTCTGTGTTATTTTGTAACAAAACTGTATTTAAAACAAATAAAAAGCCTTTTGTATAACACAAAAGGATACTCTAAGTAATCTGGATTATTAAAGTTCTCTTGAATTTAGGAATTTAACAATTATTTTAAATAGTTCTAAAACCTCTGAAATTGAGTTTCAATCATGTAATAGAGGCTTTGCTAGATATTCTACTGTGACTACGGCCTGTTAAAATTGTATTGTTATAAGTAGGAAAAAAATGCGAAGTTTTGGTGGTTTGCTTTTTTTTTAAGTTCTCCACATTTAATAACCAAGTTTAGGACACTTAATAAGTCTTAAGTATAGCCATTTGTCTGAGCTAGATATGTGCCCTAGCAAAAAGGAAATTAAAAGACCATATCCAGATATGTGGTGTCATAGTAGGTAGGGGGATTTAGGGATAGTTAGAAGGATGAAGACTGGAATCTAGAAGTATGAGCCAGGTATGGAACAAGCAATCTTACACCAATTTTCATCATCTGTCATAATTAGAGACTTTTTTCCCTGTCTTAGGATCTCTGGAGTGCCAGTAACAGAAATCTACGTAAAGTAACCTAAATTAAAAAAAAAAAAAAAAGGAGACTAAAATACTTCAGGGCCTCTAACAGCAGGTTGTGTCCTTGAGACTCACAGAGGACTAGAAGCAGGAACAGAAAAGTCATCAGGTACCTAGTTGGTTTAGGGGAATTCTTGGCCAAAATGCAGCAGAAATACCCCTTTTTAACTAAACCACAGATGAAGTAACTGTTTCCTTTTACAGAGAGTTAGTGATTTAGAACTGTAAGAAATAGACAGTTGTCCCAGAAGTTTTTCAACAGGAACCACTTTAGTATCTTCTCAGAATAATATTATAAAATCAATAGTATTCTCAAGAGAACATCTACACACTGAGACAAAGACTCTCCCCTTCCCCAAACTTTCTACCTCCCGATCTTTGGGGACAAGAGAGTTCTGTGTAACAGGAATATCATGGAGCTTTCCCAGACTTTGTCAACAGGGATCAAGTTGGTGGCGCACCCATGGGGACTAAAGCCACTTTTCTTCAGACTGCCTTGCTTCCACCAACAAAGATTAAGGGGAAGATCCAGATACCACCCTTCCTTCTTCCCTAATATTCACTGTCTGTCTTCCGGGACAATTTCCTAAGCTCTTTATCCTGTTTTTGTCAGGTACTAGAGGAGAGCGCCCCAGGGTTTAGTGTTTGGTCCTCATCTCCTTTTCTCTCTACTCCCACGGTCTGAAGCCTTCATCAAGTCAGGCGGTTCCGTATGTGGTAGAAGGTGTGAGAAGGACTTCTGCTCCCATGGTAACAGCAAGGGGGAAAAAAGGATAAACCAAAACTATATATATATATATGCTTTTATAAAGCTTCAAAAAAAATGTGGATTCAAAAATTCCAGACGTGGATGAAGTCATCATGGGTGAGCTAAGGGTCACAATAGTTTCATTCCTGGAGACAGCTGCATAGTCTAGGTAAAGCAGACAGAGGATTGAGAGAGACTATCTATGATGACAGACACTCAAATAGGGGTTTTCTTTCTGGTTAAATGGATTTGACTGGAAAGGAGAACAAGGGAACTTTCAAGGGTTGTAGAAATGTTCTATATCTTTATTTTGGTGTTGGCTACACAGATGTATACATTTTTGATGTTGAGATTTGTGTGTTTCACAATTAAGTTAAAAACAATAGAGGGGGATAATTAAAACAAATATGGCAGAACATTAGTGGTTATTGCAGCTTGGTGGTGAGTGCTTGGGGATTTGATACACTACTTTCTTGTGTCTTAAAACTTTTCATAATAAAAAGGTTTTTTTTATGTTACTTTGTTTAAAACCCTCCAAAGTTTTCCCATCGCACTAAGAACAAAAGCCTAGTCCTTATAGCAGCCTATAAACCTCCACTGGGCTCCATAAGAACTGGGCCCCCTTGTTATCCTTCTTGACCTCGCTCTTTATTAATCTGTCCCTCCCTCACTCCACTGTAGCTGTTCACAACAGCCTGGAATGGTGCCAGGCATGTGCCCACAGTTATGTCTGTGTAGTGGTTGTTCACTCCGCCTGTTCCTCTCTTTCCCACACACAACGCAGGCCAATGCCCTTATCTCCTTTAATCCCTATCAAAAATAGCACGTTCTCAATTAGGCCTACCTTGATATCTCTATCTAAAAATGCAAAATGAACCCTTCTCTGCCCTTTGACTTTTTTCCCAAAGTGTTTATCACTTTTTAACGTGCATATACTTTACATATTTATTGTTTTTATTCTCTCTCTGCGCCCCCCCCCTTGAATGTAAGCTCCATGGGGTGAGGTAGAATGGTGCCTAGAACAGTACCTGACACACAGTTGTGTTCCATAAATATTTAGCGGGTGAAGGAATACATGATTTCTCAACCTGATTCTGTAAAGCTTCCTTCCTTGATAAGCAGTGAAGGTCCCCTACCCTCCATTTTCAAGAGTATACAAAGAGGGATTCTTCTGTCCTTGAGATTTTGGGTCACAACCTGGGCCATCCTCCCTTGGGAATCTATTACTAACATTACTGTCAGGGATGACATCTACTTTACTTTTCTTTGTCAATTGGGCATGGAGAGGAGAACTTATAGAAATATTAGAAAATATTAAACATGCACATATTCTCATGGCAGAACAAAATATCAAGACTTTAAAAATGGTTAATACTTTTGCTTTTCTACCTTGTGCATTCATTAGGGTTCTCCAGAGAAACCAAATCAACAGGTCTTGTGGAGGGAAAGGGCAGGGTAGGGAGAGGGGAGAAAAAGAGAGAGAGAGACTGTGTTATTTTAAGAAATTGGCCTATACAATGTGGAGGTTTGATAATCCACATTATATAGGGTAGGCCAGCAGTCTGGGAACTTGCAATTTGAACCCAAAGGCAATTGGTTGGTCAAATTCCTTCCTGCTCAGAGGAAATCAGTTTTGTGGAGTAAGGCCTTCAACTGATTGAATGAGGCCCACTCAAATTATGCAGAACAATCTGTTTCACTTGAAGTCCACAAATTCAAATGTTATCTCATCCAAAAATCCCATGAGAGAAATATACAGAATAACATTTAACCAAGTATTTGGGCACCATCGCCCAGTCAAGTTGATCTACAAAATTAATCTTCACACCTTGTTACAAATTATAGAAGGTGTCCTTTGTGGCATAAAACTTCTAAACCATACGTTGTTGGCTTTATGACCAAATTCTCCCAGTAAGGTTACCAAGAATACTTTTTTCCCAGATACACAAAAGGATTCATTCTCTTTCCATATGTATTTATTCCTATGTTGCTTTGTTTTTCTTCTCTCTTTCTTTTGTATGGTCTCACTCTCCTCTTGTTTTTTGTTTTTGTTTTTGTGGGGTTTTTTGTTTGTTTGCTTTTGGGGTTTTTTTTCTCTCTTACTCTCTGGTTTTTACTCTGACTATTGCCATCTTGATTTTGCTCAAGGTTGTTACCTTTGTACATCATCTTTTTTTTTTCCTTGAGACCAGATTTCTCTGCTTGCCCCTCAATATACAAGGTGACTGGCCAGCCTCAACTTTAAATGTCCTTGCATATAGCTAACTTTCTGTATTCTTTGTATCTCAATACACAATTCCTAAGAAGCAGTTCGTTCAACTTGGTCAAGCTGTCCAATTTTACTTGTTCAAATTGTCTATTTGTCTCTGACCAGAAGGATGGGTGATACGTGGCTTGCTATCTGCTTGTTGGGACTTTCAAAGTAGTCCAAATTTCCTAAGAAAAAAGTGTTTCTGCAGAAAGAACACTGTTAAACTAAGAAATCTCTAATAAAGTACCTTTGACTTGACTAAAGGGTTTAATAATTTAATACAACACATAATATAGTACTTAATACAATATTTGTAATAATGCACCAGCAACTTAATAGAATAAAGACATTTCTATTATCATTAAGTTTCATTAGTCTTTTTTGACAGCAGTCAAGCCTATGAAAATGGGTAGGAAAGAACACACATAAGGCCCAATATGACAAAAAAAAGTAATAAATTAATGGGAAAATGAAAGCATTTATCATTTATGGAGCATTTATGTACATACTTCTAACCCACGGGGTATATGTGTGTTTGTGTGTGTATAATATCTTGTTTTCCTGATCTTTTCAGTTGAAGTTGCCCTAACTTTGTCAAGATCTTTGATCTCTCTTTTAAGATCTGTGACCACAATGGCAAAGAGCATCCCTCTCACATGAATTTATCTTTTCAAGGAAAAATAAAAATTTTCATCTCCCTCCAAATTGCTTCTTAATTACAAAACAGAAAGACAGTAACTTGTAAGTGAAGAAAACTGGTAAATGCTTCTTATCCAAGTAATCGCAAAAAAACAAACAAACAAAAAATGACACTATAATGGAAAAGATCAACTTCAGGTGTTTTCTTTTTTTTTTAATTTTATTTTATTATGTTATGTTAGTCATCATACATTACATCATTAGTTTTTGATGTAGCGTTCCATGATTCATTGTTTGCGTATAACACCCAGTGCTCCATTCAATATGTGCCCTCCTTAATACCCATCACCGGGCTAACCCATCCCCCCACCCTCAGGTGTCTTCTGAGATAGACGCACTGAGGACACAGTGTTACCTCTGCATTATTCCTGCCAAAAACACACAAACTGAATATAATCAGAAGGAAACATTGGATAAACCCAAATCAAGGGGATTTTCAAAAATAACTGGCTCATAACCCTTTGAAAGTATCAGATGTCATGAAAGACAAAAGAAGACTGAGGAAATCTCCCAGATTAAAGGAAACCAAAGACATGATATTAGAATGCAGTGCATGATCTGGCATTTTCTTATGCTATAAAGACTAAGATTGGGACAATGAATGAAATTTGAATAGGTTTGCAGATTAGGAAATAATATGGAATCAATATTAATTTCCTGATTCTGTTAATTATATTCTGGTTAAGTGAGAATGTGTTCATATTTTTAGGAAACACAGGTTGACATATCTAAAGAGTGATGGAACATCATGTTTGCAAGTTTTTCTCAAATGGGTCAGAAAAATAATTTACTACAGATAAAGAGTTTGAAAACATGCAAATGGGTTAACATTTGGAATATCTGGGTGAATTATTTGTATTATTCTAGAAACTTCTTTGCAAGTTTGAACTTAAGTCAAAGTATAAAATTAAAAGGAAAAAAATATTTCATCATAGAGTCAAATCTACTTTATACCCATATACATGTCTCAGTTATTTTCTATGGTATAAGCCTAGATTGGAAACTTCTATTCAAAGGCTATGTGGAGGAAGGGAAAAATGAAGGGGGGGAAATCAGAGCAGGGGACAAACCATGAGAGACTATGGACTCTGGGAAACAATCAGGGTTTTAGAAGGGAGGGGTGTGGGGGGATGGGTTAGCCCAGTGATGGGTACTAAAGAGGGCACGTATTGCATGGAGCACTGGGTGTTATATGCAAACAATGAATCATGGAACACTACATCAAAAACTAATGATGTACTGTATGGTGACTAACATAACCTAATAAAAAAAAATTTTTTAAAGGATATGTGAATTTCTATTTTAATGACAAATTACTCTCCAGAATTGTTTCATCTGTTTACACTCCAGTAGTGTAGAGTTCCCAAACTTCCATAACCTTCCTGAAACCTGACACTATTACACTGAAATGTTTACCAGTCTGATAAGTATGAAATTGTATTTTGTTATTTGATTTGTACTTTTCTGATTACTCTTATGTTTGAATATATTTTCATGTGTTTGTAGACACTCTAGTTTTTTTCTCCAAGGATTGTCCATGTATTTCGCCCATTTTTAATGTTATTTTTCTCTTATTATTGATGTATATTTCTTTATACACTAATCTTTATTATATACATCAGATTTTTTTAAAAGTGTATACATGTGCTTGTCTAAAAATTACATTTGAAGATCAGAATAAGGGTGTGCAGGCTGAAGAAATCAAAGCTCACCATTCAGTCATGTGCTGACTTCAGGCTGGGAGGAAGCCTAAAGTATTGCCATGGTCACATGTTGCCAGTTAGACTTTATTGCATGTCAGTAATAGCACTCCTCAGATTTTTTTTTAAATTATCATTAAAGTTTCCTGTTTCCTGATTCTAAATTATGTGGCAAAATAGGCTCAATAACATTGTCAATCCTGGAAACCCGATAGAATAATTCAGTTCTGATTCTGTCCTTCGCCTCCTGGAAGGCATGTTTAAATAAGGCTCCTAGAAGTTTGCGATTTGCTTTGGGATTTGCTTTAAAGTACATGTCCCTCCTCTTCACACCTCATGAAAGATTATTACAGAAAACTGATTTAAACCTGGTGACTGGAATATTTCCAATTTCAAGGGACATAAAAAACCTGGCAGAGTTGTTTTGGAAGACAAGCAAGTTGATCTTCTTCTTTCCTAAAAGATGCAAATATAATTTAGAAAACTTGATGTCTACACGCTGAATGAAGATTTGCAGAGGACAGTAATGAACATCCTCAACAACGTACTTCTAAATTAGATATGACATTAATGGGAACCACTTAATGCAGTTCAGCTCTGCTCCAATGGCCATTTTAATTGGATCACTGCTGCTGTGAATAGAAAAGCTGCTGACAGTGTTAGAAAAGTGGGCTTACACAAAAGCTCCACCTAAGAGGGTGGATTTGAATTTTCATGTATAATTAGTCAAATTCACTCATCATAGCCCTCTTTCAGAAGTGCAATTTGATTCAGTGGTTGGACAAACAAACAGTGTCTCGTTGTCAATTTTATGGCCAATGTTCTGATGACAACAGTCTTTTTCCTGAACCAAGTTCCGTTATCTGTTTGCCCACGGCAGCTTCTAGTTACATCATATAACTACCAGACAGCCCTTTCATCCTAAGGCGAGGCTTTCTACCAGTGACTGTGAGTACTGAATGAGAATGAGTTAAATATGAAACTGAAAAAAGATAAGGTTCATTCCAGAAACAGAAATGACTCTGATAAAGTTCCCCTGACAGAACACTGTCCTATGCAGATCATTCTAATACTTTTTCTTTTTTAAAAATCTTTTTAAAAAATTTTTCCAGCTGTCTTGAGATATAATTGACATATGACATTGATACATTTAAGGTGTACAATATGATGATTTGATATACATATATATTATAAAATGATTACCACAATAAGGTTAGTTAACACATCCATTACCTCATATACTTGCAAACTGTGTGTGTGGTGAGAACATGTATTCTCTTCTCTTAGCAATTTTCAATGTATAACAGCATTGGTATCTATAGTCACCATACAGAATATTAGAACTCTAGAACTTACTCATAACTGGAAGTTTGTACCCTTTGACAAAGATCTCCCTACCTCTCCCACGTTCCAGGTCCTAACACTACCATTCTACCCTGTGCTTCTATGAGTTGTTGCTGTTTTTTTTAATTCCACAGATAAGTGAAATCATCTGGTATTTGTCTTTCTCTGACTTAATTCACTTAGCATAATGCCCTCAGGTTCCATCTGTGTTGTCACAAACGGCAGGATTTCCTTCTTTTTATGTCTGAATACATACCATTATATACACATACCGTACTTTCTTTATGCACTCATCTATCAGTGGATACTTAGGTTGTTTCTATGTCTTGACTTTTGTGAATAATGCTGCAGTGAACATGGGGGTGCAGATATCTCTTTTTTTTAAGATTTTATTTACTTATTTGAGATACAGAGAGAGAGCACGAGTGAGAGAGCAGGAGCAGAGGGAGAGGGAGAAGCAGGCTCCCCGCTGAGCAGGGAGCCCGACGTGGGGCTCGATCCCAGGACCTCGGGATCATGACCTGAGCCGAAGGCAGATGCTAAACCATCCAGACGTCTGAGCCATCATGACTGAACCATTCAGGTGCCCCTGCAGATATCTCTTTGGGATAATGATTTCATTTCCTCCAAATAAAAACCCAGAGTGGAATTGCTGGATCATATAGTAGCTCTATTTTTAATTTTGAAGGAACCCCCATATTGTCTTCCACAGTGGCTGTACCATTTTATATTCCCACCAACAGTGCACTAGGGTTCCCTTTTCTCCACATCCTCACTGACATTTACTATCTCCTGTCTAATTTTGATAATAGCCATTCTTTTTTTTTTTTAAAGATTTTATTTATTTATTTGAGAGAGAGAGAATGAGAGAGAGCATGAGAGGGGAGAGGGTCAGAGGGAGAAGCAGACTCCCCACTGAGCGGGGACCCCAATGTGGGACTCGATCCTGGGACTCCAGGATCATGACCTGAGCTGAAGGCAGTCGCTTAACCAACTGAGCCACCCAGGCACCCGATAATAGCCATTCTAACAGTTATGAGATGCTATTTTATTGTGATTTTGATTGGCATTTCCATAATGATTAATGACGTTGAGCATCTTTTCATGTACCCCTTGACTTCTTTAGAAAAATGTCTATACAAGCTCTATGCCCATTTCTCTTTTTTTCCAGTATTGTTGAAATATAATTGACAAACACCCATTTTTAAATCAGATTGTTTGCATTCTTGCTCTTAAATGGTATGAATTCCTTATAATTTTTTAAATATTAACCTCTTATCAGATATATGGCTTGCAAATATTTTCTCCCATTCCATAGGTCTTTTCATTCTGTTGATTGTTTCTTTTGCTGTGTAGAAGCTTTTTAGTTTGATGTAGTCCTACTTGTTTATTTTACTCTGTTGTTTGTGCTTTCAGTATCATATCCAAAAAATCATTGTTAAGAGCAATGTCGGGGCGCCTGGGTGGCTCAGTTGTTAAACGTCTGCCTTCGGCTCAGGTCATGATCCCAGGGTCCTGGGATCAAGCCCCACATCGGGCTCCCTGCTCGGCGGGAGTCCTGCTTCTCCCTCTCCCACTCCTGCTTGTTCCTGCTCTTGCTGTCTCTCTCTCTCTCCTGTCAATTAAATAAATAAATAAAATCTTAAAAAAAAAAAAAGAGCAATGTCAAGGAGCTTTTGGCTCTGTGTTTTCTTCTAGGATTTTTTATGATTTCAGGTCTTACATTTAAGTCTTTATTCCAATTAGAGTTTTTTTTGTGTGAGTTGTATAAGATAGGGAGCCAATATCATAATATCCAGTTTAACCAACACCACATATTAAAGAGATTATCTTTTTCCCATTGAGTATTCTTGGCTCCCTTGGCAAATGTTAGTTGACCCCTGGGATGTCTGGATGGCTCAGTTGGTTAAGTGTCTGCATTTGACTCAGTTCATGATCCCAGGGCCCTGGGTTCTAGTCCTGCATCAGGCTCCTTGCTCAGCGGAGAGCCTGCTGCTCCCTCTGCTTGTCCTCTTTCTCTTGCTCTGTCTCTCTCTCTCTCTCTGAAAATAAATAAAACCTTTAAAAAAATGTTAGTTGACCATATATGTGTGTTTTTATTTCTAGGCTCTTAATTCTGTTTCATTGGTTCAGATGTCTGTTTTTGTGGCAGTACTATACTGTTTTGATTACTACAGCTTTGTAGCATAGCTTAAAATCAGAAAATGTATTGTCTCTAACTTGGGAAGGAACATACAGTTGCTTTGGCTATTCAGGATCTTTTGTGGTTCCATATGAATTTTAGGACTATTTTTCCTATTCATGAAAAAAATGCTATTGGAATTTTGATAAGGATTGCATCCAATCTATAGATGGCTTTAAGTAGTATGAGCATTTTAACAATATTAATTTTTCCAATGAACATGGATTTTTTTTTCATTTATTTGTGCCTTCTCCAGTTGCTTTCATCAATATCTTACAGTTCACAGCATATAGATTTTGTAGCTCCTTGATTAAATTAGTTCCTAAGTGTTTTATTGTTTTTGATGTTATTGTGAATGCAATTATTTTTATTTCTCTTTGAGATGTTTTGTTGTTAGTGTATAGAAATGCAGCTAATTTTTGTAGGTTGATTTTGTATTCTGCAACTTTACTGAATTCATTTATGAGTTTGCTATTTGGTGGCATCTTTAGGTTTTTCTATATGTAGGATCATGTTATCTGCAAACAGAGACAATTTTCTTTCTTCCTTTCTAATCTGGATGCTTTTTATTTCTTGCCTAATTGCTCTATTAAGGTTTTCAGTGCCATGTTGAGTAGCAATGGTGAGGGTGGGCATCCTTGTCTTATTCCTGATTATAAAAGAAAATTTTTCAATTTTTCAATGGTGAAAAACAATTGAGGATAATATTGGCTGTGAGTTTTTCACATGGGTTTTTTTTTTTTATGTTGAATGATGGTTCCTTCTCTACCCAATCTTTTGAGAGATTTTGTCGTGCAAGGGTATTGAATTTTGTCAAATGCTTTTTCTGTATCTATTGAGAGGATGGTATGATTTTTATTCTTCAGTCTCTTAATGTGGTATATCACATTTATCAATTTACATAGGAATCTTGCATCCTAGGGATACATCCCACTTGATCTTGGTGTATGATCCATTTAATGTGCTAATGAATTTGGTTTATTAGACTTTTGTTGAGAATTTTTCCATCTATATTCATCAGGGATTTGGACTGTTCTTTTCTTTTATTATTGAAATATAGTTCACACACAATGTTATATTACTTTTAGGTTTACAGCATAGTGATTTGAAACTCTATATATTATGCTATGCTCACCACAAGTGTAGCTACCATCTATCACCATACAACACTATTACAATACCATTGATTATATTCCTTGTGCTATACCCTTCTTCCCTGTGACTTACACATTCAGTAACTGGCAGCCTGTAGTTTTCTTGCAGTGTCCTTATGTGGCTTTGGTATCGGGGTAATGTTGGCCTTGTAAAATGAGCTTGAGAGTATTCCTTTCTCTTCAGTTTTTGGAAGAGTTTGAAAGGGATTGGCATTAATGCTTCTTTAAATGTTTTGTAGAATAACTGGTAAAACCTTCTGGTACTGGGCTTTTCTTTGATTTGGGAGGTTTTTGATTACTGATTCAATTTCCTTAGTCATTAATAGTCTGTTCAGATTTTCTATTTCTTTGTGAATCAGGCTTGGTAGGTTGTATGTTTTTAGGAATTTATCCATTTCTTCTAGATTATCCAATCTGTTGGCTAGAGGTTTTGATATGTTGTGTTTTCATTTGCCTCAAGATAACTTTCTGATTTCCCTTTTGACTTCTTCTTCAACCCATTGGTTGTTCAAGAGTGTGTTAAGTTCCATATATTTGTAAATTTTTCAGGCTTCCTTCTATTATTGACTTCTAGTTTCATAGCATTGTGGTCAGAAAAGATACTAGATATTATTTCAATCTTCTTAAATTTGTGAAGGCCTGCTTCATAGCCCAGTGTATGATCTATCCTTGAGAATGTTCTATGTGTACTTGAGAAGAATATATATTTTGATGCTGTTGGATGGAAGGTTCTGTATTTGTCTGTTAGGTCTATTTAGTCTGTAGTGTTATTCAGATCTGCTGTTGTCTTATTAATTTTCTCTCTGGAGGATCTATCCAATGTTAAAAGTGGAGTATTAAAATCCCCTACTGTTACTGTATTTCTGTCTATTTCTCCCTTCAGTTCCATTAATATCCTTTAAATATTTCTGTGCCCCCAGGCTGGGTGCATACATATTTATAATTGCTATATCCTGTTAATGAATTTACACTTTTATCACTATAAAATGAACTTCATTGTCCCTAGTGACCAACTCTGACTGAAGGTCTATCTTATCTGATATAAAGATAGCCACTCCTGCTCTCTTTTAGTTACCATCTCCATGGAATTCTTTTTCCATCCTTTCACTTTCAACCTATGGGTGTCCTTAAAGATAAAGTGAGTGTCAGGGCACTGGGATGGCTCAGTCTGTTAAGCATCGGACTCTTGGTTTCTGCTCAGGTCCTGATCTCAGGGTTGTGAGATCGAGCCCCACGTAGGCTTCCATACTCAGCGAAGGTCTGCTTGGGGTTCTTTCTCTCCCTCTCCCTCTGTCCCTCCCCTGCTTGTACACTCTGTCTCTCTAAAATAAGTAAATAAATAAATCTTAAAAAAAAAAAAGATGAGTGAGTGTCTTGTAGGCAGCATATGGGTGGAGCTTTATAAATCTCCGTTGGTCACATCATATTTGCCTAATTCTTTCTGATCCACATAACCTTGCATTTGTGTCTGTGCATTTGAAGGAGCCATCTCCTCTTCCAGTCTTTACAGACTGGTTTCAGTAGATAAAGACCTTCCCCTGTCTGATTCCTCAGCTGATGGGATTACCTCTGGAATTGAAGTCATACTGGCTTAGTGCTGGTTATGGGGCTTTCCCTGGGCACAGTGGGGTACATGGTTGGCGAGCTTACTATCAGAGGTTTGGGTGGACATGGATCCTGTCCAGTCCCTGTGTGGATAGAATTGCATCCAGTACCTGGTTCAGTCAAGTGGCACTGAAACATAGGTCCCCTTCAGGGTCCACAGTTGGGTTCTCAGACAACAGGCCTATTATCAGGTACATGGCAGGTATAGTTCCTGCCAGACTCCTGCTGTCTGCTTACTAGATTGGGTCCATGTGTGGGCAGGAATGGCCCCGGGCCATGGCTGAGAGGGTCTGGACCCAAGCCCCAGAGCTGTTTTGGGTTCTACAGCCAAGATTGAGTTCGGCAGACCGGATTCTGGACATATGAATAGGCTTGTCTCCTGCCAGGTCCCTGGGTGGGCTGGGCTGTCCCTGACTATAGCTGGAGGGGCTGGAGCTGAATAGAGGGCCCTTTCAGGGTCTCCTCAGGTGCAGACATGAGTGTGTCCCACCTGCAGACCATTCTTTCAAAATCAGTTTTGAACTCTCCTTTCTAAATCTTAAAAATAAAGGACCAGAAATTCTTTCTTTAATACCAAAGAATAAGAATCAGGGCTATTATTTTACTTAGACTGCCTCTGAAAGAAGTTTTGAATTTAATATCAACTTATGGACTTCAGGCTATAACTGAATGAGTGAACTAGATTAGAATCTCCAGGTCAGAAACAGTCATTCTGCAAACTGTCAAAAAGCTGTTTTCTAGTATACCACCATTTTTTTGTGTGTTCATTTTATTTTATTAGAAGCTGCACAAGTGGTTATACCCAGTTTAAAACTTTCCCCCAATTTAATTATTCCTTCAATATCATTTGGAGTTGACTATTCATGAATATTAATTTCTTCTTAAAAACTTTTAAGGAAAATACTTAATAACGAAGGTACTCCTATGCCCCTCCAACACACACTTAGATCACGGTATATTATTTAAACTCTGTTTATATTTCTTTAACACCATGCAAATATGCAAATCATTTTCTTTCTTTTCAGATTATTAATGTAGTTTTTTTTTTTAAGATTTAATTTATTTATTTGACAGAGAGAGACACAGGGAGAAAGGGAACACAAGCAGGGGGAGTGGGAGAGGGAGAAGCAGGTTTCCCGCGGAGCAGGGATCCCGATGCGGGGCTCCATCCCAGGACCCTGGGATCATGACCTGAGCAGAAGGCAGACGCTTAACATCTGAGCCACCCAGGCACCCCATTAATGTAGGTTTCTTTACCGTGGAAATAACATTCATAGCCAGAAGCCATAGGCTACTGCAACCAAAGGCTGTCACTTTTTGTACAACCAAAGGATATATTTTTTAAATTTGATTAGTATGAAAATAAACTAAAGTTACTATTTTTCATTTCTTCCACAATAGGAAAGTAGCCATGGCAAGGTGAACATGCAAGTTTTTAAATGATCTGGCATAATCCACCAGAAGCCTGAAATAACCCTTTTCTTTTCTCATACGAACATTTCATATAATGCTAGATCTATGGTACTGAAGGCAGTGCTTCAAGAATCAGGGGCTGCTACCAAAACTCTATCCTCCACAATCACTGAATTTCCACCTTAAGGAGGCAACTATTAGATGTGAAAGTGGTAGTTAAGAATGATGTCTGATAAAATGCTCTATGAATACCTACCTACACATACCTAGGAATTGCTTTTTATCAAAAATGCAAAATCTTGGACCACATTCCAAACTTACGGAATCAGAAGCTCTGGGGTGTAGATTTCTTTTAATAAGCAAGCCCTCTGGGTGGGGCGCCTAGGTAACTCAGTCAGTTAAGCGTCTGCCTTCGGCTCCGGTCATGATCCCAGGTCCTGGGATCAAGCCCCGCACTAGGCTCTCTGCTCCGCCAGGAGCCTGCTTCTTCCTCTTCCTCTGCCCCTGCTCCCCCTGCTTGTGAGCTCTCTCTTTGACAAATAAGTAAATAAAATCTTAAAAAAAAAAAAAAAACAAGCCCTCTGGGTGATTCTGCTGCACGCTCAAGTTTGAAAACCACTGGTCTAGAAGCAGTCAGTTGCCAAAGGAGGGAATGGAGACTTGATTGGATGCTCCATCGGAAAGGAGCTGGACGAGTGCTCGGCAAAGTGGAATCATGCCCTGTGGCAATGCAAAGTGTGCAGGGCCTGACCGTAGGCTCTGTGGCTGAACCCAGAGCTATATTCCACTAGCCCCTGGTTTAACCAGTAAAGCTTCCCAAACCAAGGGGGTTGGGGAAATACTGCCCTACAGATGATAAAAAAACATTTGAGATTTGTTTCTGGTGAAACTATATTCATAAACCTGGCCCTGGCACGTTGAGACAATTGACATGCACTAAAATTATTTAAAACGTTTGCTTTAATTTGGGCAATCTTAGGCATTTACAGTAAATTGAGCAAAGTACCTGTCTTCGGTAAAATCTGATCTCCGAGCATGCAGCTAAGAGACTCCTGTCAGAGGCTATATAATCCCGAAAGAGTCTCTAAAATCAGTCACATAATTTAGGAATATTTGATCGGCTTATCATGTCACATTGACATAATGAGAGCAAATCAAAAACAGGCTAGCTAGGAAGTCATACCTAACCAGCTTCAATGGCAATGCCATTAGCATAGGTTATATATTCAATATTCCTTTTCAAACTTAAAGGACTTTTTCATCGTTAACAAAAAGACACCAGCTTCCTTACTCTCATGCTAGTTGAGGGCATGCATAATTCCTCCCTTCTCCTTTTACCTTAAATCTAAGACCCTGCCTGATATAAGGCTTTGTGTCTAGCTGTCCATTCGAATAAATGCCTGGTTTTTGTGCCCACCACACACCGTTGGAGACTGGAGTTATTTTGCTATTATATAAATAACGCTATACTTTGTGTTGGATATTTTCCATTGCACCTCAATTAATTCTCTACTCTTCTCCATCCTGCTCTGTGCCCAGGGAGCTGACCTGTATAAAGGGCATCACCCCAGCTTCTTTACTCTGGTTTTGGTGAGCAGTCAGCCAGTATGAAGGCCTGGACAGGAGAGCAAAATGTACAAGGAGGGAAAAGTCCAAGAACTGATTCCCTCGGGTCCCTCCCTGCAAGGTTAAGTCCAGATGGCTTCATTCTCTACCAAAACCCATAGTTGTTGGCCAGCCTTCTCCTGCACTTTCATTACTCTCTCTGGGTTCCATTAACTGTTGTCTATCCTTCCCTTTCATTTCCCTTAACCCTGTTAAATTCTCATCCATTACCCATTTCAGTGGGCCATGTCTTCCCTTCAGAGACCTTGACTGATGCAATTTTTGACAGACATCCACTGAGCACGTAACAGCAAAAGAGACAATGCAATACCAAAGTGCTTTCTTTTGCCATTTACCTGAGGTTTTTGTATCACAGTGACATGTCTAATTCTAGTCATAGCAAAGCAAAATAAATACCAGAGTAGAAGTATTAAAGCATTCCTTTAAAGCACTCTATAGAGAAGAAATAGATGTAAGCCATAATGCCTTATGTCTACGGAACACTTTGTAGCTTATTAAATGCTCTCACAAACATCATCTCACCTTTTTTAAAAAGCCTGGGAAATGATGATAAAAGAAAGAGAAAAATTGACTTCATAACTTTGCAGCTTGGGTACAGTGTTTTATGTCTTTAGAGAACATCTTGTTCTATATCTATGTATGTAGCCATTTCCATGTATATAAAGCTCATGCATATGTAAATCCCCTTAGTAGACATTCAGTAAATGATGGCTCCCTTCTCTAATTCTAAATGCAATATCTAATTTTGCTATAGTGTTGAATGGTATCTAAATAATAGCCCGGATTTTAAAATTTCAAACAAATGTTCTATGCTGGAAGGAGCTTGCAATGCAGTTGGGAGGTAAGTAATACACTATAATTTTTCTGTTTATTATTTAAAGCATCACCTCAAAACTTTGTGGCTTAAAAATAATAATCATTTATAATATTTCCCAATTTCGGTGAGTCAGGAGTTTGGAAGTGGCCTGACTGGACAGTTATGACTCAGACCTCTCATGTGGTCATTCATCTTGTCTAAACTATGGCTGGAGGATCCATTTCTCAGGTGGCTCACTCATAAGCCTGGCAAGCTGATACTAGTAAATTGTTTCTATCCATGTTGGCCTCTCTACAGGACTGCTTGAGTATCCTTATGACATTTCTCCCAAGTAGGTGATCCAAGAGAACTAGCTTGGAGTTGCAATACCTTTTATGACCTAGTCTGGGGGTCAAACAATGTCACTTCTGCCATACCCTTAGTCACAAAGACCAGCTCTGATTCAATGTAGAAGTTGAACACAAAAGACTGTAGCTATCCGGAGCTATCTTAGATAATTGTTACCACATAAACCTAGAAAATAAAACCATAATGTGACTGGCTAACCAAATGGGGGTTATTATGAGACAATACTACAGAAAAGTCAAAAGAGGGTAAATCAATATGGTTTGGAATTTTAGAGAAGGCCTAAAGAATGAAGTGGCACAGATTTGGAATGGCAGGATTTGTAAACATGGGGAGGAAAGAAAATGTGAACAAAAAGAGCTTTTTTGGACAGTGTAACAAAGCAAGGATGACTGAGTATAATGTGTCTGAGTCTTCCTACAGATGAATGGTGGGAAATTGGAACATAAGTGAGGGGCAAACTGGGAATTGAGATTTAATCCTTGCAGGCATTAGAAAAGCATGTAACTGATACAATGAAATTAACATTATAAAATTAAGCTGGTAGTAAAAAATGTATTAGAGTAGAGTAGTAAGGAAGCCATTGGAATTATTTAAATTTGAAAGGATAAAGACCTAGACTAAGTTATTGCTGGCAATTAGAAGTGATAGACAGGAAGGTAGGGGTGTCAGGGACATTTTGGAACAAGAATGAACAATGGTTAGTCTTGGACAATGCCTGAGGAGAACCAGTGTTGACCCCGTGTCCTCAAACTCAAATAATCTAGACAATGAGGGTGCTAATGGTGAAAACCAGAGAAGTTAGTTTTGGGGGGCTTGGATCTGTGTTTAGACAGAATGGGTCTGAGATGGAACACAAAGCAAATAAAAACAACTGCATTTGCTATCATCTGTGAATCTCTCGAGCCACACTCCTAATTTTTTAGAAAGGAGCTGGTCCACAATACATAATTCTTGTTATGAACAGCATATTACACACAGCTCCTGCAGACACTGACCAGTTCTCTCTAATGACCTCACAATTTAAACTCAATAGTCAGATAAAATTGCAGCTTAGCTAACAAGGGGGAGAAATGTGGAATTTTTTAACTATTTTATGAACTGGTGACAATTGTTTACATTTCCTCTGTGAAAACATGTGCTATGGACTCATCAACATGGATACTTGTGATGGCCAATTCTGAACTCAGGCCAACAGGGCTACAGCAACTTGACTGGTGTTACTTACCAGTTAGCGACCGGTACTCCGGTCTCATGATAAAAGATTCCAGCTCTTTCTATGATGACAACATACATTTCTTAATAAGTTCATTTTTGAACTGGTATATGAAAAACACAAATATAACCAGTTTTCCTTGGTACTGCTCCTGGCATCATGACTTGATTGATTTAAAGATAAAAACAATCATTATCAAAACATATTTACTAAGTATCTGATTATACAAAGAGCTGTGCCATAAAGACTTGAAACGGTTCAAATGCCACTCACAGGCAAAATATCAGTTTTGTGTTATTTTGTACAGGTGGTGAGTGTGATGGAGATCATAACAGGAAACCAATTAATTTTGGAAGGGGAAAGAGATGGGATGTGAGAGTGTTCAAAACACATTGGAACATATAATACTGCACATGTCAGGCATTTTAAAACATTTCAATATGAAAATTTCATTCATAAACAGTGGTATAATGAAACCCCTTATATCATCACCCAGCTACAAAAATCACTGACCCACAAATGCCAAGCATTTTATTTGTTACTTTATATTAATACTCAAAGAGGGTACAAACTTTGCCCAAGAATATACAATTAGCAGATAATAAAGTTGGGGTTTGAATTCACGTCTGTAGGACTTAAACATCCTGGCTCCCTCTGCGACAGTAGATGTAGAACAAGGAGATGATGCAACCTCCAAAAACACCTTCCCAGATATACTGTTGGTCTAATAAAACATGTTATCCTCACCTTGGCAATGCTGGTATACATATATTATTTAGATTATACATAGAATAAACATAATTTTGAATCAGTACAGAGTTGAAAATCAAAGTACACATAATATACACACAATCCTGACAAATATCCTTAATAGATGGATCTGAAATGTCATAGGCATCTTACAAAAGCTTGTTGAATCAAAAACAAGGATATCAACGAGGAAAAGAAAAAAAAGAAAGTGGGTAAGTAGAATATGTGGCATGTCAACTGATTCTGTAGATTAAAAAACTGAGTTAATTGTTTCCTTTTACTGAATTCCAATAACCCTTAGCATTGTTCTTGAACACTAGTTTGATTTTGACCACTTAGATTCTAACCTTTGAAAGTATAAGGTATCATGGTCTGATTTCTATTTTGCCTCTCCCATGGAGCCCAGAACTGTACTCAAGACATAATCAGAACTCAGAATATATTTGCTGAGGAATTCAACAAGTTGATTGAGGCTTGGATTCTTGTTCATTTCTCATCCACTCCATTGTCTGTATCAGTAGAGAGAAATGTATAACTTCTGTCAGAATTGTCATGTTAAATAAATGAGCATCCTGTTGTACTTGTCATAGTTATAGGATGCAGGGAAATGTGTTTTCACAATAGGCCCTGAGATTTGCCTGTGACTGTTGCTAAGGCAACAGAAGGAAGGGAAGTCATCTAGGGTCTTGTGCTGCCTGGCTCCCCTGGGGCAGTTTTTTGAGTCCTGCTTTGACTCCACCAGTTGCTTCTACCTTAGCAGACACATAGGGTTCTGTGGTAATATAATATGCAGACAAATGCCAGGGTTTGCTCTTTATGTCTTATCAATTTTCTGTTTTCTTAAGGTTGGTGAAATCAACAGTTGGGAAGAAGGAATAGCATAAGAACAATGCAGCCCATCAGAGATGAACATTTCTCAGTATGAAGGTCATTACACTGGATGAGTTCAATGCAATGACGCTGCTAAAAACAGAGAACGTCTGGAGAGAGACCTTGGATGTCAAGGAGACAACCTCATGAAGACTTAGCCACCTGGCTGTATTTCAGAGCATGGCTCCCAGCCGAGAGCAAAGAGCAAGCCAAATTATTTTCAAAAGCATTCATGGGGGACATTAAAGGTTTATGATAACTTTATATAATGAAAATTTAAATTTTAATTATGCAGGTTGAAATTACCGCCATTCTCTGTAAAGTTAAATCCAGCACTTAAAGGAAGGCAGGAATAAAGCCTTAGGAGTTGTACTCATACAATCTTAATAGTAAATAAATTAAAGAGACCTCAGAGACAAGGGGTCCAACGTCTACCGCATGCTAGGATCATCTCTACGGTATCTCTATCTCCACACTATCAGCCCCTTTAAACACTCTGTGATACTGCAACCATTCTAGAAATACGTTCTTGTCATGATGCTGAGGAGCTCCTCATGAGGTAAAATTCAGTGAATTCTGATTTTGATATTTTATTAAGAAAGAGATGTGGTACACACACACACACACACACACACACAATGGGATATTATTTAGCTATGAGAGAGGAGGATATCTTGATATTTGTGACAACATGGATGGATCTTGAGCACAATATACTAAGTGACATAAGTCAGACAAAGAAAGACAAGTATTGTGATATTAATCACTTATATGTGGAATCTAAAAAAGTAAAACGTGTGAAAAGAGAGTAAAATAGTGGTTACCAAGGTGTAGGGGCGGGTGGAGGGGGAAGGTTGATGTTGTCTAAGAAAACAAAATAGTAAATAAACCATAGAGATGTAATGCACAGTATAATGAATATAGATAGATACAGTATTATACTACAATCATCAAACTTGCCAAAAGACTAAAATGTTATTATCCCATCTTCTAAAAAGAAAGGATAATTACATAACATGATACAGGTGCTGAATTTCATTATAGTGGCAATCATATTACAACATGTAAGTGAATCAAATCAACACATTCGACACCTTAAAATTATATAATGTCATATGCCAAATATATTCAATTTTTTAAAATGTCTTCTTTAGACTGAAACAAATATTGCCCCTGTAACTTCTATCTTATTGCCATAGCTATAAGGCTTTGTGGGGCCTATTTTCAGATGAAAAACTTCTCATTACTGGACTGGCTCATTTATTTTCTTCTCCTGGGAAGAAAGGTGGGAAAGGGACAGGCTGCTTAGTCAGCCTTTTATTTCCTTTCCTTATACTCCTCTCCTCTCCCACCCTTCTCTGGTAGCCTTTCCTTTCTCCCTAGAAGTGGATTAAGTAGGAGAGAGGACTGGAAAACCAAGAGAGGTTTACTTGACGGGTATTGCCATGATGGGGCACTGACACAACCTGGGCTTGACCCTGCCCGAGTTCCATAGCCCTCCAGGAGAGTCTCTTGGGTCCAAATAAGTCCAGGCCAACACCGTCCACAATAACCCTTTCCACACAAGCACAACCACTCCCAAAGCAGCCCCTTCAGCTCTGCTGTCCTGGGCCAGCCACAGTCTTGACTTGACTTTTGGCTTTTGGATGTGGGACTGGTAGCAGTCTCTGTACCTCACAAACCATGGTAGGAGTGGGTGGCAAAGGACGTCACAGCACTCAATCAGCTGCTTCTGAAGAAACTTCTCCAAAACCAGGCTGGCCTCTTTATAACGTCAACCTCCTAAATAGCCCTAGATTTTCTTCCTTGCCTCTTTCCCCCTGTATAGTTCCTGAATAGAGGGTCTACCACCTACTCTAAAATACTAAAGGGGTACTCATACTTAGCACCTCTGTTTCTCTCTCCTTCTTTGAGTCTTCAACCAAAACTGAGGCAGAGTCCTGCTTTCACCTCCTATTACACAAATACTACCCTTCATTCTCTTGCTCTTCTCTACCCTTTGCTCTACAAGTTCAATTTGGATGTCAAATTCCTCCAGACAGCACTTTCCTCCCAACCCCTAGTCTATCCCACAGTTTCTCCCTGTTGGATTTCCCACCTTTGCAAATATCCTGCCCTTTTCTCTGCCCGCCCAATTGCCATGGTCTCCATTTTTTCCAGCCTATTGTTTTTTCTTTAGTGTCTCATTTTAGAAAGTTCTATGGTGCCTTCCTAGGAATCTACACAATTATTTTTTAAACCATTTTTTTCAAAGGCCTCATTTGGCTCCTTTTCTTTCCCCATGTCCTAGTTTGTCTTCTGTTTCCTATTCACTCTGCCCACCCACTCCACTTAGGCTCTCTCCTTTGTCAAAACTGGGCCGTGCTCTGACTACTGTCACTTCAGCCATAATGACCAAGTGCTCACTAAATCAAATACCTGCAGAGTATTTAGCACTTTTCTAGGCTTGCAAGATCAGGGAAATTTAAGGTCTGCCTTCAGGGAGTTTCACTTTTATTGGTCAGGACAGAACACACCAAAAGAAATACAGAACATTCACTATGTTAAAATAGTGTGATTTGACAATGTGCAGGTTTTCCCTTAGACCATAAAGTTGGCTTCTGTAAAGTTTAAAGAAATTCTGAAATCTCTCCTGATCTGTGAGGTCTTCCCACATTGTTCACAGAAGGAACAATTGTTTCACTCTGACAATTTTTGACATGTTAGGTCCACAGATGTACCTGCCTTAGCCTTCCACCATGAATATAAATTTTCCCTAAACTTGTATATGAGATACATTTTTAATTTTGGTTTTGCATACATAGTTAAATCATTTTACTTCCAGTTCTATCTGTGCCTGATATTTAGCATCTAAATTGTTGGGTAAAGAATCAGGTTCTTATCATTTCTTTTCATTCTTTTCCAGCATACAAACTTATTAGATGTTCAGGGCCTTGTGATGATGATAATGATGTTAACGAAAATAATGACACCTCCCATTTGTGTCGCACTTTACAAAATAGTTTTGTACATTATCTTATTTGATTCTAAAAATGCACCTGCGATGACTATAACTATTGTGTTTATGACTGAACCTCTCAGAGCGCATAATAGCTGCCCTGTCTCCCACAAGCTCTGTTCTCCATAGAAAGCTACACCCCCTGAGTTCTGTTGCTCAGGTAAATCTCCAGTCTCCTAAGCCCATTTATTTATGCTTCTCTGACCGTAAACGAAAAGCTGTTGATTTGATTCCCATTCTTGCTCTCCACCCTCTCCCCCTCAGGCCTGCCTTACTCCAGAATACAGACTTTAGTTCTGCTTTACCCTGTGCCCTGTAGTCAAGTGCCATCACCACCAAATTCCAGCTGCAGATCTTGAAATCACAGTCTTGACCCTGATCTCTGAGGGAGAGTGGTCATCAGTGTAATTGCCAACAAAAGGAGTAATCTAATACCCACAACTTAGAGACCCTACATGAGTTGCTGTTTTCTTCCCACATGAAAGCATGATTCTAGGACATGATACCTCAGTGAAGTAAGCCCATCATTCTGAAGGTCTACAGTTGTTGTTGATGTAGATTTGACGTTAGCACAAAATGAAATCAATTTTCCAACATTTGTGATAATATTTAAGTGTGACCATCAGGACTACACAAGATGATGCCCAGTCCCATAACTTAGAGTTTCCTCAATGCTTTTTCTCGTGAAAACTTGACCCCTACTATCTAGCTTTTGTTTTATAAAGGGTTATAAAAACAGCACCAGTTTTCATGAATTCTTCCTATTACCCAGAAGTAGAACATATTGAACAATAGGAGTGCCAATGACTTGCAGGAATTAAAAGCCCAGCAGATAAATACAGACATGGCAGAAAGCCTGAAAGATGAGGATAATGTTTGGAGATCACAGACAGTTGAGTACTGCCCCTCCAGGAAGAGTTTGCACATGGCCTGTCTTTAACCTAGACAAGGGTGTTTCTATTTTAGAGTAAGTTGTCGCATATTTCCTGAGGGAAAACTGTTCCGCATGCTTTTATTTACAAGTTTAAAGCATTACAGGATGTGCTTTTATTCTTGTTATTAAAATATAGGTGATTTGTTACAAAATAGGCAAACCAATAATAGTATGAAGGTGATTTATGTTTAAGGGTTCTAGGAAATATAAATTGATTTCTTCATTTTTTTTTAAATTGTCACTCTATTCCCAGATATTGGAGAAGGTAAACAAGATGTCATGACCACTAGTTGACCTGAGAGCTGGTTCCGAGCAATTAGAGGCTCCTCACCCCCTCCTCTGTCCTTGAAATGCATGCTCTGCCCTCTGTTCCCACAGCAGGAGCTGCCCAAAAACACAACCTTAAGAGAGTAAGGTATTGTTGAGACCATTGGGACTATGTATGTCACTGAACCCAGTTAAGGCCTCTTCATAAACTTTTAAGATTCTGGTGGAGGAGTGTGGAGATCCACTCATCCTGGGGTTGCCCAAGACAAGCCTCATGAGTAAATTCCCTTGCTAATTAAACCTGCCACCTACCCATCTGGAGTGGACTGCCTTTTTCTTCAGTGGCTCTCTGCCATCTTTGCACGTGGGCCAGTTTCACATTCTACCTGGGAAGCTCCTGAGGTTGCAAACTAACAATTAGTGAGTCAGCCAGGAGACCAAAGATATGGGCCTTGGGAGAGGCATCTTCCAGGGAAATCTCGAGTTGGCCATTGACCTTTATGTGAGAAGGGGTGGCCCATATGTTAGATGCTTGTGGACCACCACATGAGTGTGGGGTTGTCCTGAAAACACCAGCTTGTCTCATGCATTTTTTTGAAGCACTGTGCAGAGCATATTATGGTGGAGAAGGGACATGCATGGCTACACAGGGGCCTGGCCTCTACGTGGGCCATTCTGCTGGACACTGCTACCCAACCAGAGGCTAAAGCTGGAGTTAGAAAATTGGAGGAAGAGCTGAGGTTAGAGAAGGATGTGTGGGTGTCCACTACTCTGCTGGCTTCGGGCTGGCAGACAAGATGAGACAGGAGGTTCATCAGTTGGAGACCTTAACATGATGTTCTGCAGATGAAGGTCCAAGCACTCATGACTAAGCCTGATTGGGTTGTTAAAAGGTGGAATCTCTGGGAAAGTGAGGAGAGCAGAGAGAAAGGATGTCGTGGTGACAGTGAAGCCGATGAAATGCCCCACGTGCTGTGCTGTCTGACACTTAAAGCAAAGGAAAGCAAAAGCACAGCAACAGCAATCCCAGCCAGTGTGGCAGCTCCACATTCAGATGTTCATGATAAGAGAATATATTCCTGCTAAGCTTATTGACATGGCTGCCTAGTTCCCAAAAGGCCAGTGAGAGTATTCAGGCATGTGAGTGCGGCTATGGGAGGGCCAGGGGAGGAGGGAGGCATTTCTCTGACCTGGCAGGAGGCAAAGGAAAGCAGCAACATCATCACACACAATGCCCTCTGACAGCGTCTGCATGGCACTCAGGTGGTTCAAGGTACTTATTCCCTTATAGATGGGATCATTCTAATCTACGGGGAGGCTTGGCCCAATGAGGGGGACCTCCCTGGACATGCGGATCCCTGGAAATCTACCGAGGAGTTAAAACAAATTCTTAGGGAGTTGCGAATGAGGCGATCTACGCCCTTGTCTTTGAAGGCCCTGATCTGGCCACATTCACTGCAGGAATGAAAGCCAAGATTCTCCATTCTGCCCCAGCACCTGATATGGGATGCTGATATCCATGCTGAGTGCAGCCATGGGACAAGTTATTTCTGATGTTGGGCAATCCACTGTTGATCTGGAGGAAACTGATAAATCCCAGAGACAGGAAATCCCACTGGAAAGACCCAAAACAAAGAGGGAACTCAGAAAGCCAAAAGGCTTCCCAATTGGCTATAAAAATAAACCAGTAAAGATAACCTGGAAGCAAATGTGGTTTGATCTCATTGCTATGGGGACCCCACTTGAACAGATAGATCAAAAACCCAACACTGTGTTGGTTGGTCCATGGAAAGCCTTAAAAATTTGAACAATAGTTCAGACCTGCCTCATCTGCTCCTACCATCCCTGATGCCCTGCCTGCTTCAGCAGAAGCCTCAGGGATATAGTCCTATTCAGAGTGGATGTTTCCCATGCCCTGGTTACAAGATGCAGGTCAAAATTGCCTCCACGTGAAGTCCATTGGAGGCAATCAGAGTCCTCATGTTGAGCTCACTATTCACTGGTCCTCCAGAAACAAAGAAAAAAATGACTGTTCTGATGGATACTCGAGCCAAAGGTACTCTAATACATGGCAACCCTCACAAGTTTTCTGGCCCCCTCAGCACCATTGCTGGTTATGTGGGAAAACCAGCGATGTTCAGGAAGGTCCTTTTGACCCAGCAAATTGGGCATTCTTCCCCCCATCCCAATAACATGAGGATTTTATCTCTCTAATACCAGAGAACATATTGGGCCTTGATATCCTACAAGGTCAAACTCTGCAAACCTCTACTGGTGAATTCCACCTCCAGGTTAGAATAGTCAAACCAGTGTTGAGGGGAAATACCAGCTGGGAACCAATAAGCATGCCATCCCTACAAAGAACTGTAATTGTCAAACAATAAAAATTGCCCAGGAGGTATAAAGGGGATAGGAAAAACTATCCAAGAAGCACATCTAGAGGGTATTGTATGCTTTGCCCATAGTGCTTTCAATAGACCATTATAGCTAGTAAAAAGCCAGATGGCTCATGGCAGATAACAGTGGACTACCAAGAATTAAACAAGGTAATGCACCCATCCATGTGGCTGTGCCCAACATTGCCACCATCTTAAATACTTTGGTTATGGTCCTAAGAGTGTAGCATGCTGTGCTATACTTAGCAAATGGCTTTTTCAATATACTTCTGGCCACTAAGTCATAAGATCAGTCTGCCTTCATGTGGGAGAGGCAACAATGGACCTTTCAAGTGTTCCCCAAGGTTACCTACACAGCCCCAATATATGTCATGGGATAGTAGCCAGAGACCTGTCCCTGTTCTTCCCCATGTCAATAACATGGGTCCGTTACATAGAAAAAAAAATGTTAACATGTGAAGACTTGTCTCTTCTACAAGACACTGCAGACTTTGCTGGAACATCTGTAAGAGAATGAGAATGGACAGTGAACACACAGAAAATTCAAGGCCCAGGCCTTGGGAGTTTTGAGGAGTTGTTTGGTCAGGAAGGATGCAACATTGTCCCAGAGGCTGTAATTGTTGAAGTACAAGCTTATCCAACCCCTAAAAACAGGAAAGGGATACAAGCCTTTATAGGGATTTGGGTGTTTGGAAGATTTTTATTTCCCACTTGGCACTTTGACTCCATCCCTTATACTGTCTGGTAAAAAAGGGCATGTGTGGGACTGGGTATCAGAGCAGCAAGCCACCTCTGCAAAGGCAGAAATACCAGTGAAACAGACTAAAACTCGGAGCATCTCCCAAGCAGGGCTACTGTTGGAGTTAGAGGTGTCTATGACTCTAGAAGGTATAGGTTGGGCACTATGACACAGAGAAAACAGAAGGAGAGAATACCCCCAGAATTTTGGTCCCAGTTCTAGAAGGCAGCAGAAACCCAATATACCCCCACAGAGCAACAGCTCCTAACATTGTACACAGTGTTCCTCCCCGTACAGCCTCACAAAAGAATGGTATATCATGGTAAGAACTTCCCTTTCTATCAAGTGGTGGATTAAAACTACATGCCATGGACCAACCTCTGCTATGGTTCAAACCCCCACTTTGATTAAGTGGCACACTTAATTGCAACTGAGGAGCACCCTGTCTACCACCCCACTGTCTCTAAAACTGCAGATACTACTAAGCCCTATAGAGTATGTAGATCTTCTAAATGCTCCTATTCCTCTGGTGGCCCCTGTGGCCTGTCGAGAGGGAACACAGGAAATCCCCACTGAAGCCTGATCAACAGATTGGTCCAGTTGAGGCAAGCTGTCCACGTGAACTGCAGTTGTTAGTCAGCACCATCTGGATGGAAACAGGAACAACCCAAAGCAACCAGTGGGCTAAACTCAGAGCAACTTGATTGGTGATCACTTGTGAGCCCTGGCCATTAACCCTTCAAACTGATATTTGGGCTATTCTAAAGGCGTTAGCCCTATGGCTCAGACAATGGGAAGCCAAAAGATGGATGATCATAAATAAGCCCTTGTCGGGTCAGAATATGTAAAAAGGCATTTGGGTTCATCTACAAGAGCCTGAGGCAGTCCTCACTGTTTTCCATGTCCCTGGTCATAAGGTATCAACTCTCCCTGGCAATCAGAAGGCTGATGCCTTCACTGGGTATGAGCCCTAGCAACAGACCCATCATCAGATACAGCAGATTGGATACAGAGAAAGAGTGGCCACCACAGTGCATGGATGAGATAGCATATTGCCAAGGATGCCTGATTGCCCTTAAAATACAGTGACTTGGTTCATGCAGTAATAGCATGCCCTGTGTGTTCTAAACCATGCCCAAGGCAACTGCCGAAGGAGTCTGGGGCCACCCACTAGAGTTGCCAACTGGTAATTATATTGGCCCCTTCCCTGCAAGTGAGGGTTCTAAATATGTCTTGGCTTGTGTCTACTCTGCATCTGGCCTAACCCAAGCTTCCTCCTGTCATCTTTATTAATGTATCATCTTTATTAAATCAGATAAAAACAAGTGAATGCCCTGAGTGATCCAACCCCAGCCTAGGGGACTTAGTAAATCAATGGCTCTTGGTAGAAAAAATTGTTATTTTGAGGATCATCTTAATCTGCTTCTCTTACGTGTGCCTATATTGTTGCTATGGTTTCAGCTCGGGAAGAGAATCTCTGTGGTAGCCAGGTAGCCACCAAACAAGCCACCAAACAAGCTACTTCCATGCTAGTAAACCCCTTGCTGACGGCTCAGGGCACATGACAAAAGAGAAGGGCATATAAGAGAAGGGCATATAAGATAACCACTGGTCATCAAGACGATGTGATCGCAAGTTGACCCTCAAACTGGACCAGGGCAGTTAGAGGCTCCCCACTTCCTCCCCTGTCCTCAGAATGTACCCTCTGCCTATCATTCGCACAGTGGGAGCTGCCAAGGACAAAGCCTTGAGAGAGTAAGATGTTGAGACCATCTGGATGGTATATGCGACAAAACCCCACTAAGGCCTCTCTATAAATTTTAAGATTCTGGTGGGCGGGCATGGAGATCTCCTCATTTTGTTGCCACCCAACACAAGCCTCATCTGTAAGTTCCCTTGCTTATTAAAACTGCCACCAGCAAATCTGGGTGGCCCGCTTCTCCCTTCAGTCTCTCCCTGCCCACCTTGTATGGGGACAAGTCTCCGATTTCACCCAGGAAATTCCCAAGGTTGTGAACCAACACCAGAGTTAAGTGCATTTTAAAAAAGAAAGGTAAAACAATAGAAACAAAACTCTATTAGAAGAGTTTCTACAAGTTGTTTAGAGGACAGGAAAATTCTCTCTGTTGAGGAACTGAGCCTCTTTCCCTAAAGGCTGAAATCACTCTCCTAGCTAAGCAGGCTGCCTGTTGGCTGAGGCAATTTTAAGACTAGGTTGGCATTTCCAACTAAGCTTAGGAAGCTCGTCGGAGGGGGTGCGCAGTCTGGAGTTTAGATAAGATTTCCCAGAGGTTTTAGTTACTCTTCACTTATTTCAATTTGGCTTTATCCTTAGCTGGCTCCTACTTAACATTTCAAGCTTGTGTTACTATCCTGGTTTTCAATAGTATCAAATCCTAGAGTAGTCTATAAAACT
Source organism: Leptonychotes weddellii (assembly GCF_054177405.1). NCBI lineage: Eukaryota > Metazoa > Chordata > Mammalia > Carnivora > Phocidae > Leptonychotes > Leptonychotes weddellii. Next base: position 112,254,643 of record NC_138376.1, read on the forward strand.
GTATTGCTCTGCCTCACATAGAAAAACATACTTTTGCATCTCATGCCATGGAATAGGACTCTAAAAACTGTCAGTCTCAGAAATGCCTTGACTCTTCAGCATTCCAAGCAGTTGATCTGTCACTTTTCTTCCATTTTATAGCTTTTAAAAATGGAGTACTTGATTTAGTCAGGCTCGGGGGCTAAATTCTCTTCAGTGAGTGTATTTTTCCTAGCATAGTGCACTCATATATGCAGGTAAAAGAATAACCTTCCCAGAAGAGAACTAGAAGACAGATTTTCTAGCTGAGGCTCCAATATAATTTGACCCTAAGTGTAACTCAAGGCAATCACTTATCAATTCTCATCACTCAGTTTTATATTCCTATTTCTCTGATATTTTCTTAGACCCAAGAGAATGACTTTTTTCTCAGAGTAGACTTTGCCCCGTCCCATCACTTTGCACCCATTTCACCTCAGCCACACTCACAAATCAGCTGCACCCAGACTCCACGCCTGAATCTTGCACATGGAAAGTCCTCCCTGTGGTCACAACCATGTGGCAGCTTGCAGCTCCATCCCACACAACAGGACCGTGGTCCTTCAACGTGACAGCTTCCAGTTGCCAAGTCATCCCATGCCCCAGCCTCCTTCAGCAACATCAGGGGCTGCCTTCCAGCGGAACCCCACAATCAAAATGTGAGCTACATTCACACCACAATCCCTGAGAGTTCACTACTCCTACTTAGTCCCCTGCCTCTCCATTCCTGATTCTGTTCTCTTCCTTCAGCCTCATGGGAAGAAGAGCAGAGCTAGAAGACAATTGTTTGGTCACCTGGCCTGGCCCTTGCACACTTCTGACTTTCCTCTGGGTGTCCCAGGCTATTCAGCAACCTCAAAATCACCTCTAATCTTCTGTGCACCAACTCCAGCTCTCCTCATTTTCTCCTCAGTAAATGCCCTACGTGAGAATATGGAAAAGAGCTGGCAGGCATTCCTACAAATTCTTTCTCTCCCATGCTGAATGGTTTTTGTTCAGCTTTTGTTCACTCTTATTTTATTGCCTTCCATAAAGCTTCTTTCCAGGAAGGCCTCCTCCACTTGTGGGCTTCATCCCATCTGTTGAGTGGTGGCTCAGGGGAAGGAAGATTCCAATGAGAGAATGGCATCAGCTCGGGAAGAGAATCTCTGCTTGTGACCACTGCAGAAGCATCCAGAAATTACACCAGGACTGACTGTCACAAAAAAAGCAAGGTTTAAAGGCTTTGCTGGAATGAGACCTCTCTCAAGAAGGAGCTGGAATGGACAGATGTTCTGATTGCCCATGACCAGTTCTTCCTTCCTTGGGTAAGGGAGAACTCACCCAATTTTTTTCTTTAGGAAATCAACCTTTCTAAAGATTTGGTGAGACTCCTGATCAAGATACCCTACTCCACTCCTGCCAAAGGATGGGCAAATGACCCCAAGTTGGCTGATTCATTAGCTGAATGGAATATGAACTGTTGATCTGATTCATGCTGGCAGTAAAAGAATGACAATTTCTGGAGACAAATGTCCAGCCTTGCTCCGAAGTCTGGTTCTTCCATTTTCCTTTCAATTCCATCGAGCTACCCTATGTACTTCAAAAAATGTATTTCTGAATTAAATTACCACAAATCAGTTTATATTTCTTGCAAAGAAATTTCAGTTTTATGGCACTTGAATGAGTGAAGGTAATACAGTATTGAAGAAAAACATTGGATCCAGAGACAAAACCTTGGCTCTAGTTCCAGTTCCGCTATAGACAGCTGCAATTTATTTGTTCCCGTCTTGCTTTACCTTCAGAATGAGATTCTCACCTGGAGAGTGCATATACAGATTTCTCGGGTGGGTTTTTAAAACCATATACATTCATTCCCCATGCAAATTCTGTCAAAAGTCTCTCCCTTCTCATCACCACTCCCATGCATTGCCTTACCACTGGCAATTAAAGTCCACTGGGCCTCCATTACTAACAGAAGTGTGTTCTATCCCTCAGATGTGTTGGGTGGAAAACACTCTGCTGGACTAGAATATTTCCAAAGGTTCTTCTAGGTCTGACACTCTTTGAGCCGATGAAATACTTTTTCAAAAATACAACTGTTTGGACAGGTTATGAAAGAAAATTTAAAGCAAAAGCAGATGGAGGTCTAGGAATAGAAACAGGAATCAAATCTCAAAAATTGGAGGAATAGTTGTGAAAGATTTTGATGTGAGTTGCTTTAAGTACAATGATAAAACTTTTGGCAAATATATTCATTAGGACTCAATGAGAGTCTTCATATTTTAACTCCCCAGCGCAGAGGGCTTCAATTTTGTGAAAAGACTACTTAGCTTGAAAAAAAATTCCTTGGTGTTTCTTGAACACACTGTGTGTTTAGAAAACTTCTGCTGCATTAAATATTAAGACCATCAATGTGCTCATTAAAAAACTAACATCCGGAGTCAAAAAGAAAATATTTCTGAGAAGTTTAACTGAATGCTACTAATCTAAAAGAACATGGTACCAAAACTTTCTGAATAATTTGTTATTCATTAATGAAACGTGTAACAAATGTGAATGATACAAAAAGGAAAATAGTTCAAATAAATCAAATATATACTAATAAGCTAAAATTAAACATGAATTAAACATTGAGTAGTTACGATGTTAAAGAAATAGCTAAATAAAAATTTGAAATATATTTTAATAGGAGTCATCATTTCTGTTCTGCATTGCTGGATTCTTTCAATGGAGAAATGTTAAGAACTGAAATCAAAATCATAATCTCTGGCTGCCAGTCAGCTTTGACATGATCGACTCCTAAGAGTCCAATTAATTATTTATAATGAATATACTTTATTTTAATTAAGTCATCAGTCACTTTTCTATTCTCTTTCTCTTTTACATTCTCACACACATATACACCACCCCCAGGCCAAAAATGTTTTATATTGCTCTATTTTGACACTTAAAAGAGCATACTCTTTGATATGATATTCTCTGCCCCTAAAATTGCTTAAGATCATATGGAATAGACCCATATGCTTACGATGTTCTGCAATTTCTGCAAACTGTTCACCATATGTTCCTACTGGAACTTTTAAAATTATGTTTTATCCTTGCTACATCGATAATTTCAGAGGCTGGTGCATGCATATAATTATAACTTCATCCTCTTCATTGCTTTTTGTATACCTTTTATAAGTTCTTTTTATATAACAGGTAAGAAACATTCATTCAAAGAAATGAGGTAATTGAAACTTAAGAGCTAATCATGAATCTTAGTTCCTTACCTTAGCAGTGAACATCCACTTAGGAAACTTCTAATTATTCCAACAATTATTACATTGGCAGGAGGACAATGGAGTATGTAATTTATGATCATAATTATACCATTTAACTGTATCTTACCTAAGCAAATCTTTGTGAGACCTGATGCTTGGTAACAATCTGGCTTACGTCAGAGTTGTATCACTCAGTTTGTTTTGCAAGTTTCATTCACTATTTCATCAATGGGGGATAAAATACAGTATATGCTGTAAATGGACAATAAAGGACCTAATGAGAAGCATGATACTTTCTGTGAGAACACTATATTACATAGTTTCACCCATGATGCACTCAAATTTTATGTCCTCCTTTTTGCTCAGCGTTGAATAACAAAAGATTTTACTGTGCTGTTGTATACTTTGGGGGAAGTGATGGAGGGAGTTTTCTACCATTGTGTATAATTTTTTAAGGACTCCAAGGGAAAAGAGCATTGCAGGGCAATTTTAATTTCTATGGGAGGTTGTGGGGAAAATTAGAGAAATGTTTACTTAAAAAGTTCAAAGATAACCATTTAAGAGAATTCATAAAAAGCTTTTACATTTCAGTTGGAGGTAAGAAAACAAAGCAGAAATAAAGAAAAGAGTGAACAGAAAACTGAAATAAGATGGTATAAAGTTCAAACGTGCTAGTGATAACAACAAATATAAATGGATTATGTTTTAAATGTAGATAATATCAGATTTGGATTAAAAATAAAGAGATGTGTTATCTATGAGAAATACATCTGAAGCAAAAAACAGGTTTAAAACAAGATAACTGAAAAAGATACAGCTGACAAATACTAAACAAAATAACATTACTATCAGATAAAAGAGTAATTTAAGGAGAAAAAGGTACTAAAAGAAATAATAGGAAATGCTACCCTATGATTTTTTTTCTTTTATTTTTTAAAGATTTATTTATTTATTTGAGAAAGAGAGAGAGCCCTTGCTTGGGCGCACGCATACGCGTGCTAGCATGGGGGAGGGGAAGACAGAGAGGAAGAGAAAATCCCAAGCAGACTCTGCACTAAACACAGAGCCCACCCAATTCAGGGCTCGATCCCACAATGCATGAGATCACGACCTGAGTCGAAATAAGAGTTGGATACTTAACCAACCCAGTGCCCCCTTCTTCACTTTTTTTTTTTTAAATAAACTCTACCCCCAACATGGGGCTCAAACTCACAACCCCAAGATCAATAGTCACATGCTCTACAGACAGCCAGCCAGGCGCCCCTACACTATGATTTTTTTAAAAAGCCATATCTTCAAACTATATAAGTGAAAACCAATAGAATTACAAAGATTTAACAAATCTACCAAAGTATAGATTTAATAACATATAGATATATGTTCTGTTTAATTTACTACTTTAACAGGTAAAATGAATCTGTACTTTTGTGGACATATTCTATTTAATCTACTATTTTTATAGTATATGTATACTATATATATATGTATATACATATATATGTATGTATGTATGTATGATTAGAGATTAGTTTAAAATACCTGAAAGTACCAGTTTTATACTTTTCCTAGTTAGGCTACTTTATTTTTTTTCCTCTATTTTCCAATTTTCTTTATAAGTCAAAGAATTTCTCCTTATAGATGTGTCATATATTTCTGTCTATTTTTGTGCAAAAGCTATAAAAAATTGGTTATCTTTATGTCATTGGAAACCAGAAATGTTATTCAAACTGCTCCATGTCACTTAAACTTAGGCCAATTTACCCTCCTCAGGAAGCTACTGGCCATCAGGAAAAATGAGAACCTCCAGGCAGGGGTCAGCGGTTCCACCAGCCGTGGTCTGCAGGGGAAGCTTCCAGCAAGAAGCCCATAGTAGCACTAGCCCTTTCCCACCTCCATCAGCTGCCTTACAACTAAAACCAGCAAAAAGCCTGCACCCTGTTCCACCCTTTCAGGACAATAAGCTTTCCCTTAATTCCAAATATCATATCAGGCAGGAAGACACAGAATAGAGAAAACCTGATGCTGAGTGTAGCTTTGAAATGACTACATACTTGTCTGAGAGAGCTTGTTTTAAACTAAAGGAAATTACCAAACTGGGAGAGAAAGAGCAGGAATTGGAAAACTTTAAATTTAAGTTATTTATACCCTAAGGCCTAGCAGGGTATGGTCTATTCAGAAAAATTAGATCAGTTATAGAAAAATAAGTAAAGCATACGGAAGTGTAGGAGTGTAAATCATTACACAGTCTACGTCACAGTGTGAATATATAATTCACAATAGGCACCCTGTGTTCTTAGAAGTATTATAATTATGTGTGGTCCCTCTACTGGATATAGATATAGATACATATAGGTCTACTATTATAGTTGATATTATAGTTGTATACCAAAGTAGATCTACTTACTTATCTAACATAGTTATACAGCTGCATACGGTAGACTATAGTAGGTAGACTATGTAGACAAGCTTGTGTATTTTCCCATATGTAAAATTTCAATTAAAAACTTCCTATGTAAGGGGCACCTGGGTGGCTCAGTCGTTAAGCGTCTGCCTTAGGCTCAGGTCATGATCCCAGGGTCCTGGGATCGAGCCCCGCATCGGGCTCCCTGCTCCGCGGGAAGCCTGCTTCTCCCTCTCCCACTCCCCCTGCTTGTGTTCCCTCTCTCGCTGCGTCTCTCTCTGTCAAATAAATAAAATCTTTAAAAAAACAAAACAAAAACTTCCTATGTAAGTCATTTTCTGAATTTTGTAATATTTTATGGAAGTAAAATTACAGCGGGAATGAACATTTTAAAGATTCATGAACTAGTTTGCCAAACTAGCCATACTTGGTTTATCTAAACCAACTCATTCTTGTAAAACAGCCTGATATTTGGGAATGTTATAGAAAAGAATAGGAGGCCATACCAGTCAGAATGCCATTTGTTGTCATTTATACTTTCACTGTTGGGAAAGCTAGATTTGGGGGGATTTTTGTGCTTCTTTTAAGGTATTTGCTCCCTACAAAGAAAGACACCCAGACACTAGATGGAAAGTAGCACTGCATGTCTCCTTCACGTTACCTTTGGTTGGCCAAGCTCAAAGATATGTCTTTCCACTTAAATAGATTGTATTTAACTTACCATTAAGTACTTTCCCCACTAAGTCTCAAATGCTATCAATTGCACGAGGCTCATGAAAATTAATGCTTTCTCTTTAACCAAAATCTTTTAACTTAGATATTTTAAATTTTGTATATAAAAACCCACGTAGGAATTCAAACATAAAAAATAAGAATAAAATGAAAAATAATTGTGAGTAAGCTTTGTAAAGAATGTAGCAATATTTACTACATCCCACCTCCAGGAGCTTCCACTGAAGTCTTCTAGGTTGATATTCTAGGCATCAAGCAGCAATCCCCATCCTTTCAGGAAATAATCAATTCAGTATTGGCTGAAGTTCACAGAAGGGACAGAGTTGGAGTCATTGTTTCTTCCTCCTTGTTTCACTCTGTTCTTTCGATTAGAATCATGGCAGTCTTCACACTGTTCCCTTTGCATGTAATCATCCATACTGTGAATCAGGCCTTGAACTTATTTATTCCTGTGGGTTTACATATAGCTTTCTCCTCTGACAGTACAATCTCTCAAAACCAGATCTGTGTTGAAATGTCTTAACTTCCACAGTTAACATTGTAGCACACATTATTCTAAATATTTGAATGGATTAATATCATTTCTAGAGATGAGATAGTAGAGCAAGGTGTTAAATATATAGAGGAAAACAATGCAAAAACAAATACAACTATGCATTCTTGCAATCACCTAGGAAGGAAAATATACACACACATGTATACACAGATTTTTCTCTTTTGCAAGGACACTATATAAAAATGTGAACATCAATTTCTTTTACTCTGGAGTTTCTTCAGCATTAAATTGAAAAATGAGGAGAGGCCAAAAATTGAAATGAAATTTGATTTTTTTAAAAAATCTTTTAAATATTTACATGTGACATTTCAATTTTTAATGCACATTTGTATTCCCTTGCTTTCATCCATTTTCTTAATTGACTTCAAAGAGACTGTATGTTATTCATTATCTGTTTACATGCTCCAAAAATTCCTGGATCATTCTCAAAATGCACTCAAAGATGACCTTACTGATCAAAAAGATTCTCTTCTTCAATTTAAGTGTACAGATACACATTTCATTCTGAATAATAACAATTATTCAGATCTGAATAATAATTTCAAAAGAGAAGCCAATTTCTTCCTTTATACTTGGTGGGAATTTTTGCTTTGTATAATCATTCATGGAGTTTAAAGAAATTTTCTTCCACAGAGCACTGAAGTATTCCTGACTTAGCGTTGTTCAAATGAATTTCAATCTGATGCCACTAGCAACCATAGAGAGCCAGCATTATGTCTGCGCCCCTACAGTATTGTTTCTATAAGACCAGCAAATGAGAGATAAGGTAAAGAGAATCAGGCATGTGGAGCTTGAAAGGGAGGGTAGCAATGTTAAATAGGGTGGCAAATTCTGAAGAAGGTCAAGGAATTAGTCCTGCCGTTTTCTAGGGACAGAGTGTAACAGGCAGAGGGAACAGCTAGTGGGAAGGCCATAGGTAGGAGGGTGCTGGGGGGCACGTCTGAGGAGCGACAAGATTCCTCTGCTGGAGCAAAGTAAGTCATGGAAGAGTGTAGCAGATGAGGTTGTCAGGAGGTAATGGGGGGGGGAAGGAGGTAGAGCTTCAAGGCCCTAGTAAAGAATTGGCTTCTGGCCTCAGTGAATTTGAGAGCCAGTGGGGGGCAGTAAATAGAGGAATGATACTTTCAAATCTGACTTTTCTATTAAAAAGAGGATGTACAGGGGCAAGGGTGAAAAGAATGGAAACCAATTAGGACACTCCTGAAGTAAGATGGGCCAAAAAAATGGCTTCTCAGCAGATTGTATTTTTCAGTATAAAATGCGCCTCTTTGTCCTCTTCAACTCAAAGCCTTTGACTTGAATTTTCATTTACCCGATTTTATTAAATGTCCCCATCTACTTCCTCGTTCTAAGTATTTGCTGGAAATTTCTTTTTCCAATGCTTTATTCAGTTTCAATAAAAAGCCACAAATTTGACAGTTTCAATAAAAAGCCAAAATTTTATAAATTTATCAAATTATAAATTTATCAAATTATAAATTTGATAAAGGGAATATAAGAACAATGTGTGTTCTTAATCCAGGGAAGACATCAATCTCTAGTTTACCCAATCTAAGAGTATATCTTAATCCCATTAATATTTATTTAATTGTGGATATTTAAAATTTTTTTTAGCATTTTATCTTGTACATTCTGTTTATTATGTTTTCTTATTTTCTTTGGTTTTCTTCTTTTTTTCCTCTGACTTTTTGCATTGGTAGTTTTTGTTTGTTTCTTTTTGCTGTCTCATTCCTTCATATCCTTCGGAAGTCCAAATGTTATGCATCTTAATCCCATTGTTCCATCTGGCAGCCCTCAAAATTATAATACACATATTTAAATTTGCATTTTCTTCAATAACCAAAAAAAAATTATTTAAATTAATGATTATTTCCTTCTTCCTTTCATCTATCATCCTTCCTTAGTTTTCACATTATCTCTCTATTATTTTGAGCCAGTATTCCCCTCTCTCATATGCTCAGGTACTTAACCTTCACTTGTCTTCCCCACTCTGAACACTTTTCATCCATACCCATCTCATTCTTTGTACAACAGAGCCCTTCCTTCCTGTGGAGCTGTTAATCTATTACTTTGAGTAACATTGAATATCCAGATGTATCTCTCTCTCTTGCAATATACATTAGCTATTCTTCACGGTGGGAGAATCATCCTAATTTTTAGAAAAGAGTACAATTATCGACATCACACAAAATTATATAATTCTTCTTGATTATAATTTATAATGCATACATATTCTCACATACATATTTTATTATGCATCTTTGGGCTTTATTTGAGGAAAAATGGTTTTTCTTCCCTTGCTGTGGCAGATGGTATTACATGTTGTTTTGTAAACACAGTGAGGAAGACAAGGTACCTCAGAAGACCTTAACATTTGCATGCAACACTGATACTTAATCTTCATTGCACGTTAAAAGCCTCAAGAACCATTTGGAAGACTGCAGAGGCAGATACCATTATTTTCTTTGCTCCAGTACTTCTTTTCATTAAACTAGAGAGTTACCCAGCTGTTAGTGCTGAAAAGTTATCCTTAGGGAAGTGTTGCTTTCAAAGGGGGCAGAGTTTCCTTAAAACCACATTTCCAGATAGTACAGGAGAGTTCATAATCAAAACTGAGTTTTTACATTAGGTTTTCCATTGAGAAACAGTTCAATCAATGAATGATTTTAGATCACTAGAGTCTCAAATTATTCTCAAATACTATCTACACAAATGTTAATTCACAGTAATTTGACAGTTTCAATAAAAAGCTAAAATTTTATAAAGGGGAAAAAAAAACACCTCTCTTCATCCCCAGCCTTTTTCTGTCAATATTGGCTTTCTGTTTTTATTAAGCTGTTTTCACTTCCTAAAATATCCTTCACCTTATCCATCCAATCTAAACTAGCTATTAGTTATCACATTACTCCTTATTTTAGTTGTTAAGTAAAACATTTACCATAGTCTGACATTTTTAACCTGTCCCTCAGTCCACTTTTTTGACTGTCTAATTTCTTTCTCTGTTGAAAGCAAGGTCTTTTTTATATTATTTGATTCCATATTCTATACACCTACCACAAGTCTTGGCATATATACTAGATCCTTAATTTAGATTTCTCAAAATAGAATATTACAATAGTTTGAATTTAAAACTTTAATTTTATCATCATATACTTAGGAAAAATAAAATTAGGAGATCAAATATACTAGATTTTTAAACATTTGCAGAACTTAGAATTATTTATTCCCCTTAACTATCTTTAAGGCGGTAAAAAAATGAAAATATAAGATTTTAATGTATTATAAGGAATGATATATGCACATCATTGCAGAAAAAATGAATGTCTCCTATAAATACTACTGATGACTTTTTGTGAAACAGGGACATATTTTAACCCTTTTTTATAAAAGAGTTGATAGATTTGTTTTTTAAGTAAAAAGCTTATATGATTATGATATTCTGATTTGATTGAAAGTCAAATACCCTAAAAATTGTTTTGTACGACTAATAGAATTCTTCGACACAGGTTAAAAACATATTTGAGGGAAAACAAAAGAAACAAATAATCCCCAAAGGTCAAAAAAGAGAATAGTATCGACATCTTTCAGTAGGAAACTGAAAGTTAAAAAAAATCATAGATAGCATACAAGGCAAAACTTAGTAATAATATACAACAGAAGATAAGTGGAATGAAATTTCTTCTTTTTCCATCTCCATCTGTCTGATATCTTAGATTAGATATTTTAAAAGCAGTGAATTTGCTTGTCTTCAATTAAAGATGAATATGAAAAATGAACTACCAAAATTACTGCCAAATTAACTGGTGCTAAGGAACTAAATCTAGGCGCAGAAAATGCTGAAAAATATTTAGTTTCAACTTCAGACAGAAATTTTTTTAGCAAAATATAAAATTATCATACAAAACATGACTGCTAAAATAATGATTTATACAATCTGAGGCTTTTCCAGGTATGTTACCAATCTTCCTAATTTCAGACATTAGAGTTTAAAGAAAAATAGAGTTTGTGGTTTCCCATAGGCTAATTGTGGTCACCTAACTTCAAATTCTCCCACATATAGTCCCCCCAAAACATTTATATTATCAACAGCAAACAGCAAATGACATCACCCATACCCTATGACAACAGAAGGAGGCAGCGGATATTGAAAAATGTTGATTTACATGTAAGTAAACATTATCTGGATTATAAACCAGGGTAGAGGGTCAGGGATTAAGCAGAAGAGAACAGAATACACCAGGATCCTAGTTGCAGTAGAATAGTGATTAAGGTTTGCCCCCAGGAGGGAAGGGTTGTGTCTTGAAGAATACCACGAAAAAGATTTAAAACCCAGTAGATGGGAACACTGACAATAGGGAGTCAAAAGAGACCTTCTTAGAAAGTACACAGGACCAGCAGAGGCCCTGAGGAAGGCACTGCTTCTGGGAAGAGCATGACAGCTTTGTTGTGAAAATGCTTCCCAGACTGAGGCTTGGTGGTGATGAGAAAGAAGGAAGCATCTGATGATAATGCCTTTATAGAAACAAAATATCATCAAAGAATCGGAGGAAGAAAGATTCTCCCCAAAATGCACCCTTTATTAAAGAATTTGTGCTCCACAGACAATAAGTGCTCTTGAATTAAGAAACCAAGTAGGGGTGCCTGGGTGGCTCAGTTGGTTAAGCGTCTGACTATGGCTCAGGTCATGATCTTGGGATCCTGGGATCGAGCTCCATGTCAGGCTCCCTGCTCAGCAGGGAGTCTGCTTCTCCCTCTCCCTCTGCCACTCCCCCGACTTGTGGAAACCATGTAAGCCACATCTTCCTTGGCCCAAACCCAGCTTCCTCAGTCTAGAGAATGACCTTTTATTTCTTGTCCTGGAAAACCCAGTGCAGCTAAAACTGAACAAATAAACAAAATTCTCAACATATATACGAAGTAACTTTAAAAATAAAACAGAAAATAAGAATGAAAATCTTTCAATATATAAAAACACCAAAAATAGTTAGGATGAAAAAGAAAAAACTGTAAGGCAACACTACCACATACAATTCACTAATTCATATAAATGATATTAATAGTAGTTGAAAAAATACCATTAACTAAAATTCCAAAATGGAGGGTAGATATGGACAAACAATAAGACAATGTCAAACAGGGCTTAATCAAATGAGGGGGAAAGAGAAGAGACATTAATCTTGAAATTAAGGTTGAGTTATACCCTGACTGAGAACACAGTTAAGGTAGGTAAGAGATTTTATAAAAATTGAAATAATTTAGAAAACCAAAGGAAAAAAAAAGCAAAGTGGATTAGAGTGAAATTGTTAGTTTTGGAATTTAGACAATAAAGATCTAATGTACATATGACTAGAGAAAGAAGAAAAGCAAAAGAATGGAGTGGAAATAATAATAATAATAGTATAAATTATGCATATACCTTTTTATAAAATTAAAGAACTCCATATTGGAAAGGCCCACAGTGTGTCTGGCAAACCTGATACATAATGGTCAACTCCAAGGCATATCCCAGTAAAATGATTAAACTGTAAAGATAAAGAAAAAAATAAATCTCTTGGTTTCCAGGTAAAATACCAAATTCCTTACAAAGGAAAGAAATCAGGAAGTATAAGACTTTTAGACAGTAAATAAAATAAAAATTTTCAAGAATTCATGCAAAAAAGTATGAGCTAAGGTTTTTATATCCAGACAAATTTTCCTTTAATGTCAAGCATATAGAAAAAGAGTTAAGCATGTAAGATATGAGATAATATTTTGCTCATGAACCCTTATGAGAAAACTACTAAAGGATGAGTTTATCTAATGAGAAGATTGGGGAAATTTCAACTGAAGAATTGTGTTAAGGATTGATTATACCTAACTGTAAATGTAATATTAAAGTGAGATCTAGATGAAGCTGGAAGAATAACATATATATGTTATACGCTCAGATAACATACAAATAATAGAACAAAAAAAGGGGGGAAGAGAGAAAAAGTGAGAAGGGAAAGAACAAGTGGAAAGAAGTATGAATTATTTCATTGCCTCGGAGGTACTAAATAAGAGTCAAAGTATATTACTTAAAGCTGATAAATCAAACAATAAACAACCATGAAAAAAGAACTGTCATTATTTATAGGTATTAATATAGAGAAAACTATTAGAACATGAATACAAGTCTTTCTGAATAGCAAAAGAAATATAAAAACACAATCATTAACAGAGCACACAATGTAAGACATATAGTAATTACAGCAATGCATGCAGAACATATAATTTAAACTATTTGACTTAGCTGAAACAAAACACATTTGATGAATCACTAATTTAAATGCAAATGGGCTTTAATCTATTCATTAAAAGAAACACATTTTTAGATTGGCTTACACAAAAATTCTAATTTTATGCTATATTCAAGAGATGCACTTTGTTTCGATATATCAGTTTTTTTGTTTAGTGTGTTCATGAATTATATATTTCCATTTTTTTACTTTCAATCTTTCTTTGTTCTTAAAGTGTGTTCTTTATAAGCAGAATATAGTTGGGTTTTTTTTTAACCTAGTCTGACAGATTTTTTTCATTTATTTACAACACTTAGTCTATTTTTATATAATGTAATTATGATATCTGAGGGGTTAAACTTATCATATTTTTTTATTTGTCCCATATTTTCTTTTCTTAACTTATACTTTGTTTTGTTTTTCTGTTTTCTCCTTTCTTGTCTTCTTTTGGATTAATCAGGTTTTTAAAAATCATTCCACTTTTCCTCCATCCACTTATTAGCTAGTAGGTTACATATATTTAAATTGTTTTTAAAATGATTATCCTAAGGCCTAGATATTTTTATATATATCCAATTATTCATGTATTTTATTTTTAAAATTTTATTTTATTTTGTTATGGTAATCACTATACATCATTAGTTTTTGATGTAGTGTTCCATGATTCATTGTTTGCATATAACACTCAGTGCTCCATGCGGAACGTGTCCTCTTTAATACCCATCACCAGGCTAACCCATCCCCCATGCCCCTCCCCTCTAGAACTTTCAGTTTGTTTCTCAGAGTCCATAGTCTCTCATGGTTCATCTCACCCTCCAATTTCCCCCCCTTCATTTTTCCCTTCCTGCTATCTTCTTTTTTTTTTTTCTAACATATAATGTATTATTTGTTTCAGAAGTACAGGTCTGTGATTCATCAGTCTTACACAATTCACAGCACTCACCATAGCACACACCCTCCCCAATGTCTATCATTCAGCCACCCCATCCCTCCCACCCCCCACCACTCCAGCAACCCTCAGTTTGTTTCCTGAGATTAAGAATTCCTCGTATCAGTGAGATCATATGATACATGTGCTTCTCTGATTGACTTATTTCACTTAGCATAATACCCTCTAGTTCCATCCACATGGTTGCAAATGGCAAGATTTCGTGTTTTTTTTTTTATGGCTGCATA
>NC_138376.1:112269127-112276472 GCF_054177405.1 Leptonychotes weddellii
TCACACAGTAGCTCTATTTTCAACTTTTTGAGGAACCTCCATTCTGTTTTCCAGTGGCTGCACCAGCTTGCATTCCCACCAACAGTGTAGGAGGGTTCCCCTTTCTCTGCATCCTCCTCAACATCTGTCGTTTCCTGACTTGTTAATTTTAGCCATTCTGACTGGTGTGAGGTGAAACCTCACAATAATTACTTTTGTTGTTTTAAACAGTGAATGTTCCTGAATATTTAAGCACATATATATTGTTTCCAGTGCTCTTCATTCTTTCTCTATGTATGTGGTTTCAACTGGGATCATGGCCATTCTACCTGAAGAACAAATTGTAGTATTTATTGTATTGCATTTCTTCTTTGAAAATATTAAATTAAATTAAATCTGTGGCTTGATGGCTTTTGTCATTTTTGGAAAATTCTCTACCAATATCTCTTAAAAAAATTTTTTTTTTCTGTTCTAGTCTCTCCTCTTTTTCTGGGATATAAAATATATGCAGGTAGATCTTTCTACCATTTTCCATTGGCCTCTTTTCTATATTTTCTGTTTTTTTCCCTCTGCTCTTAAATCTGAAGGTTTCTTACCAATTTATTTTACACTTCACTAACCTTTTCTACTCTGTCTAATCTGTTATATACCCTATAGCAAATTTTTAATTTAAGTAATCATATTTATTTCTGGGATTTCCATTTGATTTTAAAAAATAGGATCTAGTTTTCTAATTAAATACCTATCTTTTTACCTACTGGCTTGAAAATACTAATCATAGTTATTTTTTAAATTGAAATAATTCATATAACATAAAAATCACCAACTGAAAGTGTACAATTCAATGTTTGTTAGTATTCTGGCTATGTTGTCCAAACATCACCAGTGTCTAATTCCAAGTTAAATATTCCAATTCCATTCTCAAAAGAAACTCCATCCCTACTAGCATTCATCCTAATTTTCCTGGCCTTTCCCCTCTCAACCACTAATCTACCCTGTGTCTATGGATTTGCCTATTCTAGATATTTCATATAAGTGACTCATATGATACCTGTCTTTTTGTGTCTCAGGTTTCTTCCATGTTGTAGAATGTTCCTTTTTAAGGCCAAATGATATTGCATTTTACGAATATACCCCTTTTGTTTATTCATCAGTTATTGGCTATTTTTATTACCATTTTTTCACTATTACAAATAATGTTGCTGTGAACATTCATGGACACATTTTATGTGAACCTATGTTTTCAATTCCCTTGGGGATGTACCTATGTGTGGAATTATTGGGTCTTACGGTAATGCTGTGCTTAAGTTTTTGAGGAATGCCCAAACTTTTCAACAGTGTCTACACCATTTTACATTCCTACCAGCAATATATTAGAGTTGCTGTTTCTGCACATGTGCATCCACTTGCTACTGGATTTCCTTTTGATTATAGCCTTCCTCACGGGTGTACAAAGCTACCTCTTTGTGGTTTGGTTTGTATTTACATAATAGCTAAAGATATTGACCATTTTTTCATGTGTTTATTGGCTATTTGCATATATTCTTTGGAGAATTGACTATTCAAATCAATTGCCCATTTTTAAATTGGATGATTTATCTTTACTTGTTCACTTGTATTCCCTTTGATTTCTGTTCTTCAGAGTGGATAATCTCAATTGACCTATCTTCAGGTTCACGGATGCATTTTTCTGCCTGCTCAAACCTTTTGTTGAGCCCCTCAAGTAAATTTTCATTTCAGTTTTACTTTCCAACTCCGGAGTTTCTATTTGGTTACTCTTTATAGTTTCTACCTCATTATTGATATTCTTTCTTTAGAGAGTGTTTTCACACTTTCCTTGAGTTCTTTAGGATTCCTTTAGTTCTCTATTTCTTTGGGTTTCTTAAGTTCTTTGGACATATTTAAAATAGCTGATTTAAAGTTGTTTGGTTTTTTTTTTCCCTAGAAAATTCAATGTCTGGGCTTCCTCAGAAAAAAAATGTTATTGATTGTTCCTTTCCTATGTATAAGCCATACTTTCTTGTTTCTTTGCATGTCCCATAATTTTTTGCTGCAAACTGGACATTTTTAATGTTATAAATGTGGCAACTCTGGAAACCTGGGTTTGCTATTCTTGTGCTTATAAGTTGTTGTTTATTTATTTCATGAATTTTCTAAACTAATTCTCTAAAATATTTATTCTTTGTTCTGTATGACTCCTGTATCTGTTCCATTAGCTTAGTAGTCAGGTAATGATTAGATTAAAATTTCCTTAAATGCCTAGCCAAAACACTTCCCAATCTCTATGAAAGGCTGTGTGTGTGCATGGGGAGTTTACAACTCTGCCTTCACCTTCACTTCCTACTTCCTTAACTTCAAGGTCAGCCAGGGGTAAAAGCTTAGGGACAGTTCAGGTTTTCCTGAGTATAGCCCTGAGTATGTATGTGTCCTTCTAGAATATGACTTTAAGAATATGTCAGAGCTTTTCAAAAACCCATGTTTTGCACCAGCCTTTTCTCCCAAGTTTTTTGGTTAGTCTATTGTTTGCCCTACTAATATTTATCACCTTAGACAGCAACAGCTAAAATATTTGCCTGTAAATGACCCCCAACTAGCAGCCTTAGCACTGGGCTAGTTTTAGTCAGGTGAAATAAAGATAAGCCTTTTGAGTCAATCTGCCAGGGAGCCATCAGGCCTACCAAAACAAATTATAATTCTTTGTAAATCAAGTCCATCCTGATTTTTCCAGTATTGAGAACCTGGGCTGTTGTTTTTAAAGCTACTCCTGAGCTGAGAAAGGGGACATGGGATTGGGGAAATTTAAAATGCTACAGAGCTCATTGTGCTTACTAACATTCAACCATTTTTCTTGAATAAATGCCCTCCAGGCCAGCAAGCTTTTGGTTAATTTCCAAAGTTCTTAAAAATTTGATTCTGACGGTTTGGGCCAATTTTTAAATTTGCTTTTATGGAGGAGTAAACTTTCAGAATTCCTTACTCCACCATTTTCATGATATAATTCTAATCATAATTATTTAAAGTCTATATTTTATATCTCCATTTAGCAATTTAAAAAAGCCTACAAATTCTTCAGCACTCCTCTTGTTGTGAGGCAGGATCTATGTCCTTTCTCCTTGAATCTGCACAGCTTTTATATTTACTTGAGCCAAAAAGCACACGTAAGTGATACCATGTAATTTCCAATGATGTGTTATAAAAGGCCTTACAGCTTCTGCTTGACTCTTTGGGGATGATTATACTGAGGGGAACCAGTTCCCAAATAAGAAGTCCAACTACATTGAAACCACAATGCTAGAGAAGCTATGCTCTGTTGCTCCCATTTAGCCCAAGCTGGATTCCCAGCCAACAGTTAGCATCAACTGCCAGACATATGAAAAGTCACCTTGGATATACAGCCCAGTAAAGCCTGCAGATGGCTACAGCCCTAACCAACATCTAACTGCAACTATATGAAAGACCCCACGTAAAAACTGCCAACCTCCTCCCAAATTCTTGATCCTCAAAATCATCAATATGTTTGACACCACCAAGTTTTGGGATACCATGCTGTACAAAAGTAACTTTCACACTATGATATCTAGATCATCTGTAGGCCTGTTTTTATTGTCTATTTTTTCTCTTGCTTTTCATTTTGGTCATGTTTGCAACATGCTGTGTAATTTTTTATTGGAAGAAAGACATTGAGGAGACAAGATGGTGGTGGAGTAGGAGGACCCTAGGCTCACCTGATCCCACAAATACAACTAGATAACTATCAAATCATCCTAAATACCTCAGAAATTGACCTGAAGACTGGCAGAACAAATTCCACAACTAAAAGTAGAGAAGAGGCCACAGAGAAGAAAGTAGGAAGTATGGAGACACAATTTGGGAGACAGACAGATTGTGGCCACATGGTGGGGAGAGAGCTTCAGTTTCAGAGAAGGACAAGAGACAGACTAATACACAGGGGAGCAGCACATAGGGAAGATGATTTGCCATAGCAATTGGTTTGGAAAGCAAGAGAGGCCAAATTCTGTGAATTCTTGCAACCAGCGAAGATTAAAGCCTGGAGTCTTAAAGGTTAGTGGGCTTGGCTCAGGGACAGCCTGGAGGGCACTGGGGAAGGCACTGAGGGAAGTTTATAACAATACCACAAAAATCAAGAAAAATCTCAGATAAACCACTTAATCTTGTAACTAAAGGAGCGAGGAAAAAAAGGAAATACAACAAATGAAACCCCAAACCAGCAGAAGGAAGGAAATAATAATAATTAGAGCAGAAATAAGTGAAATAGAAACTATAAAAATCATTAGAACAGATAAATGAAACCAGGAGCTGCTTCTTCAAAAACATAAAAAAATTCATAGACCTCTAGCTAGACTCATCAAAAAACAAAGAGAAAGGACACAAATAAATAAAGTTACAAATGAAAGAGGAGCAATAACAACCAAAACCACAAATATCCAAACAATTCTAAGAGAATATTATGAAAAACTATACGCCAACAAATTGGACAACCTTGAAGGAATGGATAAATTCCTAGAAACATATAACCCACCAAAACTGAAGCAAGAAGAAAGAGAAAATTTGAACAGATCCATTACCAGCAAGGAGATTGAATCAGTAATAAAAACAACAACAACAACAAAAAAAAACTCCCAAGGAACAAAAGTCCAGAACCAGATGTCTTTACAGGCAAATTCTACCAAACATTTAAAGAAGAACTAATACTTATTCTTCTCAAACTATTCCAAAAAACAGAAGAGGAAGGAAAACTTCCAAATTCATTCTATGAGGCCATCGTTACCCTGATACAGAACTGATAAAGACACCTCAGAAAAAGAGAACCACAGGCCAATATCTCTGATGAATACAGATGCAAAAATTCTCAGCAAAATACTAACAAACAGAATCCAACAATATATTAAAAAAACATTCACCACAATCAAGTGGGATTTATTACTGGGTTGCAAGGTGGTTCATTATTTGCAAATCAACCAATGTGATACATTACATCAATAAGGAAAGGATAATAACTATATGATCATTTCAATAGATGCAGAAAAAGCATTTGATAAAGTACAACAGGCACTCATGATAAAAACCCTCAACAAGGTAGGCTTAGAGGGAACATACCTCAACATAATGAAGGCCACATGTGAAAAACTCATATCGAACATCATACTCAATGAGAAAAACCTGGCAGCTTTCCCCCAAAGACAGGAACAAGACAAGACTGTCCACTCTCACCACTTTTATTCAGTGTGGTCCTGGAACTCCTGGCCATGGAAATTAGACAACAAAAAGAAATAAAAGGCATCCAAATTGGCAAGGAAGAAGTAAAACTTTCACTATTTGCAGATGACATGATACTCTATATAGAAAATATAGAAATATATAGAATATATAGAAATATATAGAAAATATATAGAAAATGCTGAAGACTCCACCAAAAAACTACTAGAATTGATAAATGAATTCATTAAAGTCACAAGAAACAAAATCAATGTGCAGATACCTCTTGCATTTCTATACACTAATAATGAAGCTGCAGAAAAAGAAATTTTTTTAAAAATCCCATTTACAATTGCACCAAAAAATAATAAAACACCTAAGGAATAAACCTAACCAAAGAGGTGACAGTCCTGTATTCTGAAAGCTATAAAACACTTATGAAAGAGGGGTGCCTGGGTGGTTTAGTTGTTAAGCGTCTGCCCTTGGCTCAGGTCACAATCCCAGGGTCCTGGGATCGAGACCTGCATCAGGCTCCCTGCTCAGCAGAGAGCCTGCTTCTCCCTCTCCACTCCCCCTACTTGTGTTCCCTCTCTCACTGTGTCTCTCTCTCTGTCAAATAAATAAATAAATAAATCTTAAAAAAAAAAAAAAAACATTTATGAAAGAAATTGAAGATGACACAACAAAATGGAAAGACATTCCTTGCTCATGGATTGGAAGAACAAATATTGTTAAAATGTACATACCACCCAAAGCAATCTATATATTTAATGCAATCCCTATCAAAACACCAAGAGCCATTTTCACAGAACTAGAACAAAAAATCCTAAAATTTATATGAAACCACAAAAGACCCCGAATTGCCAAGCAATTTTGCAAAAGAAAAACAAAGACAGAGGCATCACAATTCCAGACTTCGAGCTATATTACAAAGCTGTAGTAATCAAAACAGTATAATACTGGCACAAAAATAGAGATATAGATCCGTGAAACAGAATAGAAAACCCAGAAATAAGCCCACAATTATATGGTCAAATAATCTTTGACAGAGCAAGAAAGAATATCCAATGGAGAAAAGAGTGTCTTTTCAAAAAATGGTGTTGGGAAAACTGGTCAGCTACATGCAAAAGAATGAAACTGGACCACTTCCTTACACCACACACAAGGACAAATTCAAAATGGATTAAAGGCCTAAGTGTGAGACCTAAAACCATAAAAATCGTAGGACAGAGCATGGGCAGTAAGGTCTCTGACATCAGCCATAGCAAATTTTTCTCGATATGTCTCCTGAGACAAGGGAAATAAAAGCAAAAATAAACTATTGGGACTATATCAAAGTAAAAACTTCTGCACAGCAAAGGAAACAATCAACAAAACTAAAAGGAAACCTATGGAATGGGAGAAGATATTTGCAAATGACATAATGATAAAAGGTTAGTATCCAAAATAAATAAAGAACTGATACAACTCAACACCCAAAAAAACAAATAATGCAATTAAAAATGGGCAGAAGACATGAACAGTCATTTCTCCAAAGAAGACATACAAATGGCCAACATGAAAAGACATTCAACATCACTTATCATCAGAGAAATTCAAATCAAAACTACAATAAGATACTACCTCACACCAGTCAGAATGGCTAAAATCAACAACACAAGAAATAACAAGTGTTGGCAAGGATGTGGAGAAAAAGGAACCTTCATGCACTGTTGGTGGGAATGCAAACTGGTACATCCACTGCAGAAAACAGTATAGAGGTTCCTCAAAAAATTAAAAATAGAATTACCCTAAGATCCATTAATCACCATACTGGGTATTTACCCAAAGAATACAAAAACACTAATTCAAAGGTATACATGCATCCTTATGTTTATAGCAGCATTATCTACAATAGCCAAATTATAGAAGTGGCCCAAGTATCCATTGATAGACAAATGGATAAAGAAGAGGTGATTTTATGTATATAATGGAATGGAATATTATTCAACCATAAAAAAGAACAAAATCTTGCCATTTGCATTGCCATGGATGGAGCTAGAGAGTATAATGCTAAGTGAAATAAGTCAGTCTGAGAAATACAAATGCCATATGATTCACTTACATGTGGAATTTATGAAACAAACAAATGATTAAAGGGGAAAAAAGA
>NC_138376.1:112276972-112283840 GCF_054177405.1 Leptonychotes weddellii
CCTGAGCCAAAGGCAGACGCTTAATGACTGAGCCACCCAGGTGCCCCTCTATTTCATTTTTAACTTATAAAGTTATTTATTTGAAATACGCAAAATGTTTAAGATCCCCTAATGAAGTATTCCTTCATCTGTCATTGGCTTTCACACTTAATTGGTGGTGTATTTAACACTTTCTATATCATTACCCAAACTTATAGGAAACCATAATGTAAGTCAAACTTTCCATGGAGACTACATGGGGAAAAAGACAACAAGATTTGGGAAACTGCTCTGAAGGGCAGGGTAGAAGAAAAAGATTAGCAAAAGAGACTTCTAACGAGTCAGAATATTAAAAAGGAAAAAGGAAAGGGATGTAAATATGTGAAGCCTCAGTTTCCTTGTCTGCAGAATAGAAATATATATTTAACTTGTACGATCAATGGGAAGAAGAAAGGATCAAAGCAAGCAGACCTATTAGCATGGTGCCTGATGTTTAGTAAATTCTCCTAAATATTGCTGTTTTTGTTTCACCTAAAACTATAATTTTGTGCTCAAGCAACCAAAATCTATAACTAGACCATAAGCCAAATTCCTTATCACCAATAGTACTTAAGATACCTGCTCTTTGAATCACTGCTTATCTTATTCACTTAAATAGAAAAATGAAAACTCGGAAACGATACATAGGCTAAAAATTTGCAACTTAACAGATGATTTGTCCCATTGTAGTTTCACTAAGGAGACATAATTCAGATAAAGAGTCCCTCTCATTTTTTTTCAAAAATGTTCCCTCAGTTGTTGAAATCATGAGTTATTGTGAGTGGCATGAGAATCATAATGAAACACTCTGGGTCTAATCAAAATGAATAGTACAAAATGTAAGAAACAGAAGCATTAGGGTCAGGGCGCCTGGGTGGCTCAGTCGTTAAGCGTCTGCCTTCAGCTCAGGTCATGATCCCAGGGTCCTGGGATCGAGTCCCACATCGGGCTCCCTGCTCGGCAGGAAGCCTGCTTCTCCCTCTCCCACTCCCCCTGCTTGTGTTCCTGCTCTCGCTATCTCTCTCTCTGTCAAATAAATAAATAAAAATCTAAAAAAAAAAAAAAAAAAGAAGAAGCATTAGGGTCAGGGAACTATTTCATATCTATTTACTTTGCGACATTTTGTTTTATGTGGGAAGTTTCACAGGTTTTGCTCTTACCTAAGGGGTGATGTAGAATGTCTAATGATACCCATTATCACTTTTGTCAAGGCCACTGTGATTTACAGATTCTTTATGTTAATTGGGATTATGCTTCTGGCATATTTAGAAACCCACTACAATTTTTTTAAACATTTAAGTCAAGTGATTTGAGAAAAACTAAGCATAAGGCTTCAGGTGGTAGAGGTATTTCAGGAATGACAGTGCCAAAGAAAAAATAATTAGCAAACCCTTTCATGATAGCTAATTTTCAGTGGGCCATGTGCAATCTATTTTTGAACCACCAGATGCCCCCTTCAATGTAGTCTTATTTTTATTTACATAGCAAAGTTATTTCTAAAGTTGACAGAGATCTGTCAATTTGTTCTAATTTTGTTGAGAGAAAATTTGCCAGTATCACATGATAACATCTTCTGCCCTATGTACCCAAGCCTCATACTTTGTGAGGTGAGTTGTTCTAACATGAAGGTTGGAAATAGCAAGCCTCCCCCACAAGCCCATGAGGGAAAGGCTTTGCTATTCCGCTCATTTTGAGATCTTATCATCAACCACTGGCTAATTAAAACTTGAGCAGACTTATTCAGTTTGGTAAAATATTTCCAGCCAGTGCAATCAATGAAGTTTTTCCAAAGCTACTTACTAAATAAGCGTTTTTCCTAAATTTTAGATTTTCAGTGGACTGTTGGCAAGTTGGTTAAACAACTCTGACAAAGAATTTCCTCTAAGCTTTGATGTCTGAGTATATTATTTCTAGAGAGGGCAGAAAAAAACTGTTAACTCAATAGAACAAGAAATTGGTTTTTATTACAAAGTTATTTTAATGATTAGTTATACCATAATGGTTACATGAACAAAGCCAATGAACATATAAAAGGGAACTTGATTCCATTGTAACCAGGAAAATGCAAATTAAAATTGAATGAGGTAATATTTTATACCCGACAGAATGACAAAAATAAAAACGATAGACAACACAAGCATTAACGAGGATGAAAAAAAAAACCCAGCACTATTGGTGGGAGTGTAAGTTGGTACATCTACTCAAGGTGAACAAACACATACCTTATCAATCCAGTTTCACTCCTAGGCATTTACCCAGCAGAAGTGTTACGTACACTTACCAAAAGACACACACAAAAAGGATCATAGCACTGTAACCTCTAATTGTTTGGGTGATTCTTTCCCTGATATCGGGCATGCTTTGTTATAAGCACATGCTGATTAGTAGGCAGTTGAATATTCTTTGGGGAACTCTCTGCAAATCTGTAGGTTTCTCTGTCAGTTCTTTCCTTCCCTGTACTTTATCCCATTAACTCTAGCTGCCCTGTTCTGCCTGGACTCTCAGCTCCACCTTCACCACTTAGGTAATCTGATAGGCTCTGTCCTGGTTTCCCCTCTGTGCACCATGACCTGGAAACTCTCTAAGGTTGTAGGCTGGAGCATTAATAGAGACACATCATTTGTTTTCCATCTCTCAGGAATCATTTCCCAATATCTTCAAAACTGTTGTTTCTATACTTTGCCCATTTTTTAAAAATCAGGCAGTTAGGTAAATCCAGTTCCTGTTGCTCCATCTTATCCAGGAGCTAACATCCTTAGGAATGCCATATTTACTGGAAAGAATGACAGAGGGCCAGCCTTTGTTTCTTCAGGATTGGGCATTTGGCAGATTATTTTCTCTGCAATCAACCAAGTAAGGCTGTCACTTCCAACAAAACAACTGATAACATTTGTTATCAATGATAAAATTCATGCTTTCGAGAAAAATTTAGAATTGTAAAAATACATATCTGCCACCATTAGCTTGTTAGCATCTGAAATACATAACCATAAACACTTCTCTAATGAAAGCAATAGCAATCCTATCATATGTGATTTTTTTTAACATTGTATAATGAAAGTAGTCAACACGGAAAAGGTTGCATTACTTGCTGCACTAATAATTTCGAAATGACCAATGCATATCACAAAATCATGCATGGGTACAACATCTATTTTAAGTACAAGATAGACCAAAGGATTTTAAGGTAATTTCATTGATACAATTTCAGATTCTGCACTGCAACTAAGTTTTAAGAAATTATCACTTCTTGGGGCACCTGGGTGGCTCAGTTGTTAAGCGTCGGTCTTCGGCTCAGGTCATGATCCCAGGGTCCTGGGATCGAGCCCCGCATCGGGCTCCCTGCTCAGCTGGGAGTCTGCTTCTCCCTCTCCCTCTCCCCCTGCTTGTGTTCCCTCTTTCGCTGTGTCTCTCTCTGTCAAATAAATAAATAAAAATTAAAAAAAAAAAAAAGAAATTATCACTTCTTGAGTTCTGGTATTGTATCAAAGATGAATATGCACAGTAATTTGAAAAGGTTTTTATAATAATCCCCCCATTTCCAAATATAGGCCTCTATGTGCCCAGATTTTCTTTATTTTCCCAATTAAAAATGTGCTGCTACAGACAATATACTACTTTTGAGATTGCAAATAATTTCTTAGGCATGTAAGCGATTTCTGAGACCAAACATTGGTATAGAAAACCACAGGCCAGAAGATTCCTTTACAATTCCCTTTATTGTTTTCTCACTTGACATTTTCTTCTTAATCTGCTTCCTGTGTTAGGCCCACCCTTGGTTCTTCTCTAGTCTGCTCCTTTCATTAACACCCCAGCTCATTAACAGAGTCCTGCCTTGATGCCCCTCAGGATTAAGGATTTCTCTATATCCCACTCTTCAAATCCAGGCATCAGCTGCCAGAACGACTTTGTGCAACAATGGGCTTACCTGATCTCTGCCCATTGGCCCCTAAGAGCTACACTGTGGACTCCATAGCACTGTGTTTCTTCTCTTTACTTGCTGCATGACCTGTGCTAACCAGAGCATCTTTAAGGGCACTTTCAGCCCTGTTTTCTCACTGCCTGCTGTAAATCTGTCTGCCTCTTTCTGAATTTCAGATGCTCTTTCCTGCTTTCCGAAAGAGATGAACTCCACATTGTGATAGATAAAAATAATCGTAGGGAGGGAGTTAAGATGGCAGAGTAGTCAGAGGACTCTATGCTTGCCTCATCCCTCAAACACAGCTAGATAAATATCAAATCATTCTGAAAACCCAGGAAATCGATCTGAGGATTGAGAGAACAAACCGCACAATTAGAGGGAGAAATGAGGCCACATCATGGAAGGTAAGAGGCACGGAGCTGTGCTTTGGGGGAGAAAAGAATCCCTAGTGCTGTGGAGGGGAGGGAGCCATGATCAGAGTGAGAGGGAAGACAGAGAGAGCAGGGCGCAAAACCATGGAAGGGGAAAACAAGAGGGGCTGATAATTGCACGTTTTTCCAAGCAGTGAAGCTCAAAGTCTGAAGTTTTACAAGTCTCCACCATCACTGGGTGGAGCCTGGTGGCCACAGTGGTGCTCCTGTGGACAAGATGTGGCAGAGGCCCCAGAGCAGACAACATGGTTTGAGGACCCCCTGAGTCACACTGGGAGAGATAGTTCCCTTTGTAGGACTACATCTGGGAGAGGTGGCCCTGCTTCTCCTAGGACAAAAGAACCAACAGGCACCATTGAGCTACCCTGTTAGCTCCGGATAGGAACAGAGGCCGTTGTTGAGGGCAGCAAACCTGGATGCCAGCTTTTTGCTGCACTTTACCATAAACTCCAAGCCCCTTCATGTTCTTGCAACTGCCCTTTTGGGACAAACCAGCACCAGCCACAGCTCAGCAAGACCCTCCCCCAGAGGATCAGTGTGGGTATGCGCCATGACAGATCCCTAACATTTGGAGTTTTAAAACCAAGTCAGCATGCTGGAGATAAAACACAGAAGCACTGTGCTGCCGGATGAGCAGACGGCTGGGACATACACAGGGTGAAGCAGGGATCTGAGGAATGCCTGGGACAAATGAAGAGAGATTGTTCACTCTCCTGTGAGGGCTTCCTGAACAGCGGTGGGTGCAAACACCCCTCTCTGGAGAGGAGACTGCAGGCTGAGGCCATTTTTACTCCCACCCATCAGCACTGATGAATTTCAGTGAGTAGCACAGTGCCCCACAGCACATACACCAAGCTCCGCCCCATGCACTCTGCAGGTGCTTCTGAACTAGGGCAAGTGTGCCTGAGAGTCAGAGCAGCATCGTGCCCCTTCCCCCAGAAGACCCGCACAGCACAGCACCACCCCACCACCCCACCACACCCACCAAGTCTACTGACCATAGAATGTTACAAAGCTTCAGCTCTAGGGGAAATAGAATCTAGCCTCTTTTAACAAGCAGACCAAAACACACCTAGTTAAAACTGGCCACACAGTGGACAAGGTCCAAACATTCCCCACTGCAGGCAAGGAGAAACACTGCAGAGGACTGGCATGAGGGAAAGAGCAGCCAAAACACACAGCAGAGCGCACACAACATACACCAGAGACACTTCCTAAAGCATCAGGCTCTGGACAATATATGATCTCTTCTTAATATAGCCATTACTCTCAGAGCAGGAAACATGACAGGCTTTCCTAACACAAAGAAGACAGAGACCTAGACAAAATGCCAGGATGGAGGAATTCATCTCAAAAGAAAGAAAAAGAGGTCATGGCCAGGGATCTAACCAAAACAGATATAAGTAATATGCCTGAACCAGAATTTAAAACAACAATCAGGGAGTCCCTTACCACAGAGGTAAAAGACCTAAAAACTAGTCAGGCCGAAATAAAAAATGCCATAACTGAGATGCAAAACCAACTGGTGTAATGACCACAGGATGGAAGAAGTAGAGAAATGAATAAGTGATATAGAAGATGAAACTATGGGCAATAATAAAGTTGAAAAGAAAAGGGAAAGAAAGATATCGGATCAGGAATGTAGACTTAGAGAACTCAGTAACTCCATAAAGCATATTAACATTCATATCATAGGAGACCCAGAAGAAGAAGAAAAAAGGGGCAGAAGGTTTATTTGAGCAAATAATAGCTCAAAACTACCCTAATCTGGCAAAGGAAACAGACATTCAATCCAGGAGGCACAGAGAACTCCCATCAAAATCAACAAAAGCAGGCCAGCACCAAGTACATATCATAGTAAAATTTGCAAAATACAGAGATAAGGAAAGAATCTTGAAAGCAGCGAGGGAAAAGAAATCCCTAACATACAAGGGAAGACAAATAAGGTCTTATTTAACTCTTGGTTAAATAAGACCTTATTTGCATTTAACTCTTGGTTTTGGCTCAGGTCGGGATCTCGCACTTGTGGGGTCAAGCCCTGCTTTAGGCTCTTCACTCAGCATGGAGTCTGCTTCAGATTCTCTCTCCCTCTCCTTCCCGCTCACTCTTTCTCTCTCTCTCTCTCTCTGTCTCTCTCAAATAAATAAATAAAATCTTAAAAAAAAAAAAGATTACTTTATCCAGCAAGTCTCTCATTCAGAATAGGAGAGATAAAGAGTATCCCAGACAAACAAAAACAAAAGGAGTTTATGACCTCTAAACCAGCCCTGCAACAAATATTAAAGGGGACTCTCTGAGTGGGAAATAAAGACCAAAAGCAACAAAGACTAGAAAGGAACAGAGAAAATCTCCAGAAACACCAACTTTACAGGTAATACAATGGCACTAAATTCATATCTATCAATCTGAATGTAAATGGATATAAGGAATTCTTAATCTCAGGAAACAAACTGAGGGTTGCTGGAGTGGTGGGGGGTGAGAGGGATGGGGTGGCTGG
>NC_138376.1:112283940-112342896 GCF_054177405.1 Leptonychotes weddellii
GATAGCCATTGGGGAGGGTATGTGCTATGGTGAGCGCTGTGAATTGTGTAAGACTGTTGAATCACAGACCTGTACCTCTGAAACAAATAATACATTATATGTTAAAAAAAAAAAAAAGAAAAAGATAGCAAGAAGGGAAGAATGAATGGGGGGAAATCAGAGGGGGAGACGAACCATGAGAGACTATGTACTCTGAGAAACAAACTGAGGGTTCTAGAGGGGAGGGGTGTGGGGAGATGGGTTGGCTTGGTGATGGGTATTAAAGAGGGCACGTTCTGCATGGAGCACTGGGTGTTATACGCAAACAATGAATCATGGAACACTACATCAAAAACTAATGATGTAATATATGGTGATTAACATAACATAATAATAAAAAAAATCTGGAAAAAAAAAGACATAGAGTATCAGAATGGACTAAAAAAAAGAAAAAGACCAATCTATATGCTGCCTACAAGAGACTCATTTTAGACACCTGCAGATTGAAAGTGAGAGGATAGAGAACCATTTATCATGCTTAATGGATGTCAAAAGAAAGCCAGAGTAGCCATATCATATCAGACAAACTATTTTAAAACATAGACTGTAACAAGAGATGAAGAAGGACACTATAGCATAATAAAATAGTCTATCCAACAAGAAGATCTAACAATTGTAAATACTTATGCCCCCAAATTGGGACCACCTAAATATATAAAACAATTAATAAGAAACATAAACTCTTTGATAATAATACAAACACCCCATTTACATCAGCGCACAGATCATCTAAGCAAAAAATTATTAAGAAAACAATGGCTTTGAATGACACACTGGACTGATGGACTTAACAGATATATTCAGAACATTTCATCTTAAAGCATCAGAATACACATTCTTTTTGAATGTACATGGAATATTCTTCAGAATAAATCACATACTGGGTCAAAAATCAGACCTCAACAAATACAAAAGATTGAGATCATACCATGCATATTTTCAGACCACAGTGCTATGAAACTTGAAGTCAACAACAAGAAAAAATTTGGAAAGACCACAAATACATGGAGGTCAAAAAAATATCCTACTAAAGATGGGATGGGTTAGCGAGGAAATTAAAAAAAAAAAAAAAACTGGAAACAAATGAAAATGAAAATATGACCATCCAAAACCATTGGGATGCAGGAAAGCAGTCATAAGAGGAAAGTGTATAACAATACAGGCCTACCTCAAGAAGCAAGAAAAGTCTCAAACACACAACCTAACCTTCCTAAAGGAACTAGAAAAAGAAAAACAAATGAAATCTAAAGCCAGCAGAAGAAGGGAAATAATAAAAATTGGAGCAGAAATAAATCATATAAAAACTAAAAAAGAAAAAAACAAAAAAACACAGTGGAACAGATCAATGAAACCAGGAGCTAGTTTGAAAAAATCAATAAAATTGATAAGCCCCTAGCCAGACTTATCAAAAAGAAAAAAGACACAAATAAACAAAATCACAAATGAGAGAGGAGAAGCATTATAAGAGAATATTATAAAAATTTATCAGGCAACAAATTGGGCAATCTGGAAGAAACGGGTAAATTCCTAGAAATGTATAAACTACCAAAACTGAAACAGGAAGAAATAGAAAACTTGAACAGACTCGTATCCAGCAAAGAAATTGAATCAGTAATCAAAAATCTCCCAACAAACAAAAGTCCAGGGCCACATGGCTTCCCAGGGGAATTCTATCACACATTTAAAGAAAAGTTAATGCCTATGCTTCTCAAACTATTCAAAAAATAGACATGGAAGGAAAACTGCCAAACTCATCCTATGAGGCTAGCATTACCTGGATTCCAAAACCAGACAAAGACCCCTAAGAAGGAGAATTACAGGCCAACATCCCTGATGAACACGGATGCACAAATTCTCAACAAAATACCAGTTAATCAAATCCAACAGTACATTAAAAGAATCATTCGCCTCAATCTAGTGGGATTTATTCCTGGACTACAAGGGTGGTTCAATATTCATAAATCAATCAATGTGATACACCGTATTAATAAAAGAAAGGATGAGAACCATATGATCCTCTCAATAGATGCAGAGAAAACATTTGACAAAATACACCATCCATTCTTGACAAAAAACCCTCAACAAAGAGATAGAGGGAACATACCTCAACATCATAAAGACCATATATGAAAGACCCACAGCTAATATCATCCTCAATGGGGAAAAGCTGAGAGCTTTTTCTCTATGGTCAGCAACAAGACAGGGATGTCCACTTTCACCATTGTTATTTAACATAGTACTGGAAGTCCTAGACTCAGTCATCATAAAACAAAAAGAAATTAAAGGCATCCAAATCAGCAAGGAAGAGGTCAAACTTTCACTATTCTCAGACGTGATACTCTATGTAGAAAACCCAAAAGACTCCACCAAAAAATTGCTAGAACTGATACCCAAATTCAGCAGTTTCAGGATACAAAATCAATGTACAGAAATCTGTGGCATTTTACACACCAATAATAAAGCAGCAGAAAGAGAAATCAAGGAATCAATCCCATTTACAATTGCACCACAAACCATAAGACACCTAACAATAAACCTAACCAAAAAGGTAAGAGATCTGTACTCTGAAAACTATCAAACACTGATGAAAGAAATTGAAGATGACACAAAGAAATGGAAAACACATTCCATGCTCATGGATTGGAAGAACAAATATTGTTAAAATGTCTATACAACCCAAAGCAATCTATACATATAATGCAATCTCTATCAAAATACACCAGCATTTTTCACAGAGCTAAAATAAACAATCCTAACAGTTGTATGGAATCACAAAAGACTCGAATAGCCAAAGCAATCTTGAAAAAGAAAAGCAAAGCTGGAGGCATCACAATTCCAAACTTTAAGTTATATTACAAAGCTGTAGTCATCAAGACAGTATGGTAATAACATAAAAACAGACACATAGGTCAATAGAACAGAATAGAAAAATCAGAAATGGACTCTCAACTCTATGGTCAACTAATATTCGACAAAGCTGGAAAGAGTATCCAACAGAAACGAGACAGTCTCTTCCACAACTGGTGTTGGGAAAACTGAACAGCAACATGCAGAATGAAACCGGACCACTTTCTTATACCATACACAAAAACAAATTCAAAATGGTTGAAAGATTCAGCAAATGAGACAGGAGAAGTAACAATGAACACCTCAGAAATACAAAGCAGGAGAAGTAATTGGAGCAGAAATAAATCATATAAAAACTAACCAGTCAGCATGGCTAAAATTAACAACACAGGAAACAACAGGTGTTGGCAAGGATAAGGAGAAAGGGGAACCCTCTTATACTGTTGATGGGAATGCAAACTGGTGCAGCTACTCTGGAAAATAGTATGGAGGTTCCTCACAAAGTTAAAAATAGGAGCACCTGGCTCCTATTTTTAGTGGCACAGTCAGTTAAGCCTCATACTCTTGGTTTTGGCTCAGGTCATGATCTTAGGGTCATGAGATCGAGCCCTGCATGGGGCTCCCTGCTCAGCGTGGAGTCTGCTTGAGATTCTCTCCCTCTGCCCCTCCCACCACCCTCTCTCTCTCTCTCTCAAATAAATAAAATCTTTATGTAACAAAATTAAAAATAGAACTACCTCATGATCCAGCAATTGCACTACTAGCTATTTACCCAAAGGATACAAAAATACTGATTCAAAGGGACACATGCACCCCAGTGTTTATAGTGTGTTATCGACAATAGCCAAATTATGAAAGAATCCAAATGTCCATCAACTGATGAATGGACAAAGAAGATGTGGTATATATATATATACAACAAAATATTACTCAGCCATCAAAAAGAATGGAATCTTGCCATTTGTGCCAACGTGGATGGAGCTAGAGTGTATTATGCTAAGTGAAACAAGTCAGTCAGAGAAAGACAAATACCATATGATTTCACTCATATGTGGAATTTAAGAAACAAAACAGATGAACACAGGAGAAGGGGGAAAAAAGAGAGGGAAGCAAACTGTAAGAGACTCTTAATTATAGAGAAAAAACTGAGGGTTAATGGAGGGATGTGGGCAGGGGATGGGCTGAATGAGGAAGGCACCTGTGATGAGCACTGGGTGTTGTATGTAAGTGATGAATCACTAAATTCTATTCCTGAAACCAACATTACACTATATGTTCACTAACTAGAATTTAAATAAAAACTTGAAAAAAAAATTTAATATTTCCAAGGAGTGTTTGGGTTTAAAAGTATTTCTACAGGGCGCCTGGGTGGCTCAGTTGGTTAAGCGACTGCCTTCGGCTCAGGTCATGATCCTGGAGTCCCGGGATCGAGTCCCACATCAGGCTCCCTGCTCGGCGGGGAGTCTGCTTCTCCCTCTGACCCTCCCCACCTCATGCTCTCTCTCTCATTCTCTCTCTCTCAAATAAATAAATAAAATCTTTAAAAAAAAAAGTATTTCTACAGAAGCATTACACATCTTTAGTGGATTCTTAATAGTAAAATATACCTTCCAATAGGAATGAGTGTCTATATACTGGGGACAGGAAGCCATCTGGGGATATGGGAAATTTCCTGATGCTCTGCAAGCCAAACACCTGTCTACTCTGCATATGTGAAATTCCTTTCTGCCTGTTCAGTTGCAATGATAGAGAGAGCTTTTATTGAACTCTTTGGCTTCAAGTAATAGGTACTCAGGACTCCCAAGCATTTTATTTTATTTTTTTTTTTTATTTGAGACAGAATGAGAGAGAGAGAGAGCACATGAGAGGGGGGAGGGTCAGAGGGAGAAGCAGGCTCCCTGCCGAGCAGGGAGCCCGATGCGGGACTCGATCCAGGGACTCCAGGATCATGACCTAAGCTGAAGGCAGTCGCTTAACCAACTGAGCCACCCAGGCGCCCCCCAAGCATTTTATATATTGTAACAAATAGCTGGAAGAACATAATCTTATATTTATTCTTTAAATAGTTTTCCAAAGTCCCTTACTCTTGAAGTGCTGTCTCTAAAACTATCCAAGCCATTTTCCTGCAATTTATCCCAACACCCAATTTATTACCCAGAAAAGCATAATGCTATTTCTCTGAAGTTACTCATATCAGATCATTTAGAAAAAAGTATTACCTAAGATCAGTCCTTGGTGTGGGTTGAGGAAGGGAGGTGGGAGAGAAGAAAATCATCACCATTCAGAATTTTCCATCCAGATAAATATCCCATCCCATTTTGTTCAGAAAACAAAAATTCTTACAGGTTTTTGAAAGATCCAATTGTCTACTTTTTTCCCCTAATAGATACAATGTCATGAAGTTAAAAATAAAAAAATTTAAAAGCCCTCTTGCTATTATTTCTCCCTGGTGCTCCTTGAATGTATTGCAGCTGTGCAAAGATTGGATTAAGATGGGTAGGATTTCCTGAGGAAATAATTTTCTTTTTCATTTATCATTGTTAGTGTCTCCCTCATCAATTTGAGAGTCTGGCAATCTTGGGATAGCAGGTCAAAAAGTATTTAATTCATGAGTACTTTTCCCTTGGCATACGACTCTATAGTCATTAGCTAACACAAAGTAAAATAATGATAAACCAAGTACACCATCATGTTTTACTGGGTATTTTGTTCCATCATTCAGTTTGAAGAGAATGACTCCCATCTGTTTCAGAGCTTCCATGGTGGTACAAGGTGTGGGAGAGAACAGATAAAACTCAGGATGTTTCCAAGGTAAAGAATCTAAGAAAAGATTGGATCCTGAAAGGGCTACACTCTAGTAAATAAGTGAGAATTAGAATCAGACACAAAATAAACTTTGCCATGTAAAGGGATCCTGAAAATGTTTTCCTATCTCAGGTCCAGGGCCAAGTGTAGGGGAAAAATCCTTCTTTGAATTTTTGTACTCCCAGACTGACCCTTGTAGTGCATTTGAGATCTGATTTTACACTACCAGTCTGACTCAAAAATTCCTCCTAGAGTTTAATTTAAAGTGGTACCAAGCAACTGGCAAAATTAAATGCAAATCTCTGTAGGAGTTCAACTTCAACCTGGGTCTCAAAGAAAAATGAGCTGCTCGCTACCCAAACTCACAAAACAGGAAAGGAAATAAAGAAATACAGTTGGGAACTAGCAGAAACAACAATCACCAGAGGAAAAAAATCAACATTAATTCAGATAATGAAAATAACAGACACAATATCTAATAGCAATGTTTACTAAGAGAGAAATTTGTAAATATGATCAAGGAATAAGCAAATATGTGGAGGAGCCAAAAGTTTCAAGAAATAAAATAGTAAATACTAAAATAAAATATTAAAGAGAAAATTAAGTAGCCAATTAAATACACCTGAAGAAAGAATTTGTGAACTGAAAACAGATATGAATAAAATATCTAGAATATATCTAGAAAGACAAGGAGATAAAAAGATTAAAAGAAATACAAAATTCAATAAGTATTAACATATACTGAATCAGTATTCCAGAGGGCGTGATGTAGATGATAGGACACATAAAATATAAAAAGAAATAATCATCAAGTCCACAAATTTAAAAAAGAAAACCCCAAGAACATAAATAAATACAAATCTATTTCTAAACTCACCAAAACAAACTGCAGGACAACAAAGAAAGATCTTAAAAACAGTCAAAAAGGAAAGACACGTTCCTAAAGGAATGACAGACAGCGAGATAAACAGTTGAATTCTCAGTAACAATAATGGAACCAGAAGTGAAGGGAAATATATTCAATGAGTGGGGAGAAAATAGTTGTGAATCTAGAATTGTAAACCTAGAGGAACTATCTTACAAGAATGAGGGTAAAATAAAGACATTTTCAGGTAAACAGAAAGAGAGTTGACTATTGAATACCTTCACAAGAGAAAAACGTAAGGATGCATTTTGGGTAGCAGAGAGAAAGAGAAAGAGAGTCACGTGAGAGTGTTGAGGTGGCATGTGTGAGGGGAATGGAGTGCAATGCACTGGGGAAATAAACAGGTAAATCCAACAAATCCTCATGATCATGTCTCATTTGTGGGGCCAGTAAGTAGAACTAAATTATTTGGCAAAAGCAGCTTACAGCTTGGGGCTGGGTGACTAGAACAAAAAGTCTAAATTGTTCTTAATGTGTGGGAGGATTAAAAAATGAATAACTTAAGTTTTTTTAATTAACTAGGGTAACAAATAAAACATAGAGTATATTACTATCAAACCATTTGTGGAAAAAATTGAATGAGGATAGGAAAAAAAAAGAAGGTAGAAAAGAGGAAGAAGAAAGAAAAGTAAAAAACAAAAATAAAACTACTACAAGTAGAAATAAGTAAATCCAAAGACAAAAGTAATCACCTATATAAAGAATTTAAAATGAAAGATTTCAACCTAGTTTAAGAAAATACTCCAGTTATATATTGTCTACAAGGGAAAATATGTAAAATGTAAGGACACCAAAATATTAAAAGCAAGTGATGAAAAATATAAACCATGTAAATACTAACCAAAAAAAAAGTTGATATAAGGCAAAAGGTTTTAAGATTGAAACAAGCAAAGAAACCAATCAAAAACCTGTTTAGAAATGTTGGTTATTATATCATGATAAAAGGCTCAATTCACCAGTAAGATATAATAGCATCAAACTATGTAAATAAAATATATATTCAATGAAATTTCCTTAAACTATATAAAAATTTCAAGAAATCTACATGGGGAATAGTATCATGGTACAAAATTTGACCAGATTTCTGTCATTAACATAGGACTAATTCAGGGAAGGCTGTAGAAGATTTGAAAAGCATATTTAACAATATTGATCTAATGGAGATATATCAAGCTTTATACTCATTAATAGTAGAATACAATTTTTTTTTCAAGAACCTGGGGGTTATTGATGAAAATTGACTCCATGCTATACCTGGAAATTTAACCTCAACAAAATCCAAAGAATCTGTATATAATTCACCTCCTTTGACCTCAATGAAATTAAGTTGGAAATAACAAAGAATAACTAGAGAAACTGATTATGTTTGGAAATTTTACAACTTTGTACAAAAATCTTATGCATGTCTGTGCCTGTATATGTGTGTATGGGTATGGGTGTGCATATATGTGCATATAAAAATATTTGTGCATGTGTGTATATATACATATATACACTTATTTATATCAGTGGTTGAAGAGAATATGATAATATATGGGGATATTTTATTTAAATACGTGGGCATACAGGGGTGTTTAAAATTGTATAGTGGTAACAAATGAAATTGGGAAAATATAGAAGTATCATTGAGATGTATTCCCCTTCAAATCCATACATATGAAATTTTGATACTAAATATATGTATGTGTGTGCATATAGTTACCAACAAATCAATGGCTCTTTCAAATGTAAAGGTGAAATGAAATACTTATATGATTTAGAAAATTCATTTTAAAATATACAATTAAAACTTTTTCACTGTCGAGGCACCTGGGTGGTGCAGTCAGTTAAAAGTCTGACTCTTGGTTTCCGCTCAGGTCATGATCTCAGGGTCCTAGAATCAAGCCCTACATCGGGCATGCTCAGCATGGAGTCTGCTTAAGATTCTCTCTCTCCATCTCCCTCTGCCCCTCCAACTTGTGCTGTCTCTGTCTGTCCCTCTAAAATAAATAAATAAAATCTAAAAAAAAAAAACTTTTTCATTGTCTATGATCACCTTATTTTGCTTGTTTCTTCTTCAAAGAGCCATCCAGATATTTTGATTTTGGTCAATAATTTGTCAAGAAAGAATTAGTTGCCTCATATTCTGAAGATTTGCTAACAATTTCTTTATAATTAATATAGGCTTTTACAAGTTCTCTGAAAAAATATATATTGAAACATTTATTTATTAAAATATACATTTATAAACCCTATGAATGATTCCTTGGGGCCACCTACATACTCACTTTTTGAAAGCAAGCTTCATGCTTCTTATAATCATTATAGAAAGAATCCTAAAATTTCCCTAGATACTCCTTGGAGAATATAAGTCTTATTTACCTTTGTAATTATTAGGGAATATTGGTATTATTTAGTAAATTACTGCAATTTTTTTAATGAAAACACTCCATAGTGTGTTATTCTAACTGTATATAAATGTGTATACCAAAATGGACTGAGGGGGCAATAAGAAAATTTCATGAGAAGGAAGATAATTTCAGTAAGTTACTTGGGACATTCATTACTACCAGAAGGCAGTTGGGAGGTAGAAGATCAAAGGCAAATTTGCTGTTACAATAGCAATAACCTGGTTAGTATGCATAAATGTAGAAAATAACACACTGTATAATACAACACAAAGTAACAGTTGCCAGCTCATGGTGGTTATCCTAACCTGAAAATATTATACCCAGCCCTCAACTTGTAGGCGGTGCTAAATGAATCTTTTGGATGAATGAACAAATGTGTGCATGCATGCAAGCCAACAAACCTGTTGTTGGACCATCGACAACCTCTTTAAATCTTTTTAATAAGGGGAAGGAATAAGGGAGGAGGGTGGAGAGAGAGATAAAGAAAGCAACATCTTTCCAAATGAAGAGGATTTTTTATTTGATGAAAAATCCATACTGCACTCCTTCTGCCCCAAAGCCTATATTCTTTTAGTTGATCATTTCAGTTATATGCTTTCTTCTCTTAACTAATTGGGGCTTTACTATGTGTCAAACAGGAAAAGATTAAGATAGAGGTAGAGAGGGGCACCTGGGTGGCTCAGTCGTTAAGCGGCTGCCTTCGGCTCAGGTCATGATCCCAGGGTCCTGGGATGGAGCCCTGCATCGGGCTCCCTGCTCGGTAGGGAGTCTGCTTCTCCCTCTCCCTCTGCCTGCCACTCCCCCTGCTTGTGCTCTCTCTCTGTCTCTCTCTGTCAAATAAATAAATAAAATAAAATAAAATAAAAAGATGGAGGTAGAGAAAATGGGGATGAGGATTGAAAGGAACTTAATTTTATTTATCAAAATATGGTATATAATTATATGAACAAAAGAAAAGGAAATAAGAGCAAATATATAGATTCTTATTTTCCTATTAAGTTACACTTTTTGTCAAGTAGCATTCTAAATTATGTTTATTCAAATATCTATCCAAATATAGACCATCTTAAAATTTTTAATGTATATGTTTTATATGTTTCTAATTTTGAATCACTTTATAAATGGTATCAAAAGATTATAAGACAACATTATAAAATGGAAATATTCAAATGGACTCTAAGAAAACAAAAGTTTCGAAGCTCAAACATGTTTGTTTATTATGCACTGAGGTTTATTAGAGCTTAGTATGTATTATCTCATTTAACACTCACAAGATGAGTTAAATATAATTTTTGTTCCGATCTTACAGATAATAGAGGCACAAAATTAAATAATTTGCCCTAAGTTCTACTACTATAAGTAGCAGAATTAGGATTCAAGTGAGGTAATTCTGTCTCTACTGCAGGTGCTAAAAAAAACTACCACCAGAGCCCTTCTCCACTTAGATCAGCTAATCCATTCACTTAATTTTTTATTGTAAATATAGAACAATGATAAACATCCTAAGAGGCCAGTCAGAACCTGGGGCCAGAGAGATGAGGTGACTTATGGAGGTACAGAGAGATGGGTCTGGAGCAGGACATAGACTCCCCTTTGCTGATCTCAAATGTGGGCTCATTTTCTTCTCAGCAGCCAGAGGTGTGTGATTCATACAATGAGACCTGCTTATTTGTGATATTTGGCAAGACAGGTTTTCTGAATGGAAAGAATTATTGAAGTCTATTCAACATAATACTGAGTAGAATACATAAAACAAGAAACATGTTATGCAATGCTTATAAAACCTGTGTAACTTGGATCAGTGATGCCTTTCCTATAATATTTCAAGCCTGCGAATGCAATTACAATTTCATTAATCCTGATACTCAAATCCAGAGAGCTCCAGTGCTTCACTAGCCCATGTGGGAAGTCCAGACCTTTTCGGAGCTCTTGTTCTTAAAGTCTGGGAATTCCCATCATCTGCTTCTTGGTTTATCATCGGTCACTTGCTATTAGTAATCAACCATCATTGTTCAAAGCCAGTCCATGCTAATTCTCCCAAGCAATAATAAATGCTCTAGAGGAGTTGGGGGAAAATGACTTTTCCCCCTGTGTTGAGCTCGGTTAAAGGAAGGCCAAAGTTATTTTGCCCCTCAGTATTGCCAAACTTGAACAAAAGCTGGATCTATTTTCATCCATAGCCATTCTTCTCCCCAGGTGCTCACAGGCCCAGAACAAATATACTGGTTTGTCCCTATGCTAGATTTACAAAGCAAGACTGCTTCTTCTCTTGGGATGAATTTTTCTCTCTAGGCATTAGAACATTCCTTCGTAGATTCCGTCTAAGATTGCCTCACAGCAATTACGGTGGCAGTTAGAAACATCTCCCTATAGCTGAAACTCTAGTTTATCAGTGTGGGAAAGACACACTGTGGGGAAGTGAGGGTGAGGCGTGGGGAAGACAGGGAACGGGATTCATCCAATTTCACAGGACAGATTTATCAGCCAGTCCTGCCCAGTCAGAGCACCTGCTTACATGCATGGGACAGAAAGCTCCATAGACATTCTCTTCAACAGTCTTACTGCTTTAGCCAATTCATTTACTGCGAGTTTGTTAGACAGTAGCTTATATTCCCCCAGCTTTAAGCACATTAACTAAAATGAGCCAAAGATAAATTTTTTTGGAAAGAAATCAAGGAGCTACTAAATTTTCGATCACAAACCATCAAAGTTCAGTGTCCCCAAACATTCTTCATAGTCTTGCAGGGAGCCTCCCATGTGTCTTGTAGGTAAACCTTCTTAAGTGTGCTCCACCACGCAGGTGGGCCCTTGGGCCAGGAGGGGGCTTCCTTTTCAGCGTTCCACATAGAATCATGACAGAAAAATTATTCACCACTTGTTAAAATGGCACAAATCTTCATTCACTACTACCACAATAGGGGTCAACACCATGGCAACAGGCGAGATAGAATGAACTCAACTCTGAATACAATAGGGATGAGTGGGTGATTTAAAACCAAGGGGCACAGTGAGGGGGTTGATGGATAGAAAATCACTAAGAGGAGATATTAAAGGTGGGGCGGGGGTGGTTCTTGCTAAAGTGGCCTAATAGAATTCTTGCTAAAGGCAGGCAAGGTCAAAAAACATAAATAAGAAGAGGGTTCAGAGAAGTCTGACTAAAATTTGGTCATGGAAGGAATCTTGTCAATAGCTGAGGGCAGTGCTCAGAATGGATCTCACTAACCAGTTACACTCAGGCTTTGAGAACCACACTTTAAAAGCTCTAAAATATAGAGAGACTGTGTGTTTATTGCACTTCAATATTTATTCATCCAACTTTGCTCAAGGGGTAACTTTCTAATCAACTCATTTTCAAAAAGTGCTAATTTGTGACTTTTTTCAAAAAGTCATAAAAGATGTTGAAATTGGGAAGTATGTAAATCATAATATTTAAATAATTTGACTGTAATATCTATGGATTCTCCCCAAAATATCCATGCCCTTAGCTATTATTTTATAAATGATGGCTACCTTCCCATTTATCTCTTGCTCTACTATACCTCTCCCTTCCTATCTGCACCTGTAACCTTACCAATTTATTACATGGTCATTCATTTAGAAAAAGGACCCGGGGGAAAAAAAAAAATATATCTCATCCATTGTAATGTACTTGGGTTGGAAATGGTTTCCCTTAATTTATAAGTCCTGCTGCAACTGGAAAAGCCTTTAACGGTTGTCTCTTCCAACCCCTTCATTTAACAATTCAGGAAACCAAGGTCCAGATTAGTTAGTGATTTAATTAAATTTAGGTAGCTAGTAGTAAGCTAAAAATAAACACAGGTTTTCATATCTTAAGTTTAACATCCTTCCTTGTATTAAAATAGTCATAATTATGAAGTTTTAAGGCCTGGGTGGAAATACCATTTCCTTCAGCTCCTGTCAGAAGAGACAGGTAGAGACCAGTTGCCACTGTCTTTAGCTGAGAAGGAGTTGATATGATATTGGCTGGATTGAAGAGTTTCTAGAACCTTGTAGGATCTGAAACTTCTACTGAATATGTTAAGTTTGTGAGCTCTATTCAAAGATTAATAGGAATGTTAGGAAAACCTTAAACCAGGAGTTGTGAGATCTGTACCTTTTTCCTGACATTGTCACTAACCCATTGTATGATCTTGGGCAGTTTCTTCCCCATCCCCAGTCTCCTAATCTATAAAATAAAATGAAAGATCAGTACCTAGGTCCCTTACATTGGAATGCTGGTTTATTTTGTGCATTAAACTGGGTAGGTGGATAAATTAGCACATATAAAGAAAGCAGTTCACACTGGGCTGGTGCACAGTAAATCCTCAAAATAAAGTTAACCCATTTTCTGGCTTTCCTCCTTACTCTTTCTTCTTTCCTTCCATCTTGTCTTCGTTCCTTCCCTTTTTGTTTCCTTCCTTTCTTCCTCTTCCTCCCTTCCTTCAGGTGTGAGTTGGAAGATGAGGACTGGCTGGTCGGGGGGCGGCGGGGAGGGAAGACTGGATGGCAGGGGAGCATGTGAGAGCAGACTGTGGTCCATTATCCCTACTCCTTACCTGGTTGGGGTTTTAGCATCTGCCATTTGTGTCCTAGGAGAAAACCACACAAAAAAAGTTTTTAAAAATGTCTATCCAGGGGCACCTGGGTGGCTCAGTCGTTAGGCATCTGCCTTCGGCTCAGGTCGTGATCCCAGGATCCTGGGATGGAGCCCTGCACTGGGCTCCCTGCTCCGCGGGAAGCCTGCTTCTCCCTCTCCCACTCCCCTGCTTGTGTTCCCTCTCTTGCTGTGTCTCTCTCTGTCAAATAAATAAATAAAATCTTTAAAAAATAAAAATAAAAAATAAAATAAAAATGTCTATCCATCTAACAGAAGCATTATTCTTTTTTTAACAAGTCACCAATGAAATCAGTTATAGCTTTAACTTTTAAGAGTCAAATCCAGACATGTTCTCTCAAGAATACTTCTAAACTTTGTGTAGATTTGGTGTATCAAATGTCCAACATGAGTATATCAACATGAAATACTAATATAAAACTGGTAATGAGCAGTTTTTCATTCTTCATTCAGTGGCCTTTTTCAAAAAGGATCAAACACTTTGAGTGCCATATGCCTCCCTTTCTCAGCAATCCCCTCATTCACCAGCCTGAGTGTGCATTTTAAATCCCATTTCTGTTCCCAACCCTTATGAGCTAGGCTCTTTCTTTTAAAGTGGGATCTAAGTCTACTTAGAAGTCTGGAAAATATTTCTATCCCAAAGAAATACTCCTGCCTAATTTGAGAAGTTGA
Organism: Leptonychotes weddellii; assembly: GCF_054177405.1. Lineage (NCBI taxonomy): Eukaryota > Metazoa > Chordata > Mammalia > Carnivora > Phocidae > Leptonychotes > Leptonychotes weddellii. The sequence continues at coordinate 112,298,234 of NC_138376.1, forward strand.
GCAAAAATCATAAGCAGTGAGTCCGTTTTTGTGTAGAAAGTTTAGTCATCTGGGTTTCATTGAAGGGGGTGATGGGCTTTGCTTTGCTTTGCTTTGAATGCACTGCCATCAATACAGTCAGGATTGGAGAATGCATATGAATAGGAGGCAGCTGGGAGGTTTTCACATGCAGGGAGCAATTTTAAAAGGCAATGCCACAGTTGTGTACAACGAAGTTCCAGCAGCCTCAGAGAAAAGCAGAGAATGAAATAAAGATGTCCAGATTAGAGAAGAGACACGACCTGTTCTCCTTCTGTACCGGAGTAGGCTCCATTCATATGCACATTTACAGTAATGATGGAGCAATAAAGAGAAAACCCAATGAATGCCATATGCTGTGTGAGGTGTCATAAGGAAAAGAGTCTGTTAATTGTCTGAAAACAAAAGGTCTCCTGAGGAGACTGGAAGTTAACTTTCTGGAGCAGAGAAAAGGAGAGATAAATAAGGTCTCTAAAACAGAGAACACAGTGCAAGCAAAAGTAAATTGGTTTCTCTTAGTCCCAGCAAAATGTTTGAGTTTGGGTGATTATGAGCTCTACCTGCGAGTAAGCACATCAGGTCCTTCAGGAATTGGGGCAGGCATTTCAGAAGGACCCTTGAAGAAGAAGAATCTTCAAGAACAAATGGAAGCTCAGCCATAGCAAACCTACATATGAAAGACCTCCCATCCCAAAGCCAGGATATGGGTGTACAAAGAAGATGGGACTTGACAGTCCATATATCACAGCACTCAAAAGCATAGGCTGGGAGCCAGACTGCCTGGGTTCAAATCCCAGCTCTGCCACCCGCTGTGAGACCATAGGCAAGTTCCTTAACTTCCCTTTTTCTCTTAGAAGAGTGCTTGGTATTAATATGTACCTAATACATATTATTAAAATAACAACAAACAAATTTATGTTGTTTCATTATTTCATACATATTTATTTTATTTAATATAATATATGGGGAGCCTGAGTGGCTCAGTTGGTTGAGCGCCCAACTTTTGGTTTCAACTCAGAATCATGAGATCAAGCCCTGCATGGCTCCAAGCTTAGCAGGGAGTCTGCTTGAGACTCTCTCTTTCTCCCTCTCCCTCTCCCACTGCCCAACCCCCAGCTTGTGTGCTCTCGCTCTCTCTCTCTCTCAAATAAATAAATAAAACTTAAAAAAATATATACAGCTATGGTGCATGAGTTCTCACCTTGTATTTTTAATATTTCCAGGAACACTCAGTAAAGGAAGGAAAGGAAAATGTGCCACACTGTGTGGTACTTGAAATTACCCAAGGGTATTTGTAGGATTGCAAGTGGTTGGGTCAGGGGAAGTGGGGCAAATATGTCATGCCCTCTTTGCATGAAGTCCAGTGGGAAATTTACTAAAGAGACACTGTATACAAAACTTTACACTTATTTTTTTCCAAGGAGAAGATCCTAACTTTCATCAACTCTCAAAAGGTTAGGTATTACTGCCGCACTCATCTATAAGCATTTTTATATAGAATATTTTATCACACACCTACCTCTAACAACCAATTCAAAGCAATGTATGTTACTCATAACTTAAAATATAGCTTGGTATTCAACTCAGCTCTAACCCCACAGATGTCTGTTGTAATTTTTATTGAGGTGGGAATGACATCAATACAACCAGAACTCAGTAAGTTTGTATGTCAAAAGGCCATTCTTCACTCACTCCCCCATAAGCATATATGCAATGTTAACCCATCTCCCTAAAATCCAGCGCAGGAAATTGTTAGGCCCATCAATTTACCACCATTAATGACTTGTTGAATTTTTAACCTTAGTAAAAAAGATTCTTACTTTTGCTTCAAATACAAATCAAGTAGGCAAATGTAAGTAGTATGATTAATTGAGCCATAGGTGATTCAGTACCAAAATTTCTATACAGATATTAAAATATCATATTCTTTTACTTATGTTTTCAGTTCTCTTTCTTTATATCTTTTTTGGTTTGTTTTTAATTATAGAAGAAAACATATTTTGTAAAAACAGTTCAAGCACAAAAGTATTACACTGGATGAACAGATATTCCAGTGTCACTTTCTGTCCATGTACCTGGATCTCATTCCCCTTTCATGGGTCACCAGGGTTAACTGCAGGTTGTAAATTCTTCCATATCACTTCCCATTCAAGATATACATATATACATGTATGCACTTTTACATACATATATATATCTGCACATAATTTTACTTGTAAACAATCTTTTGCCTAAAAGACATAATTTTATACTTAATATCAGCAATTCACTTTTTCCATTTCCTAACATGTACTGGAGATCTTTCCATGTTATTATATGTACTACTATGTGATTACGTCACGGTGCAGAGATCCCAGGGGTCAGCTAATCTAGGACCGATAGATGCAGATCTTGATTCCAGTCTTTTTTGCTATCAAATCCTTGTATTTCCATCTGTGGGCAAATGGGAGTTACTTCTCTAGAAAAGAAATTTGTTAATTGTAATTATTGTGACTTTCGCCATTTTAAACTTTGTAGTTTATGTAGGCAAATGTGACAACTTTCTTCTTTATGAGTTCCAAATTTAGAGCCTTTCTCAGGAAACTCTTTCAAACTCTAAATTACAAGTGACTATACTCTTTATTTTCTCAACATAATTTTATATTTGTTATTTATGTATAATTACTTGATATATTTCCAAACAATTTTGTGAGGATGTGAGATAAGGCAAAACTTAATTGTTTTTTTTTCAAGTTGTCAGCTAATTGTCCCATGACTTTTTTATTAAACAACCTATTCCTTCCCCACTAATTTCCCAAGATAACATATGACATTGCCTTTGTCACATATGAAATTTCCCTGGGTAGCTGGATCTGTTCTTGCACTACCCTTTTCTATGTAATCAAGCTGTCAATCCTAAACAATTACATAGGTTTAGCTACCATAGCTTTACACTAGGTATTTTTAACATGGATGAGCAAATACCTCCCTTTGGTCTTTTTCAAAACATTCTTGATTATTAGATTTTCATCTTCAATTGAACTTTAAACTAAATCTGTCAAGCTCCATAAATAGTTCTTTTAGGATTTTATAAGGGATTGCATTAAATTTACAGATTAAGCTGGGAAGAACTGACATCTTTTAAATGTTATGTATTCTCTTCCAGGAACAAGTTATGTCCCTGCATTTATTTAGGTTGGTTTATGTATCCTTCAGAAAGTGTTACATCGTGTTTTATAATGATCTTTTAGACCTCTTACCAGGTTTAACTTTCACTGGGTTTTTTTGGTTTCTGTTGCTATTGTAATTTAGGATGTTTTTCCATGATATGTCCTAATTGGCTATTATCCTATACAGAAAAGTTATTATGTACTGAATTTTGTATACAAGTACCTTCTTAATTTTAATAGTTTTTTCGATTGATTCTCTTGGATGTTCTAGGTAGATGATTACATTGTGTACAAATGACAGTTTTATCCTTCCCTAACTAATGCATACATATGAGCATGTGTGTCCCGTTTATATTCAGTCTTTATAAAATTTTGAATAGTAGTGTTGAGAATAGATACTATCATATTCATCCTGACTGCATAATGGCCATTCACAAATAAATAAGACATAATACTCCAAAGCTTCAAATTTCCTGTCACCTGTTTTATTCAGGGGACATTTGCATTTCTATAGCTGCAAAAATAACCACAAAATATAACACTGTGCATAATCAGCAATACTTCAAATCACTTCTATCTTTGCACGTTGTTCCTCAGAAAAGCCACTAGGACTAAAATATGGTGTCTCTAATAAATTTTTATTGACTGACCAACTGAAATTATTATAATATTGTCATTCTGACATAAGCCTCAATTATATTTTTTCACATGATCATATTTTATATCATATTGATAGATACAAATAGATATATGCAACAGATATACAAATTATAATCATAATGGCAAAATAACTACTATGAAGCCATATTCAACTTAAGAGCTTCCATTTTTTTATATTTATACAAATTAATTCATGATGAATGCAGACCTGAACATTTTGCCATTCTAAGTATTATGTGGGTAAGATTTATCTGTGTTGTTGCATATTATTATAGTTTATTCATGTGTATTGCTGTTTAGTATTCTATTGTATGAATATGCAGCAATTTATTTTCATTTTATAGACATTTGGGGTTGTTTCTGGTTTTCTGCAGTATTAATAATAATGCTACAAGTATGACTTCATATTCCTTTTGGTGCATATGTATAAGAGTTTCTCTAGGGCATTTCTTAGAAATGAAATTTGTAGTGCATGGGGATTATGAATATCCAAGTTTTCATAATACCTAGTATGGTTTTATGGGAGATATACTTTACACAAAAAAGGAAATTCTCTTTGATTCCTAGCTTATTAATAGTCTTACATGAATAGTGGTCAAATTTTATTAAATGCTTCTTCTACAGTGAATAAGGTAGCTACTTGAAAAAAATAATGCTGCATAACAAACCACTCCAAAATTCAATGCCTTAAAACAATAATTATTTATACTCATTCATGTGTCTGTGGGTAGGGTATAGTCAAAATGATCTAAGCAGGATCAAGGTGTACTTGGCTCCAAGGTAGGGGTGGAGTCTGCTCTCCCCCACATGTCTCTCATCCTCCCTGAACTAGCAGGCTAACTGGTGAAGGTTCTTTTGTGGCAATAACAGAAGCATAAGAGCCAAGTTTGATATCGAGGTTATACTGACCTCATAGACAGACCAAACATAATGTCAAGATTTAAGGTAATACTCACCTGCAAAACTGTTGAGTCCTAGTATTATCTTCATTGGAAATTTTTATCTACTGATTCAATTAACTTACTGGTTATAGGACAATTTAGGCATCCTTCTTGAGTCAGTTCTGGACAGATTCTATTATTTATGGAATTTTTCCATTTCATAAATTTTCAAAATTGGCAGCCTTCAGTCACCCATAATATTCACTTACTGTGTTTTAAATATCTATATTTCTAATCATATGTCCTTTTTTGTTCCTAATACTGAGCATGGGCCAGAGAAAATTTACTTTTACTTCTATTAGAAGTTAAAAGAATTTATGTTCAGGGACCAATCTAGCCCCTTAAAGTTGTGTGGGCTAATGAAGAAGTCCCATTTTTAGCTTTTCTGTCTTGTAACTGTCAGAGATTTAGTTTCCGAATAGATGATAGAGCTAGCATAATCATTTGCCCTCAGAGCAACTTTGGCTATGTGTGATTGCTTCTTGTTCACTGATCCTTTATATCCTTTGGGTAGTGGTGCAGAATGCCCTAAAAGATTTCCATCACTTCTTCTTACTTGGAGATCAGAAATGAATTAAAAGGCCTATTTTGTCCAGATAAAAGTTACTTTTTCACTTGTTTGTTTTTTTAAGTTGGAGAATCTTCAGAGAATGTCTAAAATTATTGATTTCTAATATTTCTAACATTGATTCAAGGTTAAAACAGGGTATTGTTTCAGAAAAAGCATTCCAGGTAGCTGCCCTTGAGGGTCTTAGCAAATGCTAGGTTCTGCCCATCAGGGATATTCATTCAGTAACCAAATTGTTACCATTCACTGTGATGAAGCACCTTAATAATAAATCCTCCAGCCCCAGTCAAGCCTTCAGATGACTGCTGCCCCAGCCAAGATCTGATGACAGCTCATGAGACCCCTAAGCCAGAACTGCCCAGCCCTGCCACTTCTGAATTCATGACACACAGAAACTGTAAGATAATTGCTTGTCGTTGTCCTAAACTGGTATGTTTGGGGATCATTTATGACACAGAGAAGAGAGTATACACGATGTCATTATTAGACATTAAGATCTATTAGTTTTTTTCTAACAGAAAATGTATGTATATAGTCTCTACATTGAAATCAGTCTGATGCTTTAGTTTCTTCATGAGTAACGTAATCAGACCATAAGCAACATATTTGGATGAATAAATACATACAGACCAAACCATGAGCATTCGCTGAGGCCATCAAACAAATGCCCGGTAGCCAATCTCATGCCTGAGTCAAGAGAAAAATCTATACTCCCTGTGAGGAGAGGCACTATAAGAACTGATAAACATGTCTCTCATCTTCTTTCTCTTTGGGGAACTATGAACATCTCACTGACAGAGTTCCTGTGTCTTATGTGCACACATTTGCATTTTTCTCTTGGATAACAGAGCACTACAGGATTTGCAAATGATAACTTCACATTCACTGTGATTTCAAGTAGCACTAGTTAGGTAACAGTAATAAATAATATCATTAGTTGACAGAATATCATTCAGCAATTTTTCCCAGTGTTAATTTTTGGGCTTAAAAGAAATCATGTTGGAAAAATATAACAGTTTGCAATGAGATTTAAAATGGGTATTAAGGAGGGCACATACTGCATGGGGCACTGGGTGTTATATGCAAACAATGAATCATGGAACACTACATCAAAAATTAATGATGTACTGTATGGTGACTAACATAACATAATTTAAAAAGTCTTATTCAAGTTGAATATAATGATTATTGTTAATGCTTGTAATATATAACAATTTTTGAAATGGAACTCACTTACTTTGCTTGATCTACTGATCTACTTTTCATTTAAGCAGGCAGGTGACAATAAAGGCTGTTAAAAGGTAATATGTTTAATCTGGTCCACAGTACCAAAGAAGATAGCCTCTATTTACTTTTTTCTATTTACTTAAAGTAATTGCTGATAGTGTAAAATGGAAAAAGTACTCTATATAATCTTTACTTGGACAAAACAAGGAACTCTGGCCCATTAGTAAGCATAGTGCATGGAAACCTCACATGAACTTGAAGAAAAGGCTTTGTGCAGTTATTGAAAGCAGAAATTTACTGAAGCCTGATGACAGAAAATACGAGAAGTACCCATTTTGTTTTATGAATCTTTTTGTTTTAAATCAGCGCTAATATCTATAGTCAGCTTTCTTGTCTTCATTTGTCACTACCCATATTCTTTGTCTCATTGCATTATTTATGTCCTAAATTATAGCTATCCCTACTTCTTTTTCCTGTGGTTTAAAGAATTACTTCAAGCGCAAGTGTAAAAAGCAATGTCTGAATACGTTACTTGGCAATGCGTGGACAGCTCCATATGAAATAAAACTGTGTTTTGTCTTGGCACACGTCTAAGGATCTATCATCTTCTGAGCTAAGATAATCCTCATCAATTTATTTGCTATATGTTGGTACAGTACTGGCACAATGGTAACTGTCAGAAGAGCAAATGGAAAAACGAAAGCTCATCAAAGTTTCTTTCTCCTATTCTTTTTAAAATCAAAGCTTTGTCTCTTAGCATGGAAGAGTCATTTAAACCTATCTCATAGAGTTGAAAGTTGCTTTGAAGATAATCCAGTTAAACCTACTCACTGGTATTTGGAAGGCAGCTCTGCTCACCTCTAAACCACCAATGCACACTAGTGTTTGAACCCTTTCTGTAGCACAGAAGTTATGTGTCTAGTTAGTCCAAGTTCGAACCCTCAGTGTAGCTGACTCTCCATAAACACTAGTAGCTCACTCAATCTTCAGCTGGCTATCACTGAAGAATGTTTCTACACCTTTCTTGAACAAAGACAGCTAATTTGTTTTTCCTCTTAAAACAAGATGGAGGGTTAAGTAAGGGTGTTTTTCAGCCTCCTATTTTTGAAGTTGGAATTTAAGGAGCAAGAGAACCAACAATCCACCATTTCCCTGAAGACTGAAATACAACTGGTGGTATTATTTCATTCATCCTCTTACCTATAGTAATGACTAAAAAGACCTCACACTGTAAAGGCAGTGAATCATCCAGGCATAAAATTTGTTGCTACATTTCAGGGTGACTTTGGATCAGAGCTGCAGAGAATAGCGAGCAACTCTATATTAGTCAAGAAAAAGCTGTCATGGTAAACAAGGGTGCCTGAGCACATATTTCAATGGTCTTGAAAACACTCGCTTCTTAATAATTTCCTTGCTTTGTACCGAGTTTATCTTTTATGCTTCCGGCCATCACAGTGATCAAACCCTTCACCTCTCATTTGTTGTCAAGGTATCTCTCACATCTGATCATTGGAGGCTTATCTCATAGAAATTATCTGAACAGGGACAACAGTTCTGCTTGGGTTTCTAAGTCTGTCTGAGATGGGTAAGAAACATTCAGAAGTTACACTCACAAATATATCTTTCTAATGAGAAGAATATGCCTTGCTATGGCATGCAAATATTAACAAATCAATCTACTGTGTTGAACGCCAGTTTCCCATACTCCTGAAGGACTTCAGCTTTTAGACAAATAGGCTAAGTCCTTTGGAAACCATCCAAAGTATCACATCACTGATCAGAAACAGCTAAAAAAATGGTTAGAGTAATTGTAAAGAGTAAATAGTCTTTTCTGCTATTTTCTGTAATGACTTAGGATAGAGATAATTGTGTTTAGGTAACAAGTGCTAAGTTCTGCAATTCACGTAATTGGACTAATGAGCTTGAAGTTTCAGGACCCCCAAATGTATGGGCCCCTGCCAAAGCCACACAAGGTATCTTCACAATTTTATACATTTTTTCTAAGAGCTCATCCCAATCTTTTTCAAGCTTCAATCCTCATGAAATCTAAATCTACCTCTGTACCTAGTACAGTGATGAGGTATTCTAAGGGATTAATATAATAAATGTCTATGTTTCTCATTCTCTAAAAGATAACAATCCTCTTGAAGAAATAATACTTACACATCAAAGAACCATCTGTTACCATGTGAAAGGTTCAGGAGATGAATAAAATCTCCAAATCTCAGCTCTGCCACCTATATTCTGCTATGTGATTATAGACAAATTGTCTTCTTTCTGTTCACACAAAACACACAGACCTAATACTTAAATAACAGGAATGTTCAGAGGATTAATAAAACTAAATATGTGAATGCCAAATGTATTGCATTCACCATGTCCATGTGAATGTCATTTGGATCATTAAATCCCAGGTTGCATGAGTCCTTAAAGAAGGTTTCATTTAAGCCCACCCTCACCCCCCTTTACAATGTTTGGATTTTCTCTACAATATCCCCAAGACATGGTTGTCTATACTCGGCTTGAATATGTCCAGTGAAAAGGATAAGACAGTTCACTTCTTATCATTAATATCTTAAATATATGGCATAAGAGTTTTGGGGGTTTGTTTTTGGTTTGTTTGGTTTTGGGGTTTTTTGGTGTTCACATATAGGTGTGTGAATCACATTACAAAGAAAACACTAGCATTGAGGATTGACGCATAGGCTAGAAATTGCCTTTTGTGGGTACTAACATATGTGTGATAGTCAAAACCAACGGGACAGCACATGTCACAGCAGGGGAAAGGGAATACCCTGGGATGTAACCTTGGGCCAATAATGAACTCACAATAGGAAAATTGGAGAAGCCTAGGAAGGAAGGATCAGAGAGAAAAGAGGCAAGCAGCACAGAGTAGTGTGGTGGAAACCCAAGGAGGAGTTTTGAAAGGAGGAGGTAGTTAATAACATCAAATGGTGAGGGATTATTCAAAAACATGTTCTGATGATTACAGAGCAGATCTGGGATCCAGGTGATCGTTAGTGACGTGGTGGAAAACTGAGTGGGAATGACTTGGGGGGGGTGCGGAAGAGAGTGGACACAGAAAGTGTGGTCCCTTGGCCTTGACTGGCTGGTGTGGCAGCACAGGGAGGCAGCCAGGGGACATTTCAGAAAGAGGAGTCAATTACAGACCGCTGAGAAGGAGGCAGGCAGAGGTAAAAATGCGTACAAAAGTCGGTGGAAGAAAAGGTGTGAAGTGTTGGTCCTGAAGCAGAGGATAGGGGAAGAGGTCCAGGGCACAGAAGCCCAGGTCAAACTTAAGGAATTAAAGGGATGTTTCTGCTCCTGAGATTACAGGCAAGGTGGTAGGGAGGGCTGGGGGAGGGGGGTACCAGGTACAGAAGAATTGACGGATTTGGAGATAGAAGCCAAGAAATGTCCTGCTTGTGAGTCTCAGGTGGGCTCAGAGTTTTTAAGTGTCTATTAATATGTGGACCAAGGCAACAACTGCAGCCCGTGTTTGGGGCTCCAAAGAGAGATTACTGAGCGGTTACCCCAGAGATAAAGCTGAAGACAGTCAGCTCCAGCAGGTTGGGGGTGGAGACTATCCCCAAAGAGGACTCTATCCAGGTTCTCGAGGTGGGAGATGCCAAGGATACTCGCCTCTAATCTTTATCTTCTAAACATCCATAAAATTCCGTAAACTTCTCTCTACCCAGACCTGGTTGAAACTCCAGTCTTCCTTTCCATAGGCAACTGACTACAGAATGCCTGCTGGTTATTCCCATCCACTTTTGATGCCTCCTGCTGATTAGTTACACTATAGCCAGACTTATTTTTAAAAGTACAAGTCTGGTTATGTGTCTTTTTGAAAAAATATATATATACTGTTGTCACGTTGCTCTTAGAATGAGGAAAACGCCTGAAGATGACATGCAAGGCTATTCTCAATCTGATGCCTTGCCTCTGACCCCTTTCCTATCTCACCCCCTGCCTCCTCCCTGGTGAAGTTCCTGCCAAGTTGGTCTTTTTCAGGATCACAAAGCATAATATGTTTTTCCCCTATCTCATGTGTTCCCTTGACCAGCTCTGCCCTAGGCAAACCCTATACATTATTCATACTCAACCCAAAATGCATTTCATGAAGGGATCCTTTTCAGTACTTTTCCCATATACTCTTATAATTCCTATACTTTCAAATCATAAGCTTACCAAAGCTTATAATTATCAATTTTTATTGTTGTTGTTTTTTTACAGAGAGTAGGGAGGAGGGGCAGAGTGAAAGGAAGAGAGAGAATCCTAAGCAGGCTCCATGCTCAGCACGGAGCCCGATGTAGGGCTCAATCTCATGACCCCGAGATCATGACCTAAACCGAAATCAAGGGTCAGATGCTTAATTGACTGAGCAACGCAGGTGCCCCTATCAACTTTTATTATTAATTGATTAATGTCTGTCTCCTCAACTAGACTATAAGTTTTTTGAGGGCAATGCTCAGGTCTGTTTTTTGGTCATCATTCTGTAGAAGCACAAACAGTGACTGGTGCATAGTAAACAATCAGAAATATTTGTTTCATGCATGCACGAATGAATGAATGAGTGAATGAATGAATGAACTGGTATTAGCACTTTGGCTTTGAGATATGAGTCTTTGCCTAATGGAAGACCACAGTTTCTCCTTTACCTATTTCATGACTTTCTTATGAATATCAATAAAATTCTGCAGAGGAAAGTCTTTTATGTATTATTGTCTTTATCATGGTTGTAGAGGAGACACTGACAAAAGTGTGTACTTTGGGAAAAGGAATTAATTTAACCAAGATAAAGAGTTCCGTTAGGGATCAAGCCGAGACTTGTAATGTGCTCTCTCTTCTGGGTCCTTTCTCTCTGTTCCTTGAAGCGTGAAGGCAAAGGAGCCTGATTGATGACTGCCTTTCTGCTCACATCCTGACGGCATAAAATGTTCCTTGGTAACATCAAAAGATGCTTCTTTTAGCCCACTGGCATATGAACTCAGAAAAATTTGAGTTCCCAAGTGAAGTAGACTTTAGTGTAACAGACATCTGTTTATATAACAATTTATGTAATTAGAGCTGGGGAAAGAGGAACTTGCGAGCTGGTATGACAGAATTTTCTTTAAAGCTGTAGAACAATCATTTATACGGATGTTCCAACTGTTCAGAGAAACAGTCATCAAAACATCCCTCATCAAAGCCCTTTGAGTGAAGAAAATAAAACAGGAGCAACAGTCTTGTTCCAGAACATGTAAATCCTGCTCTGTTTGATTTTCTATGGCTTGCATTTTGATGTTAAAGCCTCAGCAAGGTTGAAAAAACTGCAAAGAGGAAAATGCTTCGAAGTTATGCCTCCAGCTACACAATCTAAGCAGTGAGGTTGGCTAAAGATCTATCTGAATGTCAGGTAATGATACTCAGACCTGTGGAACAGTCACCCACCTGCAAGGACATAGAGGACTACTGTCCAACACCTGTCCTGGTCAACCCCCAAATGGTGCAGTAGTATTTACCAGACTAGTCAGTAGACAAGAGGGGGATGAGAAGAGTAAGCTGGTTTGTCAGTAGTTCCTACGGACGCTTCTTCAAATCTGCTCATGTAAACACCTGGCTCCTGCGATCCAGAGACCTTATGTGATAGATACTTCTGGAACCCTCCGCTGGCTCCTACAGGCTCAGATTCCTACCTTCTAAGGATGAACAGAATTTATAAAGTTTAATTTGGCATGGGAGAAAATGACTTTAAACTACAATGGAGTCAAGCATACTGGAATGTGGAAATTTGTACTCAAAAATTACTTGCTCACACAGTTTGCCTCAACTTGCCTTCTCCCTTCTAGCAAAGATCCTTGATTCTAATTAAGCTGAAAAACTGAGAAAGTGCCCATATCCGCCACTCCACTTCTTTGTAAAGATCAACAGAAGGGAAACAGAAAGGAGAAATCAGAGTATGCTGGCTTTAATGAAAGCACTCAAGGTATAGAATCATCACGTGGTTCCACCAGATGTAGCCCGAGGTTAGTAAGCTAGCCCTTGATCATTGGGGCTGGCACATGTTTGGTTTGTGGGAAATGTTAAGGAGCTTAGATATGCGGATTCAATTTATTGGTAACCGTGTAAGGAAGGGTGCTAGAGTACCTTAACTAGGTTCATCAAGCAGTGGGAGGAGCCACATTTCACGTGTGGCAGGATTCAGTGATGCATATGACATTTGTAATAACAATAACAACAAACATTTTCTGAACACAGGTGCTGTAGTTTTTGTCACTTAACTTTTTTAAGTGGAGGTTAAAGAGTTTAACGATATAAAGATTCAGACTCCTGTGACTACTAAGTCATAATAAGAATCACAAAATTTTTGATATTCAAATGAATTTGGAACAAACCTGACCAACAGAAGGAAAAAAAAAAATTCTGAAACATTCCTTTGTGTCCAAATTATGGATCTGGCAATATTCTCAGGGGCACCAAAGAAGGTTGTGCAATACTCAACCTGTGTGGCCCTGGATTTCAAGGTAGAATAGCCACAAAAAGCCACATGCTTCCTTTCCTCTTGTCCTTTTTATTGTCCTAATCATCTTACTTCCTGAGTCATTCCTGCCTGTAGTATATTGTGGCCATCTGGTGGAACTCAGAGTCATGGCCCCTGGTCAGACTAATATATAAAATTGAGGTCACAGTAGACCCATCTGTCCTAAAGCACAAAGTTGAACTTCACTCCAGAAACTCTGGAGGAGTAACTTTCCATTTGGCTACAGTTATTTACAGGGTGCCTATTATTACAGACTGGCAAAGAGTGGAGGAGGATGGCTTAGTGAGAGGCTTTGTTCTGTATCTACACAGTGCTTCTGAAAGTTTTCTTCTTTGTGGGAGCCTGTCCCCGTCACTACCTATCGCCTACCTTCTGAGACATATAATAAGGTTAGTGAAATCTCCCAATTGTTTACTTAGCCCACTTAGTTTACTTCTCTCTGATCCAGAATCCCAAGCGCAAGGTCCTGAAGAAGAGAGGTATAGGTAGAAGTAACCGTTGTAATAAAAACTCCTTATTTTTATTTTACAGACGTGGAAGCTCAGGTTGAAAGAGCTTAAAATACTTGCCCAAGGTCTTAGAGCTGGAGTAGAAGAAAGAATCTGGAGTTGAGCCCTGAACCACCGAACTCTTGCCCCTGGTCTCTGAAGAAAGGAGATTTTTATTACCTGATTGAGCACTGAGGCAGACGCCCTTCGAGCAAGGCAACAAAGTCGTGGATACAGGTCAAGGCAAGCCTTGGAAAGTGGGATAAAGCCCCCAGCGAAACCCTTGGGAGTCAATGAAAGGAGGAGCAGCTATGAATTGAGATGATTCAGGGAAAACTTTGGAGTCAGTAAGCGTCAGGCTAGATTCAGATGGCCAGGAGAGAGAGATGGGAATTCCTCTGCTGTCTGAGCATCTCCTTGCTGTCCAGGGTTGCCAGCCAGACTGAGCACAGCCACGCCTCTTGCCTCTCATAGTTGCCATCTGTCCCATGGCTCTGGCAGAGGCCAAACTCAGCCTGCATCACTTCCAGAGTTCCTTGCTTTTGCAAATCATCCCGAGGTGAGCCACAGAGGAGTGTCCTCTAAATGACTGCACAGCCCCAAATAAATGACTTTCCTGGAGGAAAGATGACAGCTGAGGAAGCTGCTTACAGGGAGGAGGTGCATGCGGGCTCACCTGCCCTCTCTTCCTACATCCCCAAGCACCACGTGCCACCCGCCGCCTCCTCCCCATCTGGAAGAAGGAGGAGACGGGTGGTAGCCTTATTAAAGCCTGGCACAGGGCCAGTCTTGCTCAAGCTGTCTTTATTATCCAGTCTTTGGAAAGCATCTTGAAAATAAACAGTGTCTCCTATCATGTGTGTAGCACTTAGCAAATTGGAAGTGCTTAACAAAAGTCAATGAACCCAACATAAACCCTGACTATTAATATATATGTCCGACAGACACTGAATGTTCAAGTCAATAAGAAAATTCACATCTTGAGATCTTCAGGTTTTCACTGAATAAGCATTACATTGAATTGAACAATGATTTTAATGCAGATTTGTGGTAATATTCACTACAAATATGCATTAAAATGATTTTGAATGCATAATTATTTTGCAGAGCACTGATTCTAAATGAAGGGACAATTAATTTAAGCTTTAGCCTTGTCATATCCCATTTAAATGTTTCTAGTGATGCTCCCATAATCATGATACCACATTACTTATAAATAAAAATCCTTATTGAGGACTATCATATATCATTTCTACTAAAATTATTAAATAAATGCTAGTATTAAAATTGTACAAATGGTAGGTAGAGGAAAACTTTAATGTGGGAGAGGTTTTTTTCTGATCATTGATTATTTTCTTTTTTTTTTAAATAATTTTAGAAAATTTGCAAGAAGAGTACAAAAATTCCTGTATATCCTGCACCCAGATTCCCTAACTGTTAACCTTTTACCATATGTGCTTCATCTCTCCCTGTGTATATGTACATATGTATACACACACACACATATATATGCATATTTGTACAAATTATTGTTTTTCTGAACCAAATACAAGTAAATTACAACCATGATGTCCCTTTACTCCTTAAATAACCACTATAATTACTAAAATCAGGATATTAACAGAATATTAATCAATTACTATTATCAAATCTTCAGACCTTATTTATATTTTACCAATTGTCCCCATTACTACCTGCAAAACAGAAAAAATGAATCCTTCCTTACCTTCATTAAAAAAAGTCTTAGTTGCATATCATATCTCTATCAGAAACTAATGTATGGATTAATATAAAATGGGATTCAACCAGGTATCATTGTAGGACCATATATGTGATTGAAACATTAAGCAATGTGATCATTTCCTTAATAAAAATCTCAAAACATTTTTATGATTGAGTCCCTTCCTCCATTAATATGTGTGGTTGCAATAAATGAATGAATGACAAAGTAATTAAAATTTGATGATGCTACTTTATCTTAAAACATCTGAAATTATCATCTGCTTCTAAAGACAAAATTATTTTCAAAAATCTAATATAAATCCCTAGCTGGTTGAAGATAAGTGAGAAAGAATTACACGGACAGAGGCCCACTGGAAAGGGCATCACCCGGGGAGTAGGTTGGCTTTGACCTGCCATGAAATAAGCTTCTTACCACTGGTGTTATTACTTACCATGTGCAATCTACCGTCAAGAAGACTGATGGGAAATGAGACAGCCCCAGTGGCAGAGGACTTCACACCAGAATAGTGAAATGTCTTTTAGTACCAGCAACATGGCATGACTTGTGCTTTAGCAGAGTATGGTATGTAATGTTTATTTTTGCTTTTTAATGAAATCCTTGTAGTATGAAGAGGGGAATCTAGGGCACCTGGGTGGCTCAGTCGTTAAGCGTCTGCCTTTGGCTCAGGTCACGATCCCGGGGTCCTGGGATCGAGCCCCACATCGGGCTCCCTGCTCCGCGGGAAGCCTGCTTCTCCCTCCCCCACCCCCCTGCTTGTGTTCCTTCTCTCGCTGTCTCTCTGTCAGATAAATAAATAAAAGCTTTAAAAAAAAAAAGGGGGGGGAATCTAGTCAATATAAATTATCAGATCACTTTCAGAAAGAACTGGCAATATTTACACAGCAGCCTTATCCCTTGATCCAGGAATTCCACTCCTGACATTTCTCCCCAAAAAATAGTCTTTTTTTTTTTAAGGTTTTATTTATTTATTTATTTGAGAGAGAGAGAGAGCACATGCGTGAGTGGGGGAAGGGACAGAGGGAGGAGGAAGAGAGAATCTCAAGCAGACTCCACGCTGAGTGCAGAGCCCCATTTCAGGGCTCAGTCTCACAACCCTGAGATCATGACCTGAGCCAAAACCAAGAGTAGGGCACCTAACCAACTGAGCCATCCAGGTGCCTCTCCCCCCAAAATTGTCTTAATTACAACAAAACCTTAGACACAAAGTTGTCCATTACCTCATGACCAAGAGTAGTAAAAAACCAAAAAACTAAAACAAAACAGCAAAGGGAAAAAAAAAACCCTAAAAGTTTAAAAGTACAGGAAAGGCAAGGCAAATTATTATACACTCACAAGATAAAATGGGATACAGCCATAAATAAAGTGTATTAAGTAAAAAGGCAGTAGCAATGGAAAGTACGTAGGTTGAGAAATTTAGTAAAAGTGAGTTTCAAAATTGAATACATAATATGATCTCAGGCATATGAAAAACAAAAAAAAAGGCATAGGAAAATAAGTCAACCTGCTAACAGGGTGATACCTGGCTTGTCCGAACCCTCCACTGGCAATGAGTAAGGATTAGCCCAAGGGGCCTCACCACCCAGCCCATTTCTGATCTCCGTTCATACTGGCCACTCTTCAGTTCCTGGTTTTGTGAAACAGAATAAGAGGAAACAAATCAGAAACAAGCAAGGAGGGTTTAGGATGCTTGCTGCAAATACTGCAACGAGTGGCCTTAAGGGCTGGGTGGGTGAGATTGTTGAGCTCCTTTGTAGGTACAGAAACTTGATAGACAGAGTTGGTATTACAAATGACTTTTTCCCTGTTTTCATTATGTTCCAGTTTTCAAGGTGGAACAATTATTAGTTTTATAATAAGAATTTATAAAAGATTTAAGAAAATTAGCCCTTTGCTAAATGTCTTTATGGTACATAAAATGATGTGAATTGTAAGAATAGAAGAAAAAAATTATCTATTGAGTTTTTTTTTTTTTCTGTTCTGCAGCTGGAACTGAGAAAAGGACTTTCACAAATGAAATATAAATACAATCTCATTTAATACCATATTCTATTTCTGTATTTTGATTATATGCCCATGCATATTTGCTCAAGCCTAACATCTACAGCCATTTATATGCCTCCCTCTCCCTAATCCCTCAATTAAATCTATTACAAATTGCTGCCAATTTGATAATAATTTTTTTCCAATTTTCCCTCTCTTTTTCATCCCTGCGTTGCATCCCTCATTATCTTATGAGTCAGTTGGCTCTAGACTATGCTGGGTGAGAAACGAAGTCTGAAATCTCCTTGGCATAACAGAGTACAGGTTTATTTCTCTCACACACAAGGGCCAGTGGGAGAGAGTTAATTCTCTATTGTTGCTGTCCTCTGTGTCATGACAACAATTCAGGCTGTTTCTAACTTGAGGGAGAACATCCTCTCAACAGTGGTACCCACGACTACCTTGCAGAAAAGGAAGAGACAGGATAGAGAAGCCACACTCATTTTTCTCTGATTCAGCCTGGAAGTGGCAAAGGTGACCAAAACTGGTCATGGTTACATGGTCCTAACCTAAATGAAAAGGAGGACAGGAAGCGAGGGGCACTCATGAGCATCCAGTGAGTGTCAGGTCCCCCCACCACAGTCTCCTCTGTGTTCTGCCTTAAATCTCCCCTCCACGCTGCCACTAGACTTCTTCTCTCTAAGTGTAAGCTGACTGGGAGAGAAGTCTAGTGGCAGCGTGGAGGGGGAGATTTAAGGCAGAACAGGGGGAGACGAACCATGAGAGACTATGACTCTGAGAAACAAACTGGGGGTTTTAGAGGGGAGGGGGTAGGAGGATGGGTTAGCCTGGTGATGGGTATTAAAGAGGGCACGTACCGAATGGAGCACTGGGTGTTATACGCAAACAATGAATCATGGAACACTACATCAAAAACTAATGATGTAATGTATGGTGATTAACATAACATAATAAAATTTTTGAAAAAAAAGAAGAAGAAAAAAATAGTCATGTAGAGTAGAATTTTTCAAACCCCTATTATTTGGTAGAAGTAAATTTTTCCACCACTTGATCTGAGTACACACATGAATATGTACATAAATTTAAAATATTTTAAACTACTAAAAATGCGCAAGCAAATATTTTATATACAGTTTCTTGTATCAAAGTTTCTGTTTCATAAAAATACATATTATTCTCACTGTCCTTTGTATTTATATAAATGTCAAACATTTAAAGTACACTAGTAACATTTTATTTTTATTGGGTTTATATAATTGGCATTCTAGGTTGGATTTTATTATGGTGGTAGGGAAGAGGGTCAGAGAGTTAAATACAGGTGGGAAACACGGACCAGTGCATTGAGCTCCAATCGTGAGAATAGCTTCTGCTTGTATCTTCAGCCTGGCTCTTTGCTCTTTTCACCTTCCAACATTATTCTCCAAAAATTCTGAACTGCATGTAGTTTCTCTAGGACATTATGTTACTTCCTCTTCCTAGAGCAATATCCTCTTTTCCCACCCCACCTTACCCAAAAACTTCCTGCCAGTATTTCAAGACTCTGATAGGATATTGTTTGGGCTGCTTCTGTGTTCTGATAGCTCCCTGTTTACAATGCATTCAAAATTTGTGTTTATAACTTATCCCCCTACTTTCTTTCTGTAATTCCTTAGGGTCATCTTTATTCCTTGAACTGTAGCCCAGAGCTGGCCTATAGTGGTCTCTCAATACATGTTTATAAGATGCTGAAGTGCACATTTATTTAGTCAGTCATTCAATAAATTTTAGTGAACACATTATATTCCAGGCACTGTTCAATACACTGTAAACTTGGAGTCAAATAGGCAAGTCCATTATCCTTGAGAAGGACCTACCATAAGATGGCAACAATCCTAAGCATAAGACATCCTCCATGTCAATCATTTTTATCATGTACAGCAAGCATTTAATATCTAAAACTTTCTCCTAGTCAATAAGATTTTAACAGTGATTCACACATCAATAGGTGCAGAAAAGTAAACAATAGGTATTCACAATAAGCTTAGAACAGAATTCACAGGGAAATACTTGGCAAAGGCTGGATTTCTTCTGGCAAATCAATTCCATCTCTGATCTAGAAAATTTCAGAAGTCTAGAAACCATTTCTTCTCCCAGAATTCTTTGCCAACAAGATTCCTCAAATGAAGGTTGCTTCTCCTGACCAAAAGTATTTGGTATTAGAAGGGATTCTGGGAAATAGAACATCAAATTTAGGCACCTAGGACTGTTTATCTAACCTAGTTAGATTTGAAGGCAATGATGACTTCAGTGCCAGCAGAAATATGAATATTGATCATTCATGGCATGCAAGTGGCAAAGTACTTAGTTAAATTATCAGCTGTAGTTTCCAGGAAAAAATACCTACTAAATCTCGTTTGTCAGCAGAATCTGGCTCTCTCCCCTATCTTACGGGTTTGCCATCCCCATAACTGAAAACTCTCTGAAGACCTCACTTGATTAATAAGAATAGGATGGGCTATGACAAAGTAACAGTAACCATAAGACCTCAGTGACTTAACGTAACAAGAGTATGTTTCTCTTTCATGTTACTTGTCTGGTGAAGATAAGCAGGGACTTTGTTCCACATAGATGCTTATGGCCCCAGATTGGCTGAAGTTCAATCAACTAGCAGCTGGACTGGTGGAGCACATGGTAGCCATTGGTGGGGAAGAGGCAAAGGGAGAATCCCAAACCAGCTCTCAAACACCTCAGCCTAAAAGTATCACAGATTCCTCTTTGTTAGTTCACAACCTCAGGAAATCAAAAATCTAAAACCAGCTCCTTACAAGGAGGGCAGGGAGAGGCCAAAGGAAGAGGAGACCACTCCAGATTGGTAGGTGGCAGGTTTAATAAGCAAGGGAACTTACTCATGAGGCTTGTCCTGGGTGGCCACAGGATGAGTAGATCTCCCCACTCGCCTGCCAGAATCTTAAAAGTTTACCATGAGAGACTATGGACTCTGAGAAACAAACTGAGGGTTCTAGAGGGGAGGGGGGTGGGGGGAGGGTTTAGCCTGGTGATGGGTATTAAGGAGGGCACAAATTGAATGGAACACTGGGTGTTATATGCAAACAATGAATCATGGAACACTACATCAAATAAATAAATAAATAAATAAATAGGGGGGAAAAAGTTTATATAGAGGCTTTAACTGTCCATATACTGTCCAGATGGTCCGAACAACACCTTGCTATCTCAAGGCTGTGTCATTGGGCAGCTCCCACTGTGGAACAGTAGGCAGAGGGTGCATTCCAAGGACAGGGGAGGGGATGAGGAGCATCTGATTGCCCAGGTTCAGCTCATGGGCCAACCAGAGGTCACGTCCTCTCAAGTGACTTCCTCTAACACTTCTGTTCATAGCACATTTACCAGAACTAGGAACACCATCATTGCAAGGAGACTAAAAAGTATGGTGGAGCATGGAGTTATTCGGTGAGAAGAAAATATCTCTTCCACAACACCAGAAGCAGTTTCCTTGCAAGGGGGTGATGGTGTTTCTCAGGACCTACCTACAGCTTTCCAGATTGACTCTGGATTCCATAACTAGAGTCAGATACCAACAAACTCCAAAACCTTCATCACAAGTCTCAATCAAGGAGAAACAGGTTATACGTGGAAATAATTGAAAGATTCTACCAAACTATATCAGGAAAAATATAGGGAGCATGATAGGAATGAACTCTAAAGGTAGTAGACCAGGCAAGAACAAATATAGTATTGTACTAAGTCAAATTTATTGATATACATACATTTACTAAAAAATGTGGATTCAGTATGTTAACTGAAACAGCCAGATATTTTTAACAATTTGCTGTAATGGTTTTTTCTTTGTCTGATACCTGGATTCAACCATAATTTTCTTCAATAATATAGAGCAGTATTTCTCAACCAGGGAGAATTTTGCTCCCCTGGTTCCTTCCCATGGGACATTTGTCAATGTCTGGAGACAATTCTGACTGTCATAAATGGAAGGGAGGAGCTACTGGCATCTAATGGGTAGAGGCCAGGGATGTTGATAAACATCCTACAATGCACATGGCAGCCCTCACAACAAAGAATTATTTGATCCAAAATACCAGTCATGCCAAGGTTGAGAAATCCTAATTATAGAGAAATTTGGAAGCTTGATGAAATTGAGAAGCAATGAACAGGTTAGAGTAGATTTATCATGGAGAACACTTATCTATTTCTTTTCTTTTTTTTTTTTAAGATTTTATTTATTCATTTATTTTTAAACTTTATTTTATTATGTTTTGTTAGTCACCATACATTACATCATTAGTTTTTGATGTAGTGTTCCATGATTCATTGTTTGCGTATAACACCCAGTGCTCCATTCAATACGTGCCCTCTTTAATACCCATCACCAGGCTAACCCATCCCCCCACCCTCCTCCCCTCTAGAACCCTCAGTTTGTTTCTCAGAGTCCATAGTCTCTCATGGTTTGTCTCCCCCTCCGATTTTGCCCCCTTCATTTTTCCCTTCCTACTATCTTCTTTTTTTTTTTTAACATATAATGTATTATTTGTTTCAGAGGTAGAGGTCTGTGATTCATCAGTCTTACCCAGTTCACAGCACTCACCATAGCTCACCCAATGTCTATCACTCAGCCACCCACCCTATCCCTCTCACCCCTACAACTCCAGCAACCCTCAGTTTGTTTCCTAAGATTAACAGTGGAATATTATGCAGCCATCAAAAAAACGAAATCTTGCCATTTGCAACGACGTGGATGGAACTAGAGGGTACTATGCTGAGCGAAATAAGTCAATCAGAGAAAGACAAGTATCATATGATCTCACTGATATGAGGAATTCTTAATCTCAGGAAACACTTATCTATTTCTAACTATGTCACCTAGGACAGCCCAAAGGATACTTCCTTCTCCAAGGCATTAAGGAATACATTGCTGGGAGCACAGGATATTTGGTAAAGCTCTGCACTGGCTGTCTTCTGACAACTGGCAATGACAAAGGGAGAGATTATCACTGAGAGGGGTTCTCTAATAATCAGTGTGGATGATGGGATCTTACAGTGCAGATGCTACTTGACAGCCAGAGAGGGGCAGCAGGCCTGGGGAAATAATCGGGGATCTGTGACTAGTGACTAGTGACTAGTGACTACAACTGATCATGGTGTCTAGGACTGAAATTGATGGGCAGCCTACTAAAATATTACTCATTTTGTAGACACCAAAAATTCGAGGTACTGTAAACAGAGCTGAGATTAAGGCCCCAGTTTTTCCAGCCTTTCACTGAATTCTCACACTGGAGCCAGGTTCCCTTGAGGAAGGAACCAAAGACACTGCCACATGTTTATACAGTAGATCCTCTTTCTAGGCTTCCCAAAAGAACTTGCATCCATTTACCAAGGGACTATGTATAGGGGAAAGGGGACATACTAATATTTTTGAGGATTCTTGAGCATTGGCCCTGAACTGACACTCAAACACCTAATGGTCCAATGTTACTAGTCGCTCATCAGAGTGGAGGTTCACCGAGCCCAGTTGTAACTCCCTTCCCTAACAGGAGAGCCAACTAAATGTTACCCTATTCCCAGGACAACTTCAGTGACTATTCACTTGCAAGGTGCACGGATGGTGATTCCTAACACAGTGCCATTAACTCACCTAACTGAATGTATGAATGAGTTTTTCACATTGATGATGAAATATCAAAAATCCAATCAGGTGGTGACTGCAACTGTAGCTACTATTCTCTAGGCAAAGTCCTGGAGAAGGTGAAAGAATTTCCAGGAGAGGAATTGAACCTGTAACCAAGCAGAATATTTCAGAGACCTGACTAGAAACTGTCCTTGCCTTTCTGAGGAAGTCTAGAGCAGCTAAGAGCCCAGTCCATGCCTAGTGACAAAATTAAGGAGGGGTAGGGATGGCCAAAAACCAATAGTGATCCCTAAAACCATAGTGAGGACAGGATAACAGAAAGTGTCAATTAATGCCACTAATTAATGAGATTAATGCCACTTTAAATTTGTGCCACCATTGTAGGACTGTGAATGAGACTACAGGGCTAGCTTAAGTGTATCTCATGTGTACCCAGAGATTCTCTCACCTGCAAAAAAATAAATATATATGTATAGAGCATTTGTGGGGCTGTAATAGGGAAGGATGTGGCCAGATAAGAAAAACTAGGCAATGGGCGCACCTGGGTGGAGCAGTTGGTTAAGTGGCCAAGTCTTGGTTCGGCTCAGGTCATGATCTCAGGGTCATGAAATTGAGCCCTGTGCCAGGCTCCATGCTCAGCGGGGAGTCTGATTAAGTTTCTTTCTCCATCTCCCTCTGCCCCTCTCCCCACCTGCTCATGCATGCACTCTCTCAAATAAAAACATAAATCTTAAAAAAAAAAGAAAGGAAGGAAGGAAGAAAAAGAAAGAAAGAAAGAAAGAAGAAAAAGAAAGAAAGAAAGAAAGAAGAAAGAAAGAAAGAAAGAAAGAAAGAAAGAAAGAAAGAAAGAAAGAAAAGATAGCAATGGACTTTGGTTCCAAGGGTCTGAGCTTCAGATAGCCTTGTCTCAGGTAAGGTCATAAAAGGGTTGCCTTAGGCAATTAGCAATGTATACCTATCTAAGGGAACCCTGCGCTTGGGGGCTCCCCCAAGGAATATCTCATGTTATTACAAACAGAGTTGCCCAGAAGTGACATTCCCAAAGACTTTATTATTTTCATATAAGCCATTATCACAAGCAGAAGAGCTTCAAAAGGCATAATGTAGGAACTATTTAAATGGCAATAGATATAAATTATTTCTTTCATTGCAAAAAAACTACCCAATTTATATGATTGGTAGGCAATATCTTTAATATGCTCATTTCAGCGGCATCTGTGGAAGGGAGACAATGAAGCACTAAGTGGATAGTGTATTATCCCCGGGAGTCAGGCAGGCACCTAAAGATGCACATTAAAAAATTTCATGTCCTATTTGGACAGAAATATGGGTCTTCTAGGATTATAGTGGATTATCATAAACTCATTAGGTGGTGTCTCCAACAGAATCATGTGCTACACTACCATAATTAGATTTCTACATCATACGAAACACAAAAATAAAACTTGGAACACTCAATTTATAGGAAAAGTCATTTTAGCATCCTATGGGGAAGTCCCTGAGGCCACTCCAAATGATAAGCCACTTAAAAGATTTGCCTACTATTATCATGTAGACACAAAGCCCATAAACCATAACACTAACTCAATGTTTCTCCAAAGGCTTGAAGGACTTCGTAAATTGTCTTAAAATCACAACTTACTACTGAAGGTGAATGTGGTTACTGTTCTAAGTATAACGAACCATATATCATTTTTCCAATATCCCAGTTACTTACATGAGGAGTTTTTGGTTAGGATAAAGGTCAGTGTTTTGTGTTCTCAGCAAGAGGACTGTAGCTGATTCCAGAGAAGTGGAGAAATGTACTTTGTTATTGGTGTGATTTATTTTGGGCACCTTGATTTTTAGACTTCATTCCAAAATGGACTCATCTTGTCATTTAATAACATCCTAACGTTCAAGCTGCTCAGCCAATTCTGAGAAAGAACTAATCCATTTCAGCATCAGCAGCAAGATGGACACTCTGGTAGAGCAGGTGTGCTCTCTTCTCTGTAATTACTTTCAGCTCTTGCTTTGCCCTTTACTGTCTGTTTGAAATTTAACCTTAATGTAATCAGAATGGCATTTACCCAGGGATCAGCTCCAGATTGTGTGAAACTCACAAAAATAAAGGTTATGACATAGTAAGTCTACTAATTGCTTTCTGTGACTAGAATTGACTAACGGTTATCTTTGAGTAGAACAAGTTAAGAATACCACATATTTTTCTTGAGGTAGGAGAAATTAATCATTCCTCTTCTCATTTTGCCCCTTGCCACCAACCACCACGTTAGCCTATACTATGACCTCAGGGTAACAATCCAGAGTTCTGACACAGAGAGCATAGAGAATGGCCCATTCTATTGAAACATAAATGGTGTAACTGTGAGACGCTAGCCAGATAGTCAGAGGTAGAGACCAAGTTGGCATCTGGAAAGGCAGGGCTGGAGCATGGGAGAATGTTAAGGATGGAGTGTCCAAACACAGCAAACATGGAATCAAGAAGTGTTCCAGATCTTCCATGCTCTGCTGCCAGAGCCCAGCCTTAGATGAGAACTAAATGCTCATTTTCTTTCTAACAATAATAGCTAGATTTGCTTACTCGAGTACTTTACAAATGTTGCAGGATAAAGAAAATTTTACCATTTAAATAGCTCCTGAATTGCTCCTAAAAGAATTTTCTCTGGAGGAATCTTACTAAGAAATTAGGGGGGAAAGCTCCTATTAAGGCTCTGTTTTTGAGTGTCTTCTAGACTTCAGAGGAGAGAGAAAGCTTCCCTATATAATCCACCTGGAAATTTGACTCCTGCAAGTGAACAGCAGACAGAAGAGATGAGAGGGAGGGAGGAGTAGCAGCGTGGAGAGAGACTCAAAACTTGGAGAATGTGGGGCGCCTGGGTGGCTCAGTTGGTTAAGCGACTGCCTTCGGCTCAGGTCATGATCCTGGAGTCCCTGGATCGAGTCCCGCATCGGGCTCCCTGCTCAGCAAGGAACCTGCTTCTCCCTCTGACCCTCCCCCCTCTCATGTGCTCTCTCTCTCTCATTCTGTCTCAAATAAAAAAAAAAAAAAAATCTTAAAAAAAAAATAAAAATAA
This sequence comes from Leptonychotes weddellii, assembly GCF_054177405.1. Taxonomy (NCBI): domain Eukaryota; kingdom Metazoa; phylum Chordata; class Mammalia; order Carnivora; family Phocidae; genus Leptonychotes; species Leptonychotes weddellii. The sequence goes on from NC_138376.1 coordinate 112,324,268, forward strand.
GAAAACTTGGAGAATGTGAAATTCAGCAGAGAAACAGTGTGGAGAGGGTGTTGCTGACTATTCCCTCCAGGTTGTTGAAATTGCTGATATAATCTCCCCTCCACTGCACTCTTCTCCCTACCAATTTTCCACAAAAATCATTGAATGATTTTTTGATGGTGGCTTTTTAATTGTATTTTAATTTTTTTTTAAGTTTTTCTGAGGAAGCCACAGAAAGAAGAGAGGTCCTTTAGAGTGAGTATAGCATACATAGAAGCTGCTAAGGAGCACACAGAAGAGGCGAACCAAGTGACCTAAGAATGTAAAATCTGAGGGGGTAAAGAGATTCAGAGAAAGCCTTCAGACTTTTGAATATTGTAAAGCCAGCAAAGGTTTAAACCAATTTGCCCTAGAACTGGAGGGGTAGATAGGCCTCAGGTTGACATCTTGGTAATGAAACCATTTCATTCAATCCTCGTATCTGTATGAGAAAGATTCTGTTGTTAGCTGCATTCTCTAGATGAGGAAATTCAGACCCAGAATCATCCCCAATGTCACGTATCTAGTAAACTGCAGAGCAGGATTACAATACTAACTCTAACTACTGTGGCCATAATCAACCAGTATAATACAAACTTTTTGTTTCATATTTTGAGACTGAATCTTCACACAGCCAAATCCTGCCCATCTCTTTAGATTCATTTTCCTCCCCCAAACTACACTGATGCCTCCCACTCTGAATTCCACATCCCTCATTGACTGTTTAAAGTTCAGCATATAAACATAATCAGATCTTGCCCATTTTTATAACAAGGCAACTTCTTCAACTGTTTTCCTAATTCCTTCTGCTTTCTATCAATTGTCTTGAGATGCTGCCTGTACTTTCCATCCTCTTTTCTATTCACTTTTCTGCCTATTGTCTCCACCTTGCTAAGTGATAGCCTCCTAATCCCAACACTCAACAGTCACCATCAGACTTCACCTCATAAACTGTTTCCTCTGTAGCATCTGACACTGTTCACAAAGCCCCATCTCCACCTCTGTGGCATCTTAGATTTGGCTTCATACTTGCATCTTACCCCTCCATCTATCGCCTTCCTATATTCCTCTTTTTTCAGTCATTCCTAAAATGCTTATGTGCCCAGAGGTTTCTGCTGTTCTTAATTTCTACCTGGGTATTTACCCCAGAGTCAGTAGCTAAGCTTCATATTGTCCTAAGGAAGCCTCCTGGAATGAATACAAATTATTTTGCATATGTACATTTTTTTCTAGGCAAAGGATTCTCTCATTCAATATTATTTATTTCCATAAATATTTGCAGAGGATCTGCATTGTGTTAGGCACTCTTCTAGGTTCTCAAAATAAGGGAATTTTAAAAAGCAGGAAAGAATATCCAATAGAAAAAAGGCAGTCTCTTCAACAAATGGTGCTGGGAAAATTGGACAGCCACATACAGAAGAATGAAACTAGACCACTCTCTTACACCCTACACAAAGATAAACTCAAAATGGATGAAAGACCTCAGTGTAAGACAGGAATCCATCAAAATCCTAGAGGAGAACATAGGCAGTAACCTCTTCAACATCGGCCACAGTCTTTTAAGACATGTCTCTAAAGGCAAGGGAAACAAAAGCAAAAATGAACTTTTGGGACTTCATCAAAATAAAAAGCTTATGCACAGCAAAGGAAACAATCAACATAACTAAAAGGCAACCTTCAGAATGGGAGAGGATATTTGCAAATGACATATCTGATAAAGGGTTAGTATTTGAAATATATAAAGAACTTATAAAACTCAGCGTCCAAAAAAGAAATAATCCAGTTAAAAAAAAACTGGCAGAAGACAGGAATACACATTTTTCCAAAAGAGATACAGAGATGGCTAACAGACACAGGAAAAGATGCTCAACATCACTCATCATCAGGGAAATACAAATCTAAACCACAATGAGATACCACCTTACACCAGTTAGAATGGCAAAAATTAACAAGACAGGAAACATTTGCACTACTAGGTATTTACCTGAAAGCTGCAATAATACTGATTCGAAGGTATACATGCACGCTGAAGTTTATAGCAGCATTATCAATAATAGCCGAAGTATGGAAAGAGTCCAAATGTCCACTGACTGATGAAAGGATAAAGATGTTCTGGTGTATATATATATAAATATATGTATATATATGCAATGGAATATTACTTAACCATAAAAAAGAATGAAATCTTGCTATTTGCAACAATGTGGATGGAGCTAAAGAGTACTATGTTAAGTGATATAAGTCAACCAGGAAAAGACAAATATCATGTGATTTCACTCATATGTGGAATTTAAGAAACAAAACAGGTGAACATGGCAGGGGCAAAGAGATAGGGACAAACCAGAAAACAGACTGTGAACCATAAAGAAGAAACTGAGGATTACTGGAGGGGAGTGAGTTGAGGTGGGTTAAATGGGTGATGGATATTAAGGAGGGCACTTGTGATGAGCACTGGGTGTTGTATGTAAGTGATGAATCACTAAATTCTATACCTGAAACTAATATTACACTGAAATTTAAATAAAAACTTGGAAAAAGAAAATTTAAAAAACCTACAAAGATCCTTGTGAACTTATATTAGGCAAAAAGCTATGAACACAATAAATAAGTAAATTATACAATATATGAAAAATGATAAGGGCTACATAAAAAGTAGGACAAGGTAAAGGGGATCACAAAGACCCAGGGGAGCGGGAAGGCAGCTGGTAAGCCTAAAATGGTAGTTAGGGTAGATTTCATTGAGAAGGTAATGGTTATTCAAAGACTTGAAAGACATGAGGATTTAGTCATGTATATAACAAGTAAAGCAGAAGGAACAGCAAGTGCAAAGGTCCTAAGGCACGAACATGCTTGAAGTGCTCAAGGAACAACAGGGGAACAAGGGGAGCATAGTAAGGAGATGAGCTCAAAAAGATGATGGTGACCCAGGTAATGCAGGGAGTTTTAGATTATTGTAAGTACTTTTACTCTGAGTGAAATAAACAGCCACTGTAGCATTTTGAGCTTAGAAGTTATGCTATGTGGCTTGTGTAGAAGAAGCCCTCTGGCTGGTATATTCAGTATGGATGTAAAGTTGCAGGAGTAGAAGTAGGAGACCAATCAGGAGGCTATGGCAGTTATCTGCACAAGAGGCGGTAGTGGTTTACACAGGATGCAAATGCTGATGTGCAAGAAGTGGTCAGTTCCTATTTATGTTTGGAAGTTATACCCAACAGTATTTCCAAACAGACTGGATATAGGATATGAGAGACAAAAAAGAGTTAAGTACAACTCAAGATTGTTGACCTTAGCATCTTGAAAAATGGAGCTGCCATCACCCGAGATGAGGAACTGTGGGTAGACAATGTTGAGGGGAGACAGATGGTTGGAAGATCCATTTGGGACCTGGAGAGCTTGAAGTGTCTACTACACAACTAGGTGGAAATATTAAGCAAGCAGTTGAATATACAAGTCTGGAATTCAGAAGAACAGTCTAGACAGAAGTTATAAATTTAGGAGTCATTAGCATACACCCAGTATTTAAAGTTATGTAACAGGATGATATGACTAAGAAAATGAGTTTTGATGGGAAACAGAAAAGGACCAAAAACTGAGACCTAGGGCAATCAAATATTAAGAGGTAAGATACCAGCAAAGACAATTTAGAAGGAGGAACCAGCAATGGAGGAGAAAAACAAAGAAGGATGCCAGAAGCCAAAGGAAGTAACAAAGAGGAGGGAGTCATCAGCTATGTCAAGTGCTACAGAAAAGGACAGTGAGAGCTGAAGTGGGTTTCATGGAGGTTCCTGGTCACTTTGACAAGGGCAATTTTGGTGGAGATGAAGACCTGATTGGAGGAGGATTAAGAATGAACAGAAGAAGTGAAATTGGAATTTTGCAGCAAAGAGGAGCAAAATGACGGTGAGAGAGAAGGTTATTTTTTTAATGGAGAACTATTTTAGTTTGTGTGTTGATGAGAATGGTTGAACAGAGAGTGGAAAATTGATGAGAAAGAGAGAGGAGATTGCTGAAGTGATGTCCTTGAGTAGCAAGAGGACAGAGGATCTAGTGCATACATATTTGGAATGTCTGGCTTTCAATATGAATGTGGAGACTTTATGGCAATGGACAAGAAAGCAGAGTATGTGTACTAGATTCTGATGGGGGGATAGAGGTGATGGAGGGGTTCTGTCGATGTTTTCAGATAAATTATCCAATTATCTAATTTTCTCAGTGAAATAGATAGCAAATTCATCTCCTGAGAATAAAGAAGGGATTAGGGGTTGTTTGGGGAAGGGGGGGTTGAGGAAATGAAAGAAGATAGAAATAGCCATCTAGTACAATAAGATATAAGGATATCTTATCTGATTGCCAGGTAGCACTTGAAAGACCCACCTGAAATCCAAGGTCAAGAAAGTAAAAATGAGGCCAGGCAGTGTGGTTGTGTGTTGTTGTTGTTTACAATCACAATCTGTTGCACAGGCACTAAAAGTAGGCAAAGGATTGGCCTTAATCAGGATTACTGTTTGTCAAGTATGTACAATGAAGCAAGAGGGAGCAAGAAAGTGATTAAAATGATTGACCATAAATTTAAGGTGCATAAGCAGGGATCCTGAGTATTGAAGGAGTAAGGGATAGTGAAAAAATGGTGAAATACTATTTAATGAAAAAGATGTAAACACAGGATTGTAGGTCCTGGGAGGCACAGACACATCTTTGGAGTTAGTACACTAGAGGGAATGAGTTATAAAAGTAGTGGTCAGAGAGTAGGATGGATGAAATTAGGGTTTTGGAGGAGTAAAATGTATTGATAAGGACAATATCTAGGGTATGATCATGAGAGTGATCAGGTTGTCAAAGAATTTAAAACCTGCAAAATGGTGACGATCCAGGTCTCTACATCTTTTCTGCATTTACTACCCTGGCTCTAAATAGTGCATGTTTTGAGATAATGTCCTGTCTATGCATCCAGCTGAGATACTCTCTACCTGTTGGCTATCTCCATTGGGATGCAGAACAAGTACTTCAAACATATGCTCTGGGGTTAACTCATTGTTTTACCCTTTCCCTGTCCCCTCCAGAGAATGTGTCGTTCATCCATTCCAGCTAAGGCAGAAATCAAGACTTAACTGGACCTCCTTCCCTAACCAGCAACATTAAAATAATTCACTATCTACATTTAAACTGTCTTCTTTCTCCAGTCCCACTCTCACAGGTTGAAATTTATACCCTCAAAATTTCAAAACTGGATTACTGAAGCAGCTTCCCAGCCTCTTTTCTATGGTTTTGTCCATTTTCAAAGCCATTAGCCACATTCCTTCTGGAGTACAATTTCCTAAATGCAAACCTGCTTGAAGTGTCTCAGTGGGGACTTTATATTGCCTTCAGGATGAAATCCATACTCCTTAGCAAAACTAGGCAGCTGCTTATCTCATGCCTGCCTGCCTCCAACCTCACATTTCACTGCTTCCCAGCACACCACGTTCACCTAGTGCTCCAGCCACACAGAATTACAGCCAACTCCTCAACTCTTTACCTTTGCAAATGTGTTTCTGTTTCCAGGAATGCTCTTCCCCATTCCACCACCTTCTTCAACTAGCTAATTATTACTCTTTCTTTGCAGCTAACTCAATCTTGCCCCCTTCCAAAAAGCTTTCTCAGGGGTTCTTAGCCAGGTTTAGGATTTCCACCTATGTGTTCCCAAAGCATCTTGTTGCTATCTACATCAAGATATTTTCCATATTGTAAATTAGTCATTTTTAATTTGTCTGCTTCTCTTCTGAATCTGAGCTCACTGAGGGCAGAACATTGGGGTGTTTTTTTTTTTTTAGTTAAACTTCCTGTAGTTCTTAACACAATGTCTGCGTACATCATAGGTAAACAATATGGGCTTTCTGAATGAATGATCGGCTCCTAATTGAATCCAACCATTATGGTGGTTTAAATATCTGTTCAAATCCTGAGATCCCAGTTGCATGAAAATTCTCAAGGACAGTACTTTTCTTCTCCCAAAGTATATAGAAAAACATTGGCAACACAAAACAAGCACTTGGTGAACACTGAACTGTGTGAGTCCTGCAGTTTTACCCTTGGTGATATAGCAGGGTCAGGACTCGCAAAATCCCCACTCAGGCCAGCTGACCTCAGGTGTATTAGAACAGAAAACAAGTGAGTGCAGTGGGCTAATATAGCACAGATAAGGTACAGTACATTGGTTCCATTCAGTTACAGCAAATATTTGCCTCTAGACTCAGTAGCTACCAGTCTGGCAACTGGACAAAATTGCTTTACTACATCAAATTTAGGTGAAACTAATAAATGAGTGTATTTGATGACTGTGATCAATAACAAAGATCCCCAAAAAGAAATCTTCTATCTTTTTTCCAAATAAATTGCATGAGGTTATCATCATAATGTGACAAATTTGGCAAAAGACTCCTAAGAAGGAAAACTGCCAAACAAAAGGAAATAATCATTTTGATGTTAAACAAAGAATCACATCCTCTGCCTTTGTGTAGTTGCTGAATTGCAGTAAGGCATGTTCACTTACTTAGCCAAAGGTTCTCCTCTTTCCATTGCTCCTTCTTCCAAGCCAGTTCTCAAGTGGAGCTTCAGCAGCTGCCAACATCAGCTCAGCTGACCTCCAGCACCAGCTCCCCTGTTTCTGTCTTTCTCCTGATCAAGAAGTACAGCAGGATTCCAGTGGAAGGACCAATGTAGGTTTTAAAAATCTGGGATATTCCCCCTAGATTAACAAATGGGATATATCATCAGAAACAAGAGAATGACTGAGTAATCAAATTGCAGGTTTTTAAGGCTTATTACTGTAGTTTTGTTTTACTTCACTCACCATCACTGAATTTCAGGTTAGCACGTGCCTGATGGGTTACTGTGCTAAGAGGGCACCAGGATACGTAGCAGAACACATTGAAAAAGAAGTGTGGCAAGGAAAAGTGTATGGTTGAGAGGCAGACAGATCTGCACTTGAATCTCAATTCTGCTTCCAGCCCAAATTATTGTGGGTCAGTTACTCAGCCTCCTTGAGCCTGAATTTTTCACCTGTAGACTGGAGAAGAGTAACTAAGATCACACACATCATGTGCCTAATAAAGGCTTGACATAGTTGACAATTAATAAATGATACCTGTTCTCCCAAAGAGTTTACTATCCACCCGAGAGACAGAAATTTACATAACTTACCATAATAAAATGTTATTAAATACTATTAGGCAAACCCTATGAGAGTAGAGACAAGGGAATAATTAATCCTGCTGGATGAGGTAGTAGGGAAGACCTTATAACCAGGCCTCCAGATTTTGCTGTTTGACACTAACATTGACCAATTCACCTCCATAACCATCGAACGTGCTCTGGTAGCCCTGCTGTAAAAGGAAATAAATGAATCTTCTCTTCACCTCCCACCACTCCCTCCAGCTTCTTGCTCATTTCTCTTAGATGATCTCATCTAGTCCCTTGACTTTAAATACAATTTATTCCCTGATGACTCCCAAATTTATATCTTCAGCTCCATTCTCCCTCTTGAGCATCAAACTTGGACGTTCAACTGCTGATTCAACATGAACACATCGGTAGCCTTCCCAAACTTAATGGGTCTAACACAATTACTAATTCTGCCAAGGCTCCCCACAAAACAAACAAAACAAACAAAACAAAACAAAAATACTTGCTCTTTATTTATTGTTCCCTGTCTTGTAAATGTTGATACCACAGTCATCTTTGATTGCCCTTGTTCCTTCACCCAGTTTCTAATCCATCAAATCCCTGGACTCTACCTCCTTGTTCCTTTCCCTCTATCTTTACTGCAACCACCCCCACCATCCCTCACCTAGACCCTGCGTAGCCTCCTAACCCACCTTACAGCTGCCAATTCAGGTTCACTGCTCTGTCCACAACGTTCCACTAGTCTCCCCACTTGAGTGAGAGTGCATGTTATTCTGAACCTCTTTTCTCCTAGATCCATGAGAAGTTCAAAAACAATTGAGAATATTTCTATCTCTAACAATTAAGAGGGGTAGGAGAAATTAAGAAACAATCTAAAGCAGTCATTTCTACAAACACATGTTCAAAGTAAATCAGGAATGCAGAGCCCTTTCTAAGTTATGCACCTGTCAGGAGGCACCAAAGGCTGTCCCTAGACATATCTTTTCAAGGAAAGATCCAGTCAGCAGAAGCTGGGAGGCCGGACCCTCCACCGACACAGGAGCAGATTGGTAAAGGGGCCGACACTCCTGCTTTCCTCCTCTAATTGCCCAGGTACTGAGAGTTTTTAAGTCTAGTACCTCATTTGTGGTCTCATGAATTCTAGAAAACAAAATCCCTCCTATAGAGTCACCTGGTGTTATTTCTGCATTGAAATCTGAGACTGGAAGGCACAGATTCCATGCCTGCAAATCTGTTTCTCAAGGCTTTCTCTAATCATTAGTGCAAAGGTGCCACCCTACCTGTAGGCCCTGTGTCCTCTGGGTGGTCACTGTCACTGGTGAAAGAGCACTGTCCTTCCTAACAGAGCCAGCACGTGACCCTGTGTCATTACTGATGATTCATACAACCAACCTGACGTATGTTCACGCTCCATCTCTTTGCCTCCTGTACCAGCTAGCTGATCATTTTCATACTGAAAACTGAAGCAATAGAGAAGGAATAGATGAATCTGCCTCCTTTGTCCCATTCCCCCAAGTCTGGTGAGCACCCCCCACCACCATCACCAGCTTGGATCCTGGGACAGCAGCAGCGAAGAAGCCAGGCAAGGCTCCAGTTTGTAACATCAGTGTTACCATCACTTTAAAATGGACAAGGCAAAAGTTGCTTTATTAAAATTGACAACCCTCAAATAAAGCAAACACAATTCAAGGTGACACTGTCAAGGAAATCTTGCCTCTTCTAGGAGTGTTTTTTTCAACACTCCATGCACGTTAGAAATCACCTGGGGAGCTATTTTTATAAATGTACTGAGAGGTTATGATTTAATTGGTCTGAGGTAGGATGGTTCTAATGAGCTGCCCCAGTAAAAAACCACCACCCTAAGTGGGTAAGTAGAAGCCTCCAGATTCTTAAAGACCCAAGGAGGGCTCCCAGGATTGCAGTGGTGACCTTTGTAACTGAGAGTACACAAATAAAGAACAAGAAAGTAAATGAAGAAACACAGCTCAATTAGCTCTGAAAACCAGTGAGGTGAGGAAGATTCATTCTACAGTTAGAAGGTCTTCATCACAATTGTGTCATGTGTTATTTTTGGTAAGTGAAATGGAGTAAAAATGCTCTGTTGTTAGTAGCTTCAATTGGGTTTTGTTTCTTCTGATGATACTTCTGGTAACTTCACTTTGACGATGTGAATTTACCTTTTCCAAAGTGACTTTGATAGGAGCAAAACTCCCTGAGTTATTTCTTTGCCTGAAGCCCTGCTTTGCTGTAGTTAAGGTAGGGAGGACATCCTTTTAAATGAATTTCAAGGCTATGTCAAAAGCAGTTTAAAAGTTAGAAAAATATTGTCATAAAATTGCTAAAGTCAATAATTTTTTTAAATTTAACAGCAGCACATTGGACAGTTAAAAGTACAGCTCAGTCTATATTGTGTGGTTCTTTGCAAGCTATTGGCTTTCTACCTAATCCTCTCAGACTGCTTCTGGAGGGGCTGTGCCATTTTGTTTTTGGCAATATGGCTATAACAATTCCCTCAGGTGCACTGCTAAGATGTGAAGTTTGGTTGCCCACACACACTCTTGGGTCTTTATGATCACCCACTCACACACAAACCCACTGGCCTGTCCACTTAGAGACAGATGCCATTGCCCAGCAGGGGCAGTCCCTGAGTTCTCCGCAGTGGGGAGGGATTTGTATGGAGCCATCCACATTCAGCCATCTCATCCGTCTCAGAACTGTGGAAATAAATGAGCACCAACCAATGAGGAAAGCAAAGACTATTTTATTCTGAACTTGCTACAGCAAGGGAGTCAGCCATTATCACTTGGGTTTTGGTATAGAGTCAAAGACAGGCAGAGGAGTTGGAAATTCTAAGGTGAAAAAGGTAAGGCTTCAAGCATGCCCTGATTGGAGGCTGTTGGCACAAGGAAGCTGCAGGTGGGCTAACTAGAAGTGCTTGGTTAGGAATACATATTTGGCTTTCTCTTGTTGGTCATAAACTGGATATGGGAGCAAAAAAAAAAAATAGGGATGGTGTCAGTTATGTTTTTTAATTATTTTTTTAAGATTTTATTTATTTATTTATTTATTTAAGAGTGAGAACACAAGCAGGGGAGAGGGGCAGAGGGAGAAGGAGACTCCCCACTGAGCAGGGAGCCCAATTGGGCTCAGTCCCAGGACCCTGAGATCATGACCTGAGCCAAAGGCAGACGCTTAACCGACTGAGCCACCCAGGTGCCCCAAGAAGGTGTCAGTTATTAATCAGGTTCTGGCTATTTGGGGCCAACTGTTACAGAACTTATTATTCAGCTTCTTGAATTGTCACTAAAGATAGAAATCTGGCTTCCTCCAAGCCTGAGTTATAGCAGGCTGTCTTCCTGGATTGTTTATTGTAGATAAGGGGTTGGTTTCCCAGGCAGGTCACTGCAGGTGGTGGATCAAAGTTCTATCTTTATATATGGTCTGGCCATGGTCCCTTTATATATTCAGTCTCTCAGAACCAACAGAATATGGGTTATGGTGACTACTCAGTCCTCTGCTTTCCAATCTGTCCCACCTCCTGACTGCACTGATTAGCCACAGATACACTGATACTTTTACTCACTAAATATAACTTATATTTATAATGCAGAACAACTAGGGAATGGTCCAGGAGGATACTATTAGCTACTTCTTTCATTATGATCTCATATTTCTGGGTAATCCTAAGCTTTGGGTTAAAAGAAAAAGGCTTAAAAGTAGAAGCTGTCCTATGACAGACCTTTCTTTATTTGGTTTGTGCCGGGCACTGTGAGAGCTGAATACATGTTTAATAAGTACTGAGAAATAAGAAGGAAGTAGCTATGGCAAAATCAAGGTGCCTGAGCAGTATATTCCTGATTTCTCTGGATGCAAATCAGAGAGTACTCTGGCAGCTCTTCATCAAGAGCTCTGCATGGTCCCACTCTGCATTTTCTCTCTCTCTCTCTCTCTCGCTCTCTGGCTTCTGGAAGTGCCACTTACCTGTTGATGATGAGGCCCGAGCAACAATCAGCAGCCCGGGCCCCATCAAGAGGAGTATCTCACACCATATGCCTTGATTGCCCCTCTAGTTCAGCTCAAGAAGTCTGTAGCTGAAAAGAACACATAGGCCAATACATAATTAAGAGGTAAATTTCTGTCCAATTTCTTTCTTTTTTTTTTTTAGAATATATGAATGTGGTAACAAATATCATGCCAATTAGTTTGAGGCAAATAAGACTGTTTATTATGCTGAGATTTAGATTATCGTTGTACTTGAGATCAATTTAACCAGAGAATGGTAACCACCAACAGTACTGAATTCAAGGATGAACACTTAAATACATTCTTTTGAGGAATTTGCACAATCATGTGATCTAGACATTATTCCCATTTTGTACATAAGAAGATTTTAAGCCCCAGAAAGATCCAAGGGAACACAGCAAACAAATTGCACAGCTTTTATTTCACATACCAGGAATCCTTGCTCCCAGTTACTCATGCTGTATTAGTTTTCCAAAGAAATGTGATCAATAGGGAATCAGGAAAGCCGGGTGTGTAATTCAGTCTGAATCTAAAGGCCCAAGATCCAGGAGCATCAATATCTGAGTCAGAAGAAGATGAATGTCCCAGCTCAAACAGAGAACAAATTTGCCCTTCCTCTGCCTTTTTGTTTCCATCAGGCCCTCAGTGGAGTGCTGATGCGTACTGACAAAGTGAGAGTGATCTTTACCCAGCTCATTAATTCAAATACTATCTGTTCTAGAAACACCCTCACAAACACACCCAGAAGTAATGTTTTACCAGCTCCCTGGATATACCGCAGCCCGTTCACATTAAAACATAAAATTAACCATCACACATGTCCTGTGAGAGCAGATATTTAAAGATGCTCCTAGGTCATTTTCACAGAATAACCAGGGGCACATGTCCTAGAGACAGCTTCACCCCTCAGAGGCCAGGGTTTTGGGCACCCAGGAAACCTTTCTCATGCCATGTAACAAACCATCCTTGGTTCCCCCCAAATGATAACACAAATTGCATTGTAATAATACCAGCATATATGATAAATTCCTTCTACACAAGCTCACAGATCACATCCTGCCTCAGGGAGCAAAGTCTTGGTATGTTCATCAAAGCTGCTGCCAAAACTGTTACTTAGGATTCAACAGTGCCACATTCTCCATGTTCATTTCAACTTTATGGCTAATATAAAATCACTTCTTGCTTTTGTTATTTTCAGTTCTCCTCCAGCCATCTTATCAGGTTGATGTTTATATATGTTTATGATGTTATCAGTATGAGATAGGGCATTTTTATTTTCTTAGCAGTTGACAGAAGCATTTATCATCAGGAGAAGAGATCCACCAATGTTCAGAAAATCATCTGAAACTCCTGGGTGAGTAGAAGCTAAGACCTTGGAGGGACTAAATGTAAGAATTTGCCCGCCAAAGGCAAGGAAGGGAAATTGTTTTCACTGGAGAGGGAAGAAGGAACTAGACAAAGACAGGAAAAGAGATAACACCCACAAGTTGTTTATAACTCCTTGTAACTTTCCTATAACACTTCAAGCCTAAACTAATAAAATTCTTATTGTGATTAGAACTTTTGTGGACACTGATGAAGAGTATTTTCGGTTTAGGTCTATGGGAGGAAGAACCAAGATAGTGAGCCAGACCTAGTTGTATGAACCTTGTCTTTTTAACCATGTATTCTAATGCTGTGACATCTGGTGTCTTGCCGACCCTCCCAGAATTGGCCAATTTCTAGAGACAGGAAACCACTCTCTTAGGAGCAAACTTTTCAAATGCAAACCAAGTAACGCAGAGCTCACACCTCCAACCACCTCCTTTATTGGCCTCATCCTCTGGGCCACGATCCACCTGCTCTAATCACCTCAGACAATGAGGGACAGCTCCCATGCCCTAGAGCCTGATGAAATTGTTTGATGTGCCAATCCCAAGCCTGCTTACCGTGCCCTGCCTGTTCCTTCCTGCAGAAACCACAGTAAAGCCTCTTGCTCCCATTTCCCCTGCTTTCTCTGCTTCAGGCTGACTCTCACGTTTCCCTGGGAGGCCCCACAAGGCTTGGCATGACTCCTCCTCTTGGGTACTGTGAGTAACTAGTTTTACAAAGGAAATTATCTCCTGATCTGTTGACCTCACTGTACCTCAACTTTTCTATTAATATGCTATGGGGTTTTTTTTTTAAGATTTTATTCATTTATTTGAGAGAGAGAAAGTGAGAGAGAGAGAGAGCACAAGACGGGGGAAGGTCAGAGGGAGAGGCAGACTCTCCGCTGAGCAGGGAGCCCGATGTGGGGCTCAATCCCGCAACTCCAGGATCATGACCTGAGCCAAAGGCAGACGTTTAACCAACTGAGCCACCCCGGTGCCCCTAATATGCTATGTTTTAAAACACAAGTGGAAAAAGTCCAGAGGAAACCTGGTGAGAAGAGCTCAGAATTTTCAGACACTGAGCTGGGGCTGAGCCAAAATTACTTTAGTGTCTGAGAGGCAGGAAGGCCTCCCTCCTGGATACACCTTTGCCTCACGCTCAGCATTACACACCTCCCTTCTCCTCTTACCTGGTAGGAATTAGCAATCCAATAAATCAACCCTTAACAGTTTTCTTTCATAACACCAGGGATTCTCATCTATATGTGAGAATCGCATAGTAGGAAGAGATCTGAAAGTACATATTTATTTTTAGCTCTGAACAAAAACAAGAATCTCCAAAGCGATGTCCCTGGTCAAGTTTGATCTGAACTGAGTGGTAAGTAAAGAATAAAACATTTTTCTCTTTAGGGAAATTTCTCTTTTGGGTAATAAGGACACACCTAACAAAATAAACATTATACATGACAGGAAGGGAAGAAACACGAAAAAGCAGTGTGAAAAAAATTCATCCTTTCAGAAGATCTCTTGACATCTAGCTAACCTAAGTGTTTAGGTTGTTAGAAATTCCCGTTAAGCACATCCTGAAGCTTAAAAAAAAATGTAAACACTAACATTTAAAATTATGTGTATGGCAAATCCAGAGCCCTAAAGTCACTTAGAATTATTGATAACTCAGAAGACAGGTGCATATGATAGAAATTATTTCTAATTTCTATTTAAAATAATCTATTAAAATTTAGAATAACTATAATTATGCAAAATCTGTTCCATTACAAAATAAGAATAAGCAATTCAAAGTCAGATATAAATTTTGGCCTACAAAAGACAGAACTGACAGCCACTTTGGACTGTATATGGGGATGTAACATTCAACACACACACACACACACACACGCTCGATTTTTTTTTAATTTTAAAGGTGTGAGCAGATTCTTTATGACCAATAAATTAAGCATGCATGAAAACAGTTTTGTGAAGAACTAAAAATAATTATTAACTGTATTTAGGAAAATATATATATTTGGTATTGTTCTTTATTAGAACAACCTTTAATGGTAAGCCATTCTAGTAAATTAAAATACTTTGAATTATTTTTACTCAGTAAGCCAAAATTTTCTGGGACCATTTTGCATGCAAACAAACCATGTAATTTCAGCAGTAAAATTTAAAGATTTCATTAGTACTTGACCTAATTTTCAACAGATGCCTCCATACATGCCAATTGAAGGAGTCAAAGTGAGTCAGGCATCTGGGATTTTCATCTTTGTGCCCTCAGCACCGGCATGTCATCTTGTAGGTTCCAAACAGGTGTTTTTAATAAATGAATGAAGCAGAATTAAGAATACAACTGTAATGATAGCCATTAAATGCCAAAGATCCTCCAGAGGTATGCGCTAGACAAATTAACATCAGTTTCTCTAAGTGTGATGTATTAGAGAAGATTACTGTGCACAAAAATTCACCCAAGCCACATAGAATTCTGGTTGGCTTCAGTCCCTTGAAAGTCATAGGACATTGTATGGCAAAAATATTGAACATTTCCAAGTAACATGCACCATGTGTTAGACTTACTGTCTTTGAACACATTTATTTTTCTTTAAAAACTCAGCTTTATGAGAAGCTGGCCGTAAATAAGGCTAAGTCTTCTTAGATAAAACAGAGTTATTTCAAAGGAATCTAGGACAAATGTACAATTCAGGGAAAACAATATCAGACTACAAAACTATAAAACACTTGATTGGAAGGAAAACAATCAGAAAGTCAAGTCTATATCTTAATAAAGATGTGGGTCCAAAGGTTCTGACCACTTTCCAACCATGAAGAACCGTTAAGGATTCTCTGCTGGCCAAGTCCCACCTGGGATAAGGGCATCCTACCTTCCTGATCCCCTCTGCCATTACAAGTATGCAGATTCACTCTTCTTCCTTTACCAAAGACCACAGCTTGGGTTTGCGGGTAGAGTGACTTCTGGCCTTCTCCTGGCAGATAAGGGGGATTCGGGTACATGAGATGGAAAAAAGCCTCTTCCTCTTCCCTCAAGTTCAGTGACTGAGGCCTGTGAGTTAAACTAACAAAAGACAGACTAACAGTCTGACAGAAAAGGCAACCAAATTTTATCAATACTTAAAGTTTTGTGTGCATGGGAACATCACAGAGAAGAAGTGAAAACCCAAAGGTATGGCTGGACTCAGGGGTTGATATACCCTTTTAACAAAGGGTAATGAACTGCAGAGACATGACTAGAAAAGAAAGGGGTCTGGGTTGCCAGGACTCATAAACTGTGCAAAGTGAGTAGGAAATAGAGGGCAGAGCTAATCACGGAAGGTAAGAGTTACCTTAGTAAGGCTTGTCACACCGACCAGTCTCAGGGCCACCTCTGCAATCTCCAGGGATAAGTGTCTCTCTCTTCGTCCCTGTGTGAGGTGGGGGGTGGGGATTTACGCCCTCTTTTCAGACAGATGGGGGGGAGGGAAGGAAGCTCTTTTTGTGTCTGCTATTTCACAACTGCATTTAGCTCAAAATAATCAAATATGCCAAAGTGGCAAAATTTGGGGTGGCATATTCTGGACCCCTTCACAGGAATGCATGAAAAGTCACATATTACAGGTGGAGACTGCTCAAAGTCTTCTTCAGTTCTGTGTGAAATGTCCCTTGAGGTACCCGTGGAAGGGCATCTTAAGAAACTTACACGGGGGGCAGGGAGGGGGGGCGCCTGGGTGGCTCAGATGGTTTGGCATCTGCCTTCAGCTCAGGTCATGATCTCTAGGTCCTGGGATTGAGCCCTGCATCCTGCTCCTTGCTCAGCAGGGAGTCTGCTTCTTCCTCTCCCTCTGCCTCTCCCCATGCTGGGTACTCTCTCTGTCTCTCTCTCTCTCAAATGAATAAATAAAATCTTAAAAAAAAGAAAAAGAAAAAGAAACTTACACAGGGGTGCCTGAGTGGCTCAGTCGGTTGAGCGTCCAACTCTTGGTTTCTCGGTTCAGGTCATGATCTCAGGGTCCTGGGATCAAGCCCCACATCAGGCCTGTGCTCGGCGGGGAGCCTGCTTGAGATTCTCTCTTTCCCTCTCCCTCTGCCCCTCCCCACACTCACATGTGTGCACTCTCTCTCTCTCAAATAAATCTAAAAAAAAAAGAAAGAAACTTACACAAGTGAAAGCAGTATGTGGAGAAGATGAAGAAATAATGAAGTCAACTGCTAAAGCAAAGAGGTCTTACTAAAAGGCCAAATTAACCTGGAAATAAAACACTTTTTACAAAACCAGTTAGATCCTCTTCACCTGATGTCATTTTGTAGGTAATTTAAGCCAGAGCTCCTAGCTAGATCCCTCTGGATAGTTTAAATCTTGCTTTGGATTTTTCAGCCTCTAATAATTTGCTTTTATTTTTTGTTGGTTTAATTGTGTGCTTGATTTTGTCTTTGTATTTCATTTTGCTCATTGTGTTTGTACTTCCTAGCACTTTCCATTGCTAGATTTAGATTTATGAGATTAAAGGGATGAGAAATACAGCCTTGAAAAAATATAAACAGAATGGGATGCTCTTTTTTCTTGATCCTGAAAAATGAATGGTACTTAGGGTAATCAATACAGTCAAAATAAATTACTGTCAGGTCAAGGAATTATCTGTGGATTCTGAAAGGTGTCTACACCAGCAAAAATATCATTATAAAATAATAGATCCAGGCTAGCGTCAACTGCCAATCCATAGAATGAAGAACATAGACTCTTGTCTAAAAAGGTCCTCGTGGAGATCATCCAAGAAAATCTCAGTTTCCACAGAATTCTGCCACTCAGAAGTATTAAATGACTAGCCCAAGGCCATACAATAAATTTTGGCACGTCAGAACTAGAAAAAACAAAGTTTACTGGTTCCAAATCTCCTGCCATTTCTATTGAAACAGTATCTTTGATAATTGAATGAGGAAAAAAAAAAAAGTATTTGTTTTGTATTTGGTTTTACCTAAAAGGAGGAGCTTTTTTCAGGACATGGCTTGGAGATTTTCACTCCCTACATAATCTTTGTCATGTTCTTCCCCTTTACTGGGCCATATTCCCCCTACACTTCAAGAACTATGAAATTAAAAAGATAGAAATAAACATCAGGATATTTTAGTCCTTATCAAAGCTGCTCCGATGAAAATCTTTTTTTTTTAATTTTTATTGTTATGTTAATCACCATACATTACATCATTAGTTTTTGATGTAGTGTATCTCCAATGAAAATCTTAAAAGAATATGAATGTGGGGGACCAAATGGGATCTTATGCATCTCAACTTTACCAACTTACTAAAACACTTATTTAAGAATTAACTGTAATTAATCTTCCTAATTCTGGTGTATATATATATATATATATATTTTTTTTTTTAGTAATTCCTGTACTGGCTGAACCCCATTGAAAGGAGAAGAGAGACCAACTGCTAAGCTGGAGTTCAGTCTAACGGAGGCAAATACAGCAGGCAGAACGGAGAAAATCAGACCCAACAAGTTAACCTGCCTGATGAATGACTCACAAACGGTTCTGATGCCCTAACCTCCATCAGGAAGGCCACAGCAAGCTTGCTGCCTCCACACCCCTGCGGACCGTGAAACCCCACTTGCTCAGTGACAGAATGAGTCACACGGCCTGGATTCTTGACTTGGTGCAGTTTGCAACCTCATTTTCCCAACAACTGAACTGCCAACATTTATTTTGTCACTATGTTAATGAAAACCATGCCACTTGCCTGGTGCAGCCACTCTGGAAAACAGTATGGAGGTTTCTCAAAAAGTTGAAAATAGAGGTACCATATGATCCAGCAATTGCACTACTGGGTATTTACCCCAAAGATACAAGTGTAGGGATCCGAAGGGGTACGTGCACCCCGATGTTTATAGCAGCAATGTCCACAATAGCCAAACTGTGGAAAGAGCCAAGATGTCCATCGACAGATGAATGGATAAAGAAGAAGTGGTATATATATACAATGGAATATTATGCAGCCATCAAAAGGAATGAGATCTTGCCATTTGCAATGACATGGATGGAACTGGAGGGTATTATGCTGAGCGAAATAAGTCAAACAGAGAA
>NC_138376.1:112343396-112358800 GCF_054177405.1 Leptonychotes weddellii
CTGGCTTGGGGGAGGGAGGGAGGGGAGGGGAGGGAATGGGAGGTATCGAAGGATTTTTTTAAATTATTATTCTAAAAAATAAATAAATAAATAAATAAATCATGCCGTAAAATTAAATACCCACGTATCATTCTCATTGGTTGGAAACTTCATCAAACAAATGTGATTTTTCACCAGCTTCAAGTAACTTCAGTAATTTAGAGCTAAGACAATCATAGGTGTTCATAGCAGATGGTCAAAAACTATTTGTTGAATGAATAAAGGGATGTATCAAAATACAGGGATATAGTTCTTCAATCATTCCAGATGCTGCAAATTTTTAAATTCTCAGAAGCACATCTGCCATTGCGCTATGCTGAGGTTTTCTTTATTATTATTGTATGTTAATATGCGTTTTCAGTTTGGGTTATTACCATGAAACAAGTTTGTTTGAGAAAGTGTACAAGGTACATAATTGTCTATCCACCTTAAGGACAGATTTGGGGGGAATTTTGAGTTTTTCATATTTTACAAAATTTATATAGGGTATATACTACATTATATGTTCCCATTCCCCTCAAAGTCTGGGGCACACTAGGTAATCAAATACAGTAGTAGTTCTCCAGTGAAACATATGATCATTCCTATCAAGTGGGACAAATAAAGATTATAAGAATCCAACTGTTCTCAAAGTATGATTTAGGGATAGCTGGAAATCCCCAAAACTTTCCAAGGGGTCTATGAAGCCAAAATTATTTTCGTAAAAATACTGAGACATTTAACTTTCTCATTTTGCCTCTCTTCTGAATGTATAGTGAAGTTTTCAAGGGGCTCCACGATGTGCGATATTAAGGGCTGATTAAATGCAGAAGCAGATAAGAGACTCTGGCTAGCCAGTCTCCTGTTAAGCGAGCCTATAAAGAGATTTGCAAGGACATAAAACAATCCCACTCTTCTTATTAAAATTTTGGTTTGGGAAAATATAGTTATTTTCATTAAATATTATTTCTGTCTTGACTCCGGGAAACAAACTGAGGGTTGTGGAAAAGGAGGTGGGTGAGGGGATGGGGTAACTCAGTGATGGGCATTAAGGAGGGTCCATGATGTGATGAGCAATGGGTGTTATACACAACTAATGAATCATTGAACACTACACCAAAAACTAATAATGTACTGTATGTTGGCTAATGGAATTTAAATAAAAACACATATATTATTTCTATTAACATGTAATGGCCTTGTTATTTGAGAACAAACATGAATACATATTTTTTTAATTTCCCATTTTAATTTCTGGATAAATACAACTCATATAAGCAAAAGACCACTGGGGTCCACAGTAATTTTCGAGAGTGAAAGGAGCCTGGAGACTAAAATGTTTGATGACTGTTGTAGAAGGTTAACCTTAGTTCAGGTCAAGGGTAGCTGCCACATGAGTGCTGCCAAAATTTCTGCTCTCCTGGGCACTTGCACGTCACAATTAATGATGAGGGACTGTGGGCTAGTTAGGAGATCACCTAATGTTTATTCTAAAGCAAAGTCTCAAACTTTGGTGTCTTGGGTTTAGAGGGCTTTCACAGGTTGTAAATTGAAATGCTTGCAGGATCCAGGCAGATAAATGAATTGTGTGAAAGGCAGGTGGGGACCGTGATATCTGTCCCATGTCATGCCATGCAGGCAAGTGAGCCTGGTTTTACCAAACCTTTGGAATTCAGGAGAAACTGGAAGTCTAGTTCTTTTATGTAAAATTCCCTCATTGCATTTCCTATTTAAACAATGTTAGAAAAAAAAAAATACCACTTGGCAAATTAAGTCAGATACATCTGCTGGTTCTTGTTCACCTGATACTCAGGTACTTATGTGGACCCAGGGACACATAAGGCTACAGCCCACCCTTGAGAGGTGTTGACTAAAAGTTAGCTCCCTTTCCCTCAAGGGCATGGACAGATGGAAGTGTTGGTCAGATTTGGGGCACAAAAGGCATGGAGTAGCCCTACCACTGACTCTCCTATTAATACTTCCTCCGTTCTAAAACCATATATTTAATAAGCAGTCAGCTTTGTCAAATATATTTAGCTGATCTTCAGTTTCATTTTGAAATAATCACTTTGAATTTTGTATTCATGTATTAGTTACAGAGCTATAAGCAAGTTGCTATGTATCCTGAACATTAAGGTTATTGATTTCTAAAATTGATTTTAGTAATACAATTCAAAAATGTTTCACTAAAAATATTCTGGAGAACACAGGTCATAGGATGACAATAATTGAACATGCAGAATCATAGTTCTTTTCCCAGATACATTTCAAGTGAATAAATACTGTGTTAACTCTGTTATAAATAAAGTATGGGTCAAAAATAATGCATCTTGCCTCTCTATCCACTTGCCTTTTAAAAAAAAACTGAACCATTTATAATTTTTTCTGAATATTAAAAAATGTATGTTCATTGTGGAAATTTTAGGAAATTATAAACAATAAATAAAAGTCATCAGGGATCTCATCATCTACAGACTACAAGGATTAGTGTATAGATGTAGATACAGGCATAGAGAGATATATTTACATGCACAGCCATAAAGATATTTGCGGGTTTGTATTCTCCAAATACATACACATGCAGATATGTAAACAACAAAATTAGAGTAATATTCTATATACAACTTGTCCTGCCTTATTTTATTAATGAGCACCTTTTTAGTTTTGATTTGAAAATGGCATTTCTCATTTTACTATCACAAGCACTGGAAGAAAGCAAGTTGGGGGGGTGGGGAGGCGGCACAGCCCTGCCCTAGTAAGGACATACAAACGGCAGTTATTATTATAAATGACAGCCCTGAGTCAGGCAAGCCCTAAACTGACCTATCTGTTTTTTCTCCCACTCCCTGACTCACGTATCTTCTCTTATTTCTATAATAACGGCTGGTTACTGAATGCATGTGAACTACTTCCCAGCCCTTGGACCATTTATGAGGACAATGATTACCAAGAGACTAATTAAAAGTCTCTATGCCAGACAGTGGCCCCAGTTTTTCTGTACACAAAAACCTGGTTGTTATTTATATGCAGAAAATTGTATTAGAATCTGAAATTACACAGTTCCCCAGGAGCTTCTGAAATAGCTGGAGAGATACAACACAAATACAAAAGAAGGATGAATATCATGCTAATTTAATGAGTGAAATAAATCACTAGAGTAGCAGGTATAAAATAATAAGTTCACGGGGCGCCTGGGTGGTTCAGTCGTTAAGCGTCTGCCTTCGGTTCAGGTCATGATCTCAGGGTCTTGGGATCGAGCCCCACATCGGGCTCCCTGCTCGGCAGGAAGACTGCTTCTCCCTCTCCCACTCCCCCTGCTTGTGTTCCCTCTCTCACTGAGTCTCTATCTTCAGATAAATAAATAAAATCTTTAAAATAATAATAAGTTCACAAATTCAGGTGTGCAAAAAACAGCACATATCTTTCTTTTCTAGATCAACCTATATCTGGCCCAGATTGAAAGGAAATTCAACTTGAGTCAATGCCAAGGGCTCATTTCCCTGAGTTGATAGAGCATCCAGGTCTGAGGAGGCCACCAGTAACCTGTCCACATGAGTTATTTTGAGACAACAGTCTGCATGATTTCTTCAGGACCAAAGCCCTGACACTTTGATGGTCCACTCAGGGCTTGGTAGTCTGGGCGGAGGCTGAGTTCTGACACCTCAGATGCTGCCTTCTTTGGCATACCCACAGATACTCGTCTGTTTGCCCCTGGGATGCTGCCTGGGAACTGCTGCTCAGTCTCTACTCCCTTGTGAGCCCCATAGCTCTCTCCCCCCTCATCCCATTGCAGAGGACACTCTTCACTCTCTCTAGCTTCCTCTCAAAGACCTTCCCTTCTCTCTCATGCTGCTCCAGCATACTAATATAATCAATTCAATGGATAAAGGTTTTACAAAACACAGGAAAAGCTGTTGTTTGGAGTTATTTAGCAGAGCTCTTGGAAGAAATAGTCCCAAATATGAGACTTGAGGGATATATCACTCTTGAACAAGTAGAGAAGAGTCAGGGCTTTCCAAGTAAGTGGAATTGTGAGTAAGGAGGTAGAGAGGAAATATTCATATCCCAGTCAGGAAGTTAACTGTAAAGACTAATTAGTTGGGAGCTCACAGTGTAGGGACAGACATGTTTGGAGATGCAGCGGTCACTTTGTAGAAGGCATTAAAAGACAGATTATTGCTATTTTACTTGTTTTGAAAACAACAGAAAGCATTAACGACTTTTTTGAGGACAGGGACATGGAAAACATGATGAGATAGAGAATTATGGGCAAAGCCATCCTGGGATAATTGTTAGAGAAGACCTCTCTGAGGAACTGTGCCTTGGGGTTGCACCATAAAGGATAAGTCAAACCCTCCACTCAAAATTCATTCCAATATGGAGACTGATGAAGCCACACTAAGAGTGTATGAAAAGGTTTATTACTTACATAATGAGGCTTTTGAGGGAGAACGCCACAGATATCCAAGCCAGTTCAAATGACTTGAGCAAAGAGAGGGGCATGTGGCTTGTTTTTTTTGTTGTGGTTAGTGGCTGGGGTTAGGGTGAGGGTTCCCATGAATCTGTTGGGGCTTGTATAGTTTAAATTCCCACATGTACCTGTGCCAAGGGAGTGAGAGTGCTCTCCGGGGCACTTGCACGTCACAATTAATGACGTGCTTATTTGCTTTCCCAGAGGATCAGGGCTTGCAGCTGTCTATGGTTAAGCATTAAACATGGAGACAGACTCTATTACAAGGCAGTATTTCAGTTGGGACCTAAGGACGGAAGAGCCATGGGAAGAACTGGAGGAAGAGAATCCCAGAGAGAGGGAATGTATGCAAAAATCCAAAGTTATAAATGTTTCAGGAACAGAAAGAAGCCAATGTGCTTGGAACACGATGAGTAGAGGAAAATGAGAGTAGAGAGGCCAGAAGAGTCCATGTCATGCAGGGCTTACTACTGGCTGTGAGTCTGGATTTGATGGCCAGAGCAACAGGAAGTCATTACAAGATGGCAGCTTAGAGAAGTGAAGTCAGAATTTTACTGCAAGCCTGAGAAAACCTGAAATCTGGATATGGTACAAGAGGAAAAATAGAAAAAAATCAATAAAACATCTCTAACTTTTTTTTTCACTTAGATATTGTGTACTCAAATAAACCTAACCCTCTTGGATCAAAAGTTTAGCCTAAGGTTTAAGACAGGATTTGAATCCCTGCAGGAATCTCTCCACCCGCCCTACCCTCACCATGGTGCTGAATAAATCATTAAACACAAATGTAGAAAACAAGAAAAAGGTAGGTGATATAGAAAAATAATAAACATGTATCCATCCCTTATTTAATGCTATTGAAAAGATGTATGGCAAGTTTCAGTCCAGCTCCATCAGTGTTTCTTTTCCCCTCCATGGTTACGTGCCTTACCTCCAGTCTATCAAGAATCCCTTGGAGAAGAATGACTGGAAGTTAAAAGGAAGTTTCTGAAGCTATAGATCATTAGCATACCTGCTAGAGAAAATCATGTACCGTTTCTTCTTTAATAGGAATGCCTGCAACAAAACCCGTATCACTTATTTTTAGCTAATATAGTTAGCCCCTGGTGATAGATTTGAAATAATCACCCATTTGTTTTCAAAAGCAATTGTTCAAAACCACCATTCTTTTAATAAGAATATAATGTAATATTTTCCTGTTCATTTAATTTCCCATTTGGAAAAACATTTATGACTAGAATGATTTCTAGAACCCTCAAAATGATTGCCTACGTATTCCTTATTATCACAATATTACCTTTGTACCTGTGACTTCAGCAAGGCAATAGGAAGTCACTGAACAGCAGCATCACATCCATCCATTTGTACCTGGAAATAGGTAGAAGGCTCCTCATTGATGGGGTATGCCATGTCAGTATGTGTCCTCTGGGAATCCTGTGAATTTTGCATTTGAAGGCAGTTAATCTAATTGAGAAACACAGCTATGTTTCTGACCTTGCAAACTTCATTTTCACTGATTGGGTCTCATTCTAGGCCTTAAATTCATCCTTAATACCATACAATTTCTGAATTTCTATTCTGCTAAGATAAAACTAGGTCAGTGCCAAATTAGTATCATTTTATGCTCAACTCCCTCTGTTGTTATTACCCAGAATCTTTTTTTTTTTTTTTTTAGCTATGTTTCAAGATTGTCAATCAACAAGGACTATGTCTTGTTGACAAACTGACATGTCTTATGTGGTCTTTTATACACTGACGTCAGTAAATGAATTAAGACCTCAGTTGTCCCAGGGTTAATTCTTAGAGCAAGCAGATACTTATGGAGTGTGTTTTGGAGGTGACAAGAAATATGTCTCTTCTTGCTGGCCACAGTGCTTTTTACACTTCCATCCAGAAGTCGTGGCTGAACAAGGGTGTGGTAACACAAGATCCTAAGGCACAAACTCTAAGGGGGCACCCACTGTCCGAGTAGTGCAAGCACCTCCTTCAATTTTGTCTTTTAGGCACCTGACCTACCTCACCCTCTTCTAGGCCCTGACGGCAGTGCTTTAGGGATAAAGCTCAGTAGGACTCAGTGAACATACAATCACATTCTCTGAATAGTATAACACGGGAAGTCATTAGCAACCACCACAGAGATCTGGTTTATTAAATTAGAATAAACCTCACCAAAAAGGTTCGTAGGAAATGGGACACTGAACATCAGGTAAGTTTTGAGAAATAGAGGGCACTTGAGGTTTGGAGCCTCTGGCACTGCCTAAGGCCCAGCATGTGACAGAAGAATCCTGATGAATGTGGGGGGAGGGGTGTGGGTGGGCACAGCATGAGGAAGGGGAAAAATCATCCAATCTCTGAAGAGGACACAGCGTCCTGCACAATTTACTTTTTGTATGTGTGGTGTGTGTGTGGTGTGTGTGTGTGTGTGCTACTTATGTTGTAACTCATGTTTTTTATATATATATATATATATATATATATATATATATATATATATATAACCACTCATATATAAATACATAAAGTAATTATAATGTCATATATGTAACTACTCATAGATATGAAGAATATAATACATACACACAGGGTGTGCGTGTGTATATAGTTGAGGGTGTTGGTGGGAAGTCTTGTAGTGGACCCTGATAGAACCAACGAACATCAAAGCTGGTGTTACATTCACATGGAAGGTGGCCCAGCTAACCTGTAGCCCTTTGTATTTGCCTGGAGCTTATTTCCATGTTTGTGCCAAAGGAAGGGCTTAAATCACCACTGCTACTGTAATATAAGCCTCGGGCAGCTTTCAGCTTCATCCCATCAGTGACCATCACTGTTTTGTTTTGTTTTTTAAGATTTTATTTACTTATTTGAGAGAGAGAGAGAGAGAGGAAGAGTGAGAGAGAGAGCGTGAGCTGGGGAAGGGGCAGAGGGAGAGGGAAAGAAAGAATCCCAGGCAGACTCCCCGCTGAGCACAGAGCCCCAGGCCCGGCTGGATCCCATGACCCTGAGATCATGACCTGAGCCAAAATCAAGAGCTGCACACTCAACCGACTGAGCCACCCAGGCGCCCCCTGTTTCCTCCCTTTCTTAAGTATTAACCAGTGATGGTTATTGAAGGGGACCTGCTTTTATGCGGCCTGAGAGTAAGAAAGCAAAAAGCCATCAACAACACCCAAAACAGCAAAGAACATTCAGAAGGTACTGCAGGCCACCCTTCAAAATGCTAGTCAATCTTTTGTTTTACACTCGGGTCAAAAGAAACTATTAAAGTTTCTTAAAAGAAGAGTTTCTCTAAGGTGTTTTAGACCAGTGACTTTCAGCTGTTGCCTGGCAACAATCCTAAAGGCAAAAGTAGCCTAAGGCCTGAAGAAATCTAGTAAATTAAGAAAGAAAAGTGCCCGTGCCTATGTCAAAGTCATTCTGGTTTAGTAGTACTATAAAAAGACAGTGAAAATCCAATAAACAGAGTCTGGAATATTCCTTGGAAATCACAAAAGCGTGAGTTGACTTTGGCAAAGGGGAAACATGCTTGGTACACTCTCCATAAGCCCATCGTTTGTCAGTTAACACTGTCTTAGCCTCCCGTGACCCTTCACAGGCGCCATCTTAGTGAGTCAGCTGATGGTCAGGGAAATGGGTGCAGCAGGAAGACCTCAGGAGCCGTTTAACAGCATCCCGTGGATGCAAGTTCTTCTTAAACACTGTGGTGACCCAGACACGGCTAACTAGCTCATTGGAAGGTCAATATTTTTTCTTGACCAATCTATTTTTGAAAAGTTTCCTTAGACTACTCTTCCTTGAGAACTGAAATTGTTTCTAGATAACGTTCAAACACTTGTCCTCCATCTCCCATACCTTTTATCCTCTGTTAAATGGGATAATGAACACGAGCTACTGCAATATACAACCCCCCCCCCCCCGCAAGTTGGATGACTTAAAACAACAAAGGTTATTTCTTGCTTAGGTAAAGTCCAATCCAAATCGACCAGCCAGCTCCATCGTGGAGCTATACCATCTAGAACATGCTGCCAAAGCAGGATAAAAGAAATTGGTGGAAGGAGACTGGTTCTTATTGCCTGAGTCTGTAAGAGGCACCAAAACATCTGCTCCTAGCTCACTGGTCGGAACTAGCCACAGGGCCCCAACCTAACTGCAGGGGAGCCTGACAAATGCAAGAAAGTACATGAGACTTAGTGGGTGCTGTGTCTACCACACCCTGTTTCCCCAACCAAGCACCCTCACTGGAAGATGAGGCAGGTACCATGATTTGATCCATCCTACGGATATTGAATCCTAAAGCCAGATCATGCCAAGGAATAGATGGTGCTTCTATGATCATACGGAGACAGCCCAATGGTCATTCCCCCAGAGTCTGACATCTGGCCCCCCATTCTCTGTGCAATGTCCAGAATAGGTGACTTTTCCTCAGTATAGGCTGGGTGTTTAGAGAGCCTAGTGGTAAGCTGTCCAGCCATTCACCCTTGTTGTCAACTAGAAGCATTTCATATTTGTATCTTCAGACTTAGAGAATTTGACAGCATGAAGGAAGCCTGCCACATAATTAACGTCGCTTTATGCTCATTAAGATCATGTTAATTAAACTTGTTATTATAGCTGTATAATAAATATACCTATTCTGCATTTCAGATTTTCCCAGGGAGCTAAGAATGAGATAACACCCAGGAAATGGACTTCTCCAACAGGCTGAAACTCTTGTTTTGTCATCTTACTCACAAACAGGAACCTGAAACTCAGAGACTGAGTGACTTACCCGTGCTTACATGACCTGTAAATGCAAAGCCAGAATAGGAGCCCAGATCTGTGACTTCCGATCCAGTGCAAAGTGCTTTGTCAAGGGCATGCCAAGAACTAGATTCCAATCTCCTCCATGCTTTCTTTCTCTTTCCAAATGTCAGAATACCAACCTGACACTGCAGGGAAGAAAAAGATAGACAGCCAGGGCCTCACTGATAATAGCATCCGTGGTGTCAGCACCAGGTAAATAATAGGCAGTGGCAAATGCACATTTAAATCATGCAGAAATTAGTGGCATGATGAGGACAATGAGAGTCTTCTGATGGAATAATTACTTCCCCCTGGGGTGTTCAAGCAGCTCCAGTGTGCGTGCGCCCAGACTACAAATGAGTTTGCGCTGGAGGGTGTCAACGTAGCCAATACAATGGAATTGAAGTGGGAGGAGGCAGCCACGGGCATGGAGTTTCAAAACCAAGTGATATATGAGTTGCTGAGATGCTGTTCAGGAAAATTTACATCTCTTTAAAAGCTTTACACTTTGAAAAGGAAAAGGCAAAATGGCACTTCAGCATTGACTCTATCCTGACTCCTGCAAGGTTGGTGTAGTCAACATGTACTTTTGTAATAAGAGCCTAGACAGGTATTAAAAAACACACACCTGGTTAAGCAGCATGAATTTACAAACATGTTTTGCCCTTTAGTGGTACTAGAAGCATTCCAGTATACTATCTGGGCAATCCATGGTGGTGCGAAGGGACAGAACCATTCGTGCAAGAACGTTCAAGGGACCTCATAAACCCCCTCGGCCTGCTACCCTGTGCCAGAATCAAGCAGCAGATTATGGAAAGCTCCTGATGAAACCAGAAAACCCATGCACCCTAGTGGCAATGGCAGTGCCTTGTAGGACACAAGTGGACTGATTTTCTATTGCCTTCTAGAATGATCAAGAAACTATGTGAGACTGCAAGAGTACTATGCAATTACCATAGATGAGAATCTGTGTCCCATCTCAAAGCATATATTCAAATGCATTGTCTAAAAGTCCCCTTTGACTTAGATAGTTCCTGCCTTTCTTATGCAGAGTAATAATTATTTACATTTGATAGTTTTTACACTTACACAGTCAGATTTTAATCATGTCTTATTTGAGCCTCATACGGAGCTTGTAAAGTAAATTGGACAGATATTATTATCCCCACATTTTAAAATGAAGAAATATGAGATTCAGAGAATTTAACTGCTTCCCTCAAAAATCACAAAGCTAGCAGGAAATAAAGCTTAATATTCTTAGCCAAGGCGTAACTCCTGCTTCTTCTCCAAAGGCTGCAGGCCAGATTCAACTCATCATCCCAATATTTACCAGTCAGACTCATTTTTTTAAATATTTTATTTATTTATTTGAGAAAGAGAGAGCATGAGCAGAAGAGAGAGGCAGAGGGAGAGGGAGAAGCAGGCTCCCTGCTGAGCACAGAGCCTGACACAGGGCTCCATCCCAGTGTCCCAGGATCATGACCTGAGCCAAAGGCAGATGCTTAACCGACTGAGCCACCCAGGCGCCCTGCATTTTTTAGAATACTTCCAGAAGCACATGTTGTGTCTACAGTTCCTGGTACATCCCTGAGGGCATCTGAAAACAGGATGATTGAAGATACAGGCTATGAGCCTGGAATCGGTGGGCATTTGGGGGCTGCTTCTGTGGATCCCCTTACATGTCTACAAAACATTATGTGTGGATTCCTTTTTCCAGGGAAAGCGCCTATAGCTCTCAAAACTCCTCAGAAAGTTAAGAGCCACTAAATAAAAAGTAATAAGAATATCCTAAAACATTGTTTCTTAATCTTTATAAAACTTCTTCTCTTTCATTTACATAAAAATCCAATGCCTTTCTTTAAAACGATTTAAAAATGAAAATAAGTTAAAAATCACCAAAAAAGAAACCACAAATAGGACATAGATCTGCTTTGTTTTTAAACTATATACATCATCCCATCCTCCAAAGATTTTAATATACACTGGCTTTCCATTCCCTCCCACCCCACAATTCTTGCCCTGGAAGATTGTCTCCCAGACTGATTAAAAATACTGTTCCAGGGGCACCTGGGTGGCTCATTCAGTTAAGTATCCGACTATTGATTTTGGCTCAGGTCTTGATCTCAGGGTGGTGAGATGGAACTCTTAAGATTCTCTCTCTCCCTCTGCCCCTCCTTCTACCCCACACCCCCACTTCTCCCACACCCCACCCCCACTCACACGCTTTCTCTCTCTCTCCCCCTCTCTCTCAAAAAACAAAAACAAAAACAAAAAACTGTTCCTCAGAAGCAATGCTACAAGGGGAATGGAAAGAATTAGTCCCTGGTGTTATGGATTTCTGGGGAAGGCTGCCCTCTTCTGCACTTCCTTCACCTTTTGTTGTCCAATTAATGAGAGATTTGTAGGACAGTCTAGGGGTCAGATTTCAGGGGCAAGAAATATTGTCATTAAGAAAACACAGCAGCAGTTTGTCCTAATTTATATAACAACCAAAAGTACAAATTTGGCAGTTTAAAAGCCAATGAACAGGAATAAATAGCAACTCTTAAAAACAACTTTATTGAGGTATAATTTATATAAACTGCACATATTTAAAGTGTACAATGTGGGGCACCTTGGTGGCTCAGTCGCTTAAGCATCTGCCTTCGGCTCAGGTCATGATCCCAGGGTCCTGGGATCGAGCCCCGCATTGGGCTCCCTGTTCAGCGGGAAGCCTGCTTTTCCCTCTCCCACTCCCCCTGCTGTGTTCCCTCTCTCGCTGCGTCTCTCTCTGTCAAATAAATAAATAAAATCTTTTTTAAAAAAATAAAGTGTATAATTTGATTAAGTTTTGATCCATGTAAGCTCTGTGAAACTATCACCACAATCAAGATAGTGAACATATCCATTATTCCCCCAAATTTCCTCATTCCCCTTCATAATCTATTTCTCCTACTCTGATCCCCATTCTCAGGCAATCACTCATTCATTTTTTCTTTGCCTTTTCTAGAGTTTTATATAAATGGAATCAATCAGATATTATGTACTTCTTTTCTCTGGCTTCATGTGGTGAGCATGATGATTGAGTTATTGCCTGTTATCAGTAGTTCATTCTTTCATTTACTTGTTGGTGGACAGCGTTGTTTGGGTTATTTCCATTGGAAATATATTATCACATTGGGTTATTTCCAGTTTGGAGCTATTACAAATAAAACTGCTGTGAATGTCTTTGCATAGCTACATGCTTTGATTTCTCCTGGGTAAATATGTGGGAATGGAATGGCTGGATCATAGGGTGGGTGTTAGGTTTCAAATCTTAAGGCAGTGCCACATTGTCTCCTAAAGTGTGTGCACCATATATATTCCCAGCACCGTTGTATGAAAGTTCTATTTCTTCCACATCTCTCCAGTATTTGATATGGTCAATCTTTTTAAGTTCAGCCATTCTAATAGGTGTATAGCAGTATTTTATTATAGTTTTAATTTGCATTTCCTTAATGGCAAATGATGCTCAGCATCTTTTCCTGTGTTGCTCTGCCCTCGTCTTTGGAAGATCTTCTTTGGTGAAATGTCTGCTTAAAACTTGCACATTTTTTGATTGAGTTGCTTATTTTTTATTATGTGTTGAGGCCTTTATCTATCCTAGGTGGAAGTCCTGTATCATATATATCATTTGAAAATATTTTCTTCCACTCTATGACTTATGTCTTCATACTCTTAAAAGTGTCTTTCAAATGCAGAAGTTTTAAATTTTGATGAAGTCCAATTTCTCTTTTCTTTTTTTATGGATCATGCATTTGGTGTTACATCTAAGGAATCTTTGTCTAGCCCAACATCACAATTTTTTCCCAATGTGTTCTTCTGGCGAGCTTTACATGTTTAGGATTTCTTTGGTATATTATCTATTTTTTAAATTTCTTATATGGTGTGAGCTATAAATCAAAGATTTTTTGTTGTTATTTTGGGGGCTTTTTTGACCCTAGACACCCAACTATTCCAGCACTATTTGTGGCAAAGACCATACTTTCTCTCCTGAATCACCTGTGTACATTGTTGAAGATCGGTTGTTATAGATACATTAGTCTATTTCTGGACTACTATTCTGGTCCATTGATTTTTATGTCCCTTTCTATGCCAATAATACACTGTCTTGATAACTGTGGCTTTACAGTAAGCATTTTTTGTAGAAAACAACTGTGAAGCCATCTGGCCCTGGAGTTGCTTTGTGGGAAAATTTCTATCTACAAAATTTTGTTAATTGATAAAAGACTACTCAGATTATCTATTTCTTGCATGAATTTTGGTATTCTTGCATGAACTTTGGAAGTCTTTGTCTTTTAAGAAACCCATCCTTATTTGTCAACTTAAGTTGTTCATACTATTTCCTTATTATCCTTTTAATATCTGTAGAATTTACAATTATGTCACCACTCTCATCCCTGATCTGACTCATTGGTTCCTTCTCTCCCCCCCGCCACCCCCTCCAATCACTCTGGCTAGAGATTTATCAATTTCATTGACCTTCCCAAAGAAGCGATTTTGGTTTAATTGATTTTTCTGTATGATATTTCTGTTTTCTATTTCACTGATTTCCACTGTAATACTATTATTTCCTTTCTTCTGTGTACTTTAGGTTTAATTTTCTCTCATTTTTCTAGTTTCTTAGAGTGGAAGCTGACATCATTGTTTTGAGATCCTATTTTCTTTTTTTTTTTTTTTTTTTTTTTTTTTAAGATTTTATTCATTTATTTTGACAGAGAGAGAGAGACAGGGAGAGAGGGAACACAAGCAGGGGGAGTGGGAGAAGAAGAAGGAGGCTTCCCGCTGAGGAGAGCCCGATGTGGGACTCGATCCCAGGACCCTGGGATCACGACCTGAGCCGAAGGCAGACGCTTAACGACTGAGCCACCCAGGCGCCCTGAGATCCTATTTTCTAATAGTGGCATTTAGTATTATTTATTTCCTGTGAACTATGACTTCAGAGGCATTCCATAAATTCTGGTATGCTGAATTTGATTTTCACTGAGTTCAAGTTGCTTATTGAGATTCTTTTTATGGCCCAGAATGTGGTCTGCCTTGGCAAATTATTCATGTGCACTTGAAAAGAATATGAATTCTATTTTGGGTTGGAATGATCAATAAATGTCAATTAGCTCAAGTTGGTGGTGTTGTTTAATGTTTTCTACATGCTTGTTAATTTTCTGACTACTTGTATCAATTATCAAGAGAGAGACTGAAATCTCCAACTATGATTATGGATTTGTTTCTTCTTGCAGCCCTATTACCTTTCTCCTAATGTATTTTGAACCTCTACTTTTAGATCCATTAAACATTAAGGATTGTAATGCCTTTTTGACCCATCTACCCTTTTATGATTATGAAATGACCTTGTTTATCCCTCATAATATTCCTGGCTCTGATATTTACTTTGATAAAATACCGCCACTACAGCTTTCTTTCAGCTTTTTTTGGTAGTGTTAGCATGGTACGTATTCATCTTTTAACTTTTTACCTAGAAGTGTCTTTCCTTTTAAAGTGCATTTCTTCTAAAATTAACAAGTCAGGAAACAATAGATGTTGACGAGGGTGCGGAGAAAAGGGAACCCTCCTACACTGTTGGTGGGAATGCAAGCTGGTGCAGCCACTCTGGAAAACAGTATGGAGCTTCCTCAAGAAGTTGAAAATAGAGCTACCCTACGACCCAGCAATTGCACTACTGGGTATTTACCCCAAAGATACAAGTGTAGTGATCCGAAGGGGTACGTGCACCCCAATGTTTATAGCAGCAATGTCCACAATAGCCAAACTGTGGAAAGAGCCAAGATGTCCATCAACAGATGAATGGATAAAGAAGATGTGGTATATATATATATACAATGGAATATTATGCAGCCATCAAAAAAAAACAAAAAACGAAATCTTGCCTTTTGCAATGACGTGGATGGAACTAGAGGATATTATACTGAGCAAAATAAGTCAATCAGAGAAAGACAAGTATCACATGATCTCACTGATATGAGGAATTCTTAATCTCAGGAAACAAACTGAGGGTTGCTGGAGTGGAGGGAGGTGGGAGGGATGGGTGGTTGGGTGATGGCCATTGGGGAGGGTATGTGCTATGGTGAGCGCTATGAATTGTGTAAGACTGATGAATCAC
>NC_138376.1:112359300-112380920 GCF_054177405.1 Leptonychotes weddellii
AAAAAAAATAAAACAAAAAAAAATAGGTCACATGTTTATGTATGTGTACATATACATATGCATTTTATACAGATTAAAATATGTATGTTAATATACATTTAATCATTAATAATTTGTTATTAAATAATTGAAAATTAATAAATATAAAAGTATATAAATAAAAAAATAAAATGCCTTTCTTCTAGGCAGCTTACTATTGGGTCTGACAATGTGTGCCTTTTAATGGAATATATAGGCCCTTTACATTTATGGTGCTTATTGATATGGCTAGGTGTACTATTGCTATTTGTGTTTTTATTTGCCATATGTGTTTCCCTTGTCTCTCTTTTTCGTCTGACTTTTGGATTAATTGAATTTTATTTTCAATTTGTTTTATCTTGTGGCTTTTTAGCTGTAACTCTCTGTACTGTTACTTTAGTGACTGTTTTAGGCTTATAGTAGAAATCTCTAACTTATAACAGTCCATATTTAAGTGATATTATACCACTTCACATATAATAACCTATAATAGTATTCTTCCATTTTTCTTATCTTGGTCTTTGAGATTTGTACTTTTATGTAGATTATAAACCCTAGACCACATTGTTACTGTTTTTGTTTAAAGAGTCATTTTTTCAAAAATATTTTAATAATAAAAATGTCTTATGAATTTTCCCATGTAGGGAAAAATTTCATTTCTCTTTATTCCTGGTTAGATCCATAGTTCCATTTGGTATCATTGTCTGTCTAAAGGACTTTCTTCAACATTTCACATAATGTAAGTCTGCTATATGACTATAATATATATCATCATTTTTTAGTTTTGTTTTGGCATACAATTAAGTTACTTGGAAACAGTTTGATCTTTTTTGAGTCTCGCATTTAAAATACATTAAGCAGGACCAGGGTACACTTTAGCCTAAAGCTAATTTTGCCTCAATTCTGATGCAAAGCCCTTTTATGTACTTACAAAATTTTCCATAAATTATGTTTTCCAGACTGGTTGTTTGGAAGATGCACAATTCCCAGGCCTGTGGGAATGCTGGGAACTTTCTAATCTCTCTCTCTCTCTTTTTTTTTTTTCCTCTGTCTAGTTCTCACCTCTCCAGGACTCTGTCCTACAAACTCTAGCTGCTCTGGTCAACCCAAACCCTCAGGGAATCTGCTCAGGGGATCACCTAGATTCCCCCTCCCTGGGCGCAGCCTGGAAATTCTTTCTAGACAGTAAGCTGGGGCAGTCACTGGGCTCAAGTCACTTGTCTCTCATCACTCAAGGTCTTTCATTGCTTGATGCATAGGGTCTTAAAAATCATTGTTTTATACATTTTGTCATTTTGTCTAGTGTTTTGCTTGTTGAATGTAGGATACTAAATCTTTTTTCTGTTACATCATCTTCATAGTCCTTTTTTTGAAAAAAAATTTAAGTCTTTTTAAAAATTAACATAGAGATCTTATTCTTTCTACTATTTTTCTGAGCTAAACTTTGGCACTCAGGGAGGAAGCAAGCAGCACACAGGTGTAATGGCAGGGTGCTGTCAAATACCAAAATATCCCTTCAGAATTGTTTATGCCTTGGAATTCTATGACTGCTCTGTGTCATTGAGCCTATAGCCCAGGCATCTATTTTTTGAGCAGCATTAATATGAATGAAGAGAATAATGAATACCACTATATTTGAAAATAAAGAGATATGGTAAGTTACACACAAGATATACATTCAAAGATGCATTCCTTTATTTCGATCTTTGTATAATGTTGAGATAATCATATGCCCCCCCAAAATGATCTTTCCTATTCATTAGTTTATGTTAAATTTAAAGGCATAATTGGCTTTTTTCAAAAATCCACAAATCGGGCAGCACCCTATCCAACAAGCAGAAAGAGCTCCCATTCCCATTTATTTAAAAGTAATTTCTAAGCATCCTCCACAACCCAAACCCAACCTTCAAAGAAAAAAATTTTAGAACTTAACATAATAGAAATAATTCTAGATATATCCCCAACCCAAGGGAATGCATACTTCCCACCTTATCTAAAACAAAACTCCAAATGAATTCTGTTGGTCCTTAATGCTAATCTGCTTGAAAGAGTAATCAATAATTAATATAATCTTTATCCTTTGTAGTATGGCTTCCAAGCTGACTATCACATTACCAAAAACCTTCTAATTGCCAAATCCAGTGAATGTTTTGGGTTGGGTTTTTTTTAATTTCCTTTTATACATGACCTCTTTCAACTATTTGAAAACTCTTATCTTCTTGAAATGTTCTTATTCCAATCACTTCTCTAATTCACCCTCATAACGTCTCACCTAGATTCATGCAATACCCGTGGAATTATGGAAAGCATGCAGTAATTGGTAGGAGCATAATAAAACAGAATATAAAAACAGCCAAATCAGGGATGCCCCATTTGAGAGAAACATTCTCATCTTACTATGCTGTTCTTATGATTAATGAGAAAAGTAAACACAATCCGTGTTTCTATTTGTACTCATTTTATTCAATAAAGAACTGCACTGCACATGGCTCAGAATATATGAATTACTAATATGCCTTGAAGTGTTATTCCTCATGCAGAGAGAGGAAGAGTAATTGACTGATGTTTACTCTCACATACACACTTTATAATCCACAACAGAGGACAAAATATTGAGAAACAAGTTGCACAAGAGTGAAAAATACCCTCTGCCCAGACTGCTGTGTTTATTCTCCTGCTGTGATCCATTAGTAAACAGCTGTTCCTTGACTTCTGTAGATAAGAATTCTCTCGGTACAGCAAGTTGGGGAAAGAAGGGACTCATTTTTTTTCAAACAGGTGAAGCTAGGGACAAAACATGATTTGCAATTCCTTGCAATGTATCACACAAATTGAGTACCTAATTCACATATTCTAATTGTCATTACTGAGCATAATTCTCACTTTATCCAAGTCTTACATCACTCCCAAGAGGAGAAAAAAAAAAAAAAACACAAGGATTTGGGTTAAAGGAATGCTTGATGAGATATAAAACATAACAAAATATCTAAAACTTTGAAGAGTATGCCATTTTCTTAAACAAATCCATCCTATTCCCTATTTAGTCAATTTATCAAGAGATTTGGAAATGAAAATTTAGTGTTGGTGAAATCTCATAAACAAAACCTCTGAATTAAATATAAGTTATGTATGCACAAATCAGAGAGCAGTTTGCTGGGAAATCCACTTACATATTTAGTTGCCATTCACTCGACTGCAAAATATATTAAGGGCATGCTTATCAATTGCTGACAATGAACACTAAAGACTTCAGGATAAGTTTCTCTGATGAACCGTAATGAATTACATAGACAACTGCAATGTCTTAATAATGTGTCTTCATTGCCAAATACAGGATTTGTAGACCTCATTGAGTATAGTATTGACATGTTTATCTTCTGGGAAAAAATATATAATCTCAGTTTAACATTCTTTAATATTGGAAAGAACCTAATAAAAACTATGAGTGCTATATAGGGAAATAAATTAATTTTACATTAGAGGCCTATTGATTCTTCTTTTAATAAGAATGGACAAATATAATTCATGAATAATTCCTTAGAGAACAGAATTAAAATTCTTCATGTGGAACATGCTTAACTTGGATAATTGAGTTATTTTTGAGAAATGCGCTTCAGGAAACTCTATTCCAGTTTCATTAGTAATCCCAAAGTTAATTCAAAAGTAATTCAAATTTGGGCAAATTATTAAGGAAAATTTTAATGTCTGAAAGTTTAGTGAAAATCATATTAATTAGCACTCATTGTTCTAACTTGTTTTTCCTTTGGTATCATAAATGTATACAAACATTCCCACTTTGTTGATAAAAAAAAAAATCATCACCAATAAGTCATTCATGCACTCACCAAACTATTTTTGAGTACTTAGCACATGCCAAGAATAGAGCAAGATGTTAAAAGATGACTAAAATATAGTCTATGACTTATGTTTTGTACTCTGTAAACTTATACTTCTAGTATCAGAAGGAAACAAACAGATAAAGACTCAGGAACAATATATTGTGACAAATGGATGGATCGGTTCCATCAGGACACAGGACACAGTGTTGTTCTGTAGAAATAACCCAAGTTCCTGGAGTACATGAGCAGTCTGGAGGTGGATTACAAAAGTGGCTACCACTGTGAGGGGAACATGGATGAATCAGAGCTACCTCGAAGCAGCTATTGGTGAGGAAAGTATAATCTAAGGTGTTACTGGACAGAGCATTTCACTATCTCACTTCTCATTTACATATGTGCTTACCTCCATAAAATAATAGGTACTTCATTTATGGAATCCAACTTTTTTTTTTTTTTTAAGAAATAGAAGCTGAGTACCATTGCTGGGGATGATATGCAGGTGTCCAGAGGACAGCAAAGCAGAAAACGTAAAGCAGCAACAGGACAGAGGGACTTTGTAAGAGATGTGTTTAATGGGGCTTTGTCTGAGGCATGATGTGCAGCATGTGACTGTCATCCTTTCCATTGCCTCCATAAATCTTAAGTAGAGACTACAAAACTAAGAAAAAGAGAAGAATGATGATGAATGGTAAGTGGAATTGGATTTTATGTGAAAACCAGCAAAGGGTCTGAGTTTCATGTACTGATTGATGTTAGGCCAAAAGAGGATCAGCTTGAATGGATGAGAAGATCACTAAGATCTGGGTTACTCATGCAATGCATGGTCCCTATACCATTCAAATTTTAAAAGGAAAGAAATGAGACAGAAGCAAAATAAAACTTAGGAAAAATAATCCCAACATCAAATTTCAGTTCTGACATGACATGCTTGGAAATTGTCACTGCCATTCTTAACTTAAGAAAAAACACTAAACAAATGGAAAATCAATGACCTCCATCAGAAAATTGAGGTCATAGGGCAAACTTGAATGCTGAAATCTGGAGAGACAGGATAAAAAGAAGAAAGAAAACCACTGCCAACACCTATTTACCCAGGGCAGAAGTTGCTGGAGCCATGCACTGTAGGTACACAAAATTGGCAATTTTGACAAATTGTTGGAGTCTGAGTGTGGATTAGAATGAGAATGAGAAACTCCTGGGGGCCACAGTCTTTGGGAAAGTGAAGACTTCTGTGGGTTTTACTTCCAGGAATCTCACGAGGTTGGTACCTTGAAGAGCTGAGAGAGATTCCCCACATGTCCCTGGTGGAAGGAAGGGAGAATAGTCATATTGAAATATGCCCAGAATGTTCTCCATAACAAAGGGAAAGGATTTTATCAGAGCCTTATTCACCTGGGGGAAGGGCAAGTACCTTTTCCAGCTTCCTCTCACACTTCTGTTTCACCTAGGTGGAGGGAAAAAAACTGAACATAAATGAAGTTCATAGCCCAAGGACACAGATCCGCTAAAGACTGAGATTTAATAAAATACTTCCTCTCACTCACACCAAAACACCATGTCAAAACAGGGCTTCAATATAAGAATAGTGTATGACAGCCCAACGTGCTGTAAGGCACAGACTCTACTTTAGGAAGAGTTCTTAGAGAACTGAAGACAAAGGGAAGACCAGAACAAGGACACTGGAGGAACTTGAAGCCACTGGCACCTACAATAAACATTAAACACATCCTGTCTCCTAGCCAAACAACATGGAAGCTCACACCAGTGGCCATTTACCACAGTTCTTATTACCCAATACATCATGTCAAGCTTAAAAAAATAAACATAAAAATAAATAATAATAATAATAATACAAGGCATACTAAAAGTAAAAAACACAATCTAAAGATTCAAAACAAGCATCAAAACCAGAATCAGATATGACACAGTTCTTCTAATATTAGAGTATCTAAAATAACTATGATTAATATGTTAAGGAATCTAATAGAAAACAGAAAACATGCAAAAACAAATAAGCAATATAGCACAGAGATGGAGACTCTAAAAATAAAAAAAATGCTGGAAATCAAAAATTTGTAATAGAAATAAAGAATGTTTTTGATAGGCTCATTAGTAGACTGGACACAGCTGAGGAAAGAATCAGTGAGCTAGAAGATATGTGAATAGAAACTTCCAAACTGAAATGCAAAGAAGAAAAAAATGAAAAAAAAAAATAGGATATCCAAGAACCATAGTAAATTTCAAAAGGTATACATTGCACGTATTTGGAATACAGTGTTAAGAAAAAGGGTGGCATGGAAATATTCTGGAATAAATATTGGAAGTAATAATGTCTGAGAATTTTTCCAAATTAATGACAGATACCAGATCACAAACTAAAGAAGGTCAGAGACATCTAACAGGATAAACATCAAAATACAGAGGCATATCATTCTCAAACTGCAGAAAATCAAAGACAAACTATTAAAAGCTCGAGGAACGGGAATACCTTACCTATAGAGGAAGAAGAATAAGAATTACAGCAGACTTCTCATCACAAATCACGCAAGTCAAAAAAAGAATGCAGCGTGGGGTGCCTGGGTGGCTCAGTCGTTGGGCGTCTGCCTTCAGCTCAGGTCATGATCCCAGAGTCCTGGGATCGAGCCCCACATCAGGCTCCCAGCTCGGCTGGAAGACTGCTTCTCCCTTTCCCACTCCCCCTGCCTGTGTTCCCTCTCTCGCTGTGTCCTTCTCTATCAAATAGATTTAAAAAATCTTAAAAAAAAAAAAAAAGAACGCAGTGAAATATTTAAGGTGCTGAAAGAAAACTATACCATTCTAGAATTCTGCATGCAGCAAAATTATCCTTAAAAAGAAAAAAGAAAGTGAAAGAGAAAAAGCAATTTCTCAAACAGAAACAGAATTCATCAGCAGCAGACCTGCCCTGCAAGAAATATTAAAAGAAGTTCTTCAGGGAGAAGGAAAATAATATATAGGTCAGAAATTCAGATCTATTAAAAAAAGGAAAACAGGAATACATTAAGGTAAAATAAAATATTTTATTTTTAATTGATTTTAAAGATAATTTGGTTTATTTTTTTTTTAAGAATTTATTTTATTTATTTGAGAGAGAGAGAACACAAGCCCGGGGAGTGGCATGCAGAGGGAGAAGCAGGCTCCCCGCTGAGCAAGGATCATGACCTGAGCGGAAGGCAGCCGCTTAACCCACCAACGTAGCCACCCACGAGTCCCTATTGTTTAAAGTAATACTAGTAACAATGTATCAGATGATTATAGTACATGGAAGAGTGAAATGAACATCCTAAGAGGTTGGAGGGAGGAACTGGGAATACTCTGTTAGGAGGTACGTGCACTGCACCTAAAGTGGTACAGTGTGATCTGCAGATGGATTTAGATTAGATAAAAATGCATATTTTGAACTCTATGGCAACCACAAAAAGTTTTTAAAAAGAAGCCTAAATGATATGCTGAGAGGAGACAAAATGGACCATGAAAAAAGGCCCAATTAAAACAGAGAAAGCACAAAAAGATGGTGAAAGAAGAAACAATGAACAAGCACAACAAATAGCAAATAGTAACAAACACAGCAGACATTAATCCAGCCACATCGGTAATCACTTTAAATGTGAACGGTCTGAATACACCAATTAAAAGAAAGGAATTGTGAAAGTGGATAAAAATAAGACTGAGCTATAGTTGTCTACAA
Source organism: Leptonychotes weddellii (assembly GCF_054177405.1). Classification (NCBI taxonomy): domain Eukaryota; kingdom Metazoa; phylum Chordata; class Mammalia; order Carnivora; family Phocidae; genus Leptonychotes; species Leptonychotes weddellii. The sequence continues at coordinate 112,366,864 of NC_138376.1, forward strand.
GTAACTCACTTTAAACATCAAAACTCAGAATAAAGCAACGGGCTAGAGAAAGATGTGCCATGCTAACGATAATCTTACCTAGAGTGGCTGTATTAATTTAAGACACAGTGGACTTCAGAACAAAGATATCAGGAATGAAAAGGGACATTACACTGTGATAAAGGAGTCTCATTCTCCAAGAAGGCACAACAATCATTAATTTGTATGTACCTAACAACAGAACATCAACATATGTGAGCCTAAAACTAATGCAACTGCAAGGAGAAATAAACTCACTTCAATGTACTTTTTTCAGTAATTGATAAATCAAGCAGGCAGAAAATCAGTAAGGATTTTGTTGACCTGAAAAGCACCATCAATCAACTTGTTCTAGTTGATACTTATAAATTCCTCCATCCAATAACAACAGAGTACACATTCTTCTCAAGATCCCATGGAACATTCACCAAAATAGCCCACATTCTGGGCCATAAAACACACATTATCAAATTTTCAAAAAAAAAAAATAGAAATTATACAAAGTATGTTCTCAAACTACGATGGAATTAAATTAGAAATTAGCAACAGAAAGAAAGCTGGAAATCTCCAAACTTTTGGAGATTAAACAACTCACTTCTAAATAACACATGGGTCAAAGTTACAGTCTCAAGACAAATTAATAATTATTTTAATCTAAAATGTAACAAAATTTGTGGAAGCGGCACAAGCAGTGCTTAGAGGGAAATTTGTAGCATCATTAATGTGTATGTTAAAAAGGAAAAATATCTAAAATCAATAATCTAAATCTCCTCCTTAGAAAAGTAGAGACAGAAGAACAATTTAAGACTAAAGCAATCAGAAGAAAATAATAAAAATTGGAGAGGGAATCAATGAAATGAAAACAGGAAAATAACAACGATAATCAATAAAACCAAAAGCTCTTTCTTTGAAAGGATCAATAAAATTAAGGGGGAGGGGGAGAAGTAAGGAGGACACAAACTACCAATATAAGAAAGAAAAGGTAGATTCTTATTTCTGATCTTATGGATATTAAAAGGATAAGAAAGAAACCCTAAAAAACAATTCTGGAGTGCCTGGGTGGCTCAGTTGGTTGGGCGACTGCCTTTGGCTTGGGTCATGATCCTGGAGTCCTGGGATCGAATCCCACATTGGGCTCTCGGCTCAGTGGGGAGTCTGCTTCTCCCTCTGACCCTCCCCCCTCTCATGTGCTCTCTCTCTCTCTCTCATTCTCTCTCTCTCAAATAAGTAAATAAAATCTTACAAAAAAAAAATTCTGTACCCACAAGTTCGATAACTTAGATGAAATGGACCAATTTCTTAAAAGATATATAAACTACCAAAGCTCACACAAGGAGAAACAGATATTCTGAATATATTTATTAATATGTAGCTATTAATATGCTATTAAAGGAATTAAAGCAATAATTAATAACCCTCAAAAAAGGAAAGCACAATACCCAGAGAGTTTCACTGGTGGATTCTATCATATATTTAAGTAAGAACTGATACTAATTCTCCACAATTCTCCACAATTTCTTCCAGCAAACAGAAACAGAGGAAACACATTAACTCAATCTATGATGCCACAATACCAAAACCAGATGGATATCACAAGAAAGGAAAACTATAGGCTACCACTGCACATAAACATACATGAAAAATCTTTAACAAAGTATTAACAAATTGAATCCTAAAATATACAAAAATTATATACCATGACCAAGTTGGGTCAATATCTTTGTACCTACATTTTTGTGTACTTATTCAATTATTTCCTTAGGATAAATTCCTAGAAATAGAATTGCTAGATTGCAGGATGTGTATAACCTGAAGAATTTTAAAACACCTACAAGAGAGTTGATTTAATACAAGAACCTCAGAGCTATTTGAGCCATTAAGATATCTGTGTATTACCTTATAAATTTAATATTTCTTCATTCTTTTAAACGTAAATTTATTTAATAAGTTCTCAGAAAAAACAGTTTCATATGGATTTCTTTTTTTAATATCATCAGAAGTTAGCCAGTTTTCTTCTTTCACATTTATTTCTTTGTTTTAGTAATTTGTAGACCCAACACGGGGCTCAAATCCATGACCCCAAGATCAAGAGTCACATATTCTTTTAAGTACACACTTTCCACAGATTATGTCTTTTCATTTGTTCAAATATACAAAGATGTAACATGTGTGTGATAAGTTTTTTATTTCACATTTTTGTTGCTTTTTAAAATAAACATTTAAACTTTCAGTTTTTAGCCACTTAATATTCTAGGTAGAGGGCAAAACTATTGTTTTTGGCATATGGATTTTGAAAACAGCCACATTTTAACTCATTCATTTCTAGATAATTTTTTTTAGTTAGGCAGTTATAGTATTGCAAATAACAATGATTTTTGGTTTTGCTTACAAAAGTTTTTATACCTTCTTTTTTGTTTATCATTAGCTCCTTGAGTAGCATGTCCGGAATAGTGTGCAATAATAACAGTCATCAGCATCCCCATCTGCATCTCGATTTTATGATGCTGGCTAGTGGGATCTGGCCTCTCAGAATGCAGTGTGATAAAACTGGACATTAATAACAAAATGTTAGTGCAAAACAATAATACCGGAAGCTTAACTGTTCCAAACTGCTAATAATAGTCCTTAAAAGTCAAGAAAGTGTCCCTGTACTGCTAGTGTTCGAAAACAACATATGAATAATGTATGTTGTGATTCATCAAATGCATTTACTACTGTTTATTGAGATTAACAAATAATTTTTACCCTTTGATAAAATCAATTGAGAGATTGCCTGATGAAACATTCCTACGTGGTTGGTCGTTACAAAATGTGTAATTTGTTAGTGCTTTTTTATACTGTTGGATAAAATTTGCTGATATTTTATTTAAAATTTGATTATTTGCAAATAAAATTAAATTGGTCTTCAGGATTTGCATGTGTATGCTCACACCTTCCATTTTCGTATTATTGTTATATGGAAAACTTTCAATTCTTTTTATAAAATAGTTCCAGTGATGTAGAAATATTTATTCCATGGAGGTTCCTAGAACTTCTATGCAATATAAACTTCAAATCTATTTTTCTAAATGTGTGTGTTTGGTTTTTTGAAGGTTAGTTTTGAATAACATATTTCTTCTTTTCTTTTCAAGATTCCTTTTTCCTCATTATTATTTTTTATAATTTCAATTGTGCTAGGAAAATCATGTTTCATTAAAATTTTCAGATACATTTGTATAATATGGCATTGTATTCTCATTTTTTAAAAATTACCCTTTTAATCTGTAGTTTCACCACTTATTTTCCATATTTTGTACTTTCCTGGTGTTTTTTTCCTTGATTAACATTACCAGAAGTTTCTTGTCTTTTGATCTTTTCTAAGAGCCAGGTCTTCTATGCATCAAGTCTACTTTTTTCTTCTAATTCATTCCTTTCTGTTTAAATCTTAACTATCTTTATTTTCTTTCTTTTTTATTTTTTTCAAGTTTCTTGAAGTAAATGTTTAATTTTTTCCACTTATTATATATTTCTTATAATGAAATTATTTTAGCACTATGGATCTTCTTCGGAGTATACCTTTCTCTATATTCCACAGGTTCTATTTCTTTCTATAATCAGTTTTAATTCTTATCAAAGGAAAATAATAGCTCTCAGCTGCAAGGAGTGCCATTTTCTTTCAGAGGGCTTTAGGAAAAATGTAGGAGGATTTAGATTAGTCACAAGTCACAGGAGGTGCTACTGGCATCCTTTAGCCAAAGATTAGGTGAGCCATAGTGCTAAATGCATAGGATGCCCTCCCAGAAGAGAAGCATTGGCACCCAAACACCAATAATGACCCTGTTTGGAAACACTACAACATGTGCAGTATATAGCAGAGACAAAAATATTCTCCCACATCCCCATCCCCACTCCCACTACCCAGAAACAATCATTTTCTACTGCTTTTGCTATTTATTTTGGAATTTGCTCCACATCTCTAAATAATATACATCTATTGCAAATTGTCAACTATGTTAGACTTCCTACTAATTATTCTGTTAGATGAAAATCTCCTGGGTTTCCTCTTCCCCTCTTCCCATTTTCTCAATATTGCTATATCACAAGTTTTATAGTATATATATTGAATATTTTTAATACAACTATGTAGATATTTTTTACTCTTAAGTATATTATGCCTTAATTCTTCTTCTAGTGCTTCTTCTGGTTCTTCTTGGAATTACAAAATACCTCTCTTTTATTTCATTTGCTTTCATTTCTTTAAATCTTTGGATGGCTTCCTACACCCTCCACAATCTTATAAAAACACTACTCAATATACTTTTCTACACTGTCATACTGAAAAGTTAATAGTTCCATTTTTGAACTAGAGATACCTCCACTCCTCCTGGAACTCTCTTACCTTCTGGCTATCATACGGACTGGATTCTCTCTAAGCCTTCAACAGAGTTGTCATCCTGGGATTCCCCTTTACTTTCTTCTACGCTGTATCTTGTTTCTTGGATCTTAGGTCTTCCTCATTCTTGGTTTATTTACTTATTTTGATAGGAACACATTCTTCATTAGGTTCTGAAGAAGTGCTGCACAGGAAATAAATTTTTAAAGACTTTATGTGTCTGAAAATATCTTATTCTGCACTTATATTGATTGATAGTTTGGCTGGGCATAGAACTCTTCTTCTAATAGAAGACTGTTTCATTGTTTTCTAGCATCCAGTATTTATTTTGAGCCACTCAGATCTTTTGTATCTGACCTGTTTGTTTTTGTTTTGTTTTTTTTTAAAGATTTTATTTATTTATTTGAGAGAGAGAGAATGAGAGACAGAGAACATGAGAGGGAGGAGGGTCAGAGGGAGAAGCAGACTCCCTGCCGAGCTGGGAGCCCGATGCGGGACTCGATCCCGGGACTCCAGGATCATGACCTGAGCCGAAGGCAGTCGCTTAACCGACTGAGCCACCCAGGCGCCCCTGACCTGTTTGTTTTTAATTTTTGGTAGCTTTTAGGGTCTTCTGGTATTCTAAAATATCATGATTAAAGGTCTTGATATGCGTTTTCAAATTACTTTTAAATATGCAGGAATAAAGTTTACTGAATATTATTGGGTTGAATATTCAGTAAACTTTTTCTTTTTTTTTTTTTTAAAGATTTTATTTATTTACTTGACAGAGAGAGACACAGGGAGAGAGGGAACACAAGCAGGGGGAGTGGGAGAGAGAAAAGCAGGCTTCCCGCAGAGCAGGGAGCCTGATGTGGGGCTCGATCCCAGGACCCTGGGATCACGACCTGAGCCAAAGGCAGACACTTAACGACTGAGCCACCCAGGCGCCCCAGTAAACTTTTTCAATATGGAAATTTATATCCCTTACTTTTGGATGATTTTCTTTTACTACATCTTTGATAATTTCCTCCCCAATGTTTTATCTATGCTCCCTTTCTGAAATTTCTACTATTTAAATACCATACTTCTGGAGTTAGTTCTCTAATATTCTTTTTTTTTTTTAGATTTTATTTATTTATTTGAGAGAAAGCAGGAGCTGGTGGGGTGGGGGTTGGGGGGCAAGGGAGAAGCAGGATCCCGCTGAGCAGGGAGCCCTACAGAGGGCTCCATCCCAGGATCCTGAGATCATGACCTGAGCCCAAGACAGACACTTAACTGACTGAGCCACCCAGGCACCCCCTCTAATTTTCTTATCTTTCCTATCTTATTGTCAATTTCTTTATCATGTTCTACTTAGTGGAAAATTTCTTTATCTTTCAAACTCATTATTGAATTTCTAATTTCATTTATCATATCTCTAATTTTCAGTAACTCCATTCTTTTCTATAGCATCCTCTTCTTTTTTTTATGGGTGCCACAATTTCTCTTATTCTTAAAAACATAAGTTATAATTTCTTTGAAATTTTCATTTGTTTTCTATATTATCTGTACCCATTTCTGTATATTTTTATATCTTTCTTACATATATTGGAAGATTTCCTATATACATGGTAATCCTTAGCTTTTCTTACATATTTAAGAGTAAAACATTAAAAATCTCATTAGACTCTGCCTTATATGTATTATCATAGTTCTTTGTGGCTAGACTCCATTCTAGACCATTCTACCCTTTCTTTTTAATGAATCACTTAAATATTTACAGCAAACTGTGTCATCGGTAAACATGGTATAGTCCTCTATGTATATAAATTTCCTTTAACTTTCTTCAACAAAGTATTATAATTTTCTTCATAAATTACATATATATCCGGGCGCCTGGGTGGCTCAGTCGGTTAAGCGACTGCCTTCGGCTCAGGTCATGATCCTGGAGTCCCTGGATCGAGTCCCACATCGGGCTCCCTGCTCGGCAGGGAGTCTGCTTCTCCCTCTGACCCTCCCCCCTCTCATGTGCTCACTCTCATTCTCTCTCTCTCAAATAAATAAATAAAATCTTTAAAAAAAAAATTACATATATATCCTTTTGGAAGAGTATCTAAGTAAATAAGTTTTTTTCTTTATGTTACAGAAGTTATATTTTTCCTTATAAATTATATTTTCTGATTTATTATTTCTGAAATATAGAAATGCCATCAAATTTTATCTGTTGATCTTACAATTGGCAACCTTGCTGAACTCTTAATTGTTCTAAGTTTCTGTGTATTCTATTCTACTTTTAGCCATTACATCATCTGAGAAAACCAATGTCATTTCTTTATCTTCTTTCTTACATTTGTTATTTCCATTTTTATCTTATCATATTGGCTGTAATACCATTGTCTCTTTATATTTATTGTTTTATGAAACAGATTTGAGGTCACCCTGATTTTTATCCTTTTATACACTTTTATACACTTTTATCTTGTGTTGTACATTTTATAAGATGCATGCTGTTTTATTCTCTTTACTTATCCACGAACAAGGCAAGCTGTGTTCTCCTTAGAGGTTTTCACCTAACAGTAATCAATGAATTCACTCAGTTCTGTGAAACTGAATAAAGGAAACCTCATTTAAAATGGAGTTGGGTGTTATATGCAACTAATGAATCGCTGAACACTACATCAAAAACTAATGATGTACTATATGTTGGCTAACTGAACATAATAAAAAATTTTTAAAATAAATAAATAAAATGGAGTTGGTAAGCCAGAAGGGGGAGCTCTCACACTGTACCACTCACAGCCTTTTTTTAAGCCTCAACAGGAAAAGGCATACCTTTCAGAAAGAAGCCTACTTTACTACTCCAGCAAGAGGAAGATTTTCTCCTTGCCTAGCAACAGCCCAGCCGCTAAGAGACTATTAGAGCTCAGCAATGAAAAGACACTACAGTTCAAACTCCCTGTTTACTCCAGTGAACTTTTTGGTATAGTAGCCCTTCCCACAAATCCATTGAAGTCTCTAACAAAACTTCTCTATCATCTCTGCCTAGTTCTGTCATTTCTGACAACAGAAAACTGGTATTCCTTCCATGCAACGATAACAAGGTTCTTCACTGGCCACCTCCTACTCCATTCCCCAATCTCCCAACCCCACTCTTACCCTTAGAGGGTTTTCCTTTCAAAATACACTTCTTACATTGCGACTTACAGTAAGAAAAATATACATTTGGTCTTTGTCTGTGGTTCCTGGCTCATAGCTCCTAGAACCCTTGCCATTTCCTATATAAGGGCCAAAGTCATGTCTTTTGTTATAATATTTAGTTTTCTTCCCCATTCCTGAAATAGCTCCTGAGTGATAAAGGTGAAATTAATTTCTTTTCTTATTTCTAACAAGCCCCTTTCAACCACATCTGAGTTTATGTTAATGAAACAACTTTTGGAAAGCCCACAGGATGAAGACTGGTTGTGAAGAGAACCAACTTGTGATTAAAAGGTTAGAACTTTCAGCACCCCCTCCTCCAAGTACGGGACAGGGTCTGGAGGTTGAATCAGTCACCAAAGGCTAATGATTTAATCAATTATGTCTATGTAACAAAGCCTCCATAAAAACCCTAAAGGACAGAGTTTGGAGAGCTTTCAGATTGGTGTACACGTAGGGATGCTGGGAGAGGGGCATGCCTGTAGAAGGCATGGAAGCTCTGTGTCTCTCCCACATATTTTGCCCTATACATCTCTTCCATCTAGTTGTTCCTGCATTAAATCTTTTTATAACTAGTATTCTAATAAGTAAAATGTTGCTCTGAGTTCTGTGAGCTGCTCTAGCAAATTAATCAAACCCAAGGGGCGGGGGGGGGGGGGTTGTGGGAACTTCCAATTTATAGCCAGGTGGTTGGAAGCACAAGTGACAGCCTGGACTTGGGATTGGCATCTGAAGGAGGGGTGGGGCAGTCTTGTGGGACTGAGCCCTTAACCTGCGGGATCTCATGGTATCTCCAAGTAGATAGTGTCAGAACTAAGTTAAATTGTATGACACCTAGCAGGTGTCACAAAATTGCTTGGTATGGGGGGGAGGGGAATCACACATTTGGTGACCAGAAGTGTAAGAAGCAAAGCAGGGTTGTAGTAGAGTATGGAGAGTAGAAGAGACATACAAGAGGAGTGGTTTTCCTTATTTTTCAGTTTTCCCCCCTGGATTTTGCAACATCTACCTTATTTGTAGGTTATTGGCAATGATAGTTTCCTAAAGGGTATGTTTCGGGCATCAATTTATGGCTTCTCAGTTCCAAATCCACCCTTCATTGCCTGTTTGTGAAACTAGAAGGGTTTTCCCTTGCCAGTTGGCTTGCACAGTAGAGGGTGCTGGAAGGACACTGAAGGAGGAAAGGGGTTTTCTTCTGGTGCATGGTTATGCTCTTCTCACTTTGCTCCCGCAGCAATCCGCAGCACAGGACACCCTACAGGCAGCTTCCTCTGGCACTTAGAGGGCAATATCCCGGCAGGGGGCTTCTCAATGAGTTCTTCAGCAGGGCACCTTCTCATGGATGGCTTCCCCTACACCAGAGGACAGAATTCTGATAGCACTTCTGCAAAGTCTCTGCCATCCAGGGGATCATGGCTGCAGCATCTCTAGGGAAGTCTGAATCTCACAGTGTGGCAGGAGAGAGGAAGGTAGGATCTTCCAAATTCATTTCTTCCTTGGATGCTCCACCTCAGCACAAGAGGGGGAACTGTTCTCCATGTCTGCTCTTATTCTCCCATTCTTTATATTTTCTTTACTCCTTAGTACATAATCCCGTTATGGTTAATACTTTTTTATATTAAACTTCCCCTGTTTACATTACTGTGTGACATTTCTGTCTCCCGATTGGAGTCTAATATAGGATGTGATACAGCCTTCTTGATATCACTTTACCTATGCTGATACAGCTCTCCGAGTTTACTTTACCAGGGGCGCCTGGGTGGCTCAGTCGGTTAAGCATCTCCTTCAGCTCAGGTCATGATCCCAGGGCCCCGGGATCAAGCCCTGCATCGGGCTCCCTGCTCCATGGGGAGCCTGCTTCTCCCTCTCCCTGTGCCTGCCGCTCCCCCTGCTTGTGCTCTCTCTCTCTCTCTCTGTGTCAAATAAATAAATAAATAAAATCTTTAAAAAAAAAAAAAGAATTCACTTTACCTGTTTTCATTTAATGTAATGTAAATTAATTTAACTTAATTTAATTTAGTGCATTAATAAATATATTTGCAACATTATCAAGTTACACCTAGCAAGGGACAACTTGCAAGGGATGACAACCAGGTCATCTGCTTACAGTATTACAGATCTGATCATTGGAAGGATTTTTCACAGATTAGCTTCTGACTCTGTACCTTTCACATCTTGTTTTCCTCCATTTCTCACAAATGTGTGGTGTTGGCCCCTGGAAGCCACATTCATATTATGATATGACCTCTGGCCCTGTACCCTCATGTTATAATGCCAGGTGGGTCAGCACAGTGAGCAAGAGAAGTATTTCAGGAAGCCATTCCTTTATCAGGATGGTTATCAATAGTTTAACTTTGCCTAGAAGTTGCTGAAAACTGCACAAACATATCCCATTAAACACAAGTTCAATACCCCAATTCCATTTCCTCTTAGATGAGTCTCATAAATTCCTGGAGCCATATCAAAATCATCTGACACAAGAGAAGGAGAACTTGGGGTGGAAAAAAAACAGTCTTAACTTGAGATTGAAATTGCTTACTTTTCCACATCTTACCACAAAAAAAATTGTTAACCAAATGAATGAGACATCCTGGGTCCAGACACAGAGCAACAGAAGTCTTCAGGCTAGCATCCATGCCCTGTGTTGGCAAGACTCTCTGTGGTCTCTGCAGTTGGCCATGGAGTAAATGGCCACTGCATCCATGCCCACTGGTGCGACGGGGGGCTGTGACTCTCCCAAGCCTGTGAAGCTGCAAATACCCCTTAGTGTATGCCTTTTCTGCACAAACTAAACTGTTACTTCCAAATTTTTTTCAAAATTTTTTTCTTTAAAACCTAACTGCTAAAGTCAGTGAGCCTGACTCCTTCAACTTGTGGGTTGTCTCAGTGACTGGATGGAAGTGAAACCTCTCCCGAACCTCCAGTCCAGGCAGGTTCTTTTGATGTCTGCCCTCCTAGAACTGCAATCAATGCACTATTTTAGTTTCTATTATACATTTTTATGTGATTATTTCATTGGCTTCTCTCCCCCCAAAGACTAAGAATACTGAGATCAGGGACTATGTCTGTTTTAGTTCATTAGTACTTATCACTTGACATTTAGTAAGTGCCCAGTAAATGTTCGTTCGAGAAAAATAAAAGCACTTATCAAATGAATCAATTCTTCCTGTTTTATATGTTTATCCTGTACTTGCCATTATTACCATGAACAAAAAAATTCACCAGGTATCTCAGGTGAATTATGTAGCTTCTTTGAGATTCAATTTTTTTTTATCTGTAGACTGAAAAAGTTATTCTAGAAATGATCTCCTAGGATCTCTTCCAGTTAAAAAAGCTAAAAGTTATGTGATTCTAAATACAAAATACATTTTCATATCCCAAACCACTAACAGGATCTTAAGTAACTTAAATGGGTGGGGGGAAAGACTTCAGCGTAAATTTGAAGATGTGGGGAGAATTTTCATTAAAATATATAGGATGGAAATGTGTTGACTGATTTTCACCCAACAGAATTATAAACAATAAAATGTTTATTCACAAAAGCCAAATTGGATAACCATAAAGAGTTTATGTTCTTTGGGGGCCATGCAGAAAAATCTCTAAAATATGTATACATTTTTTAAAACTTATCATTTTAGGAAATAAAGTAGTTTGTACTTCTTGGGAATTTGAGAAATGTTATTATGCCTGCTGAATAATATTACTGTATACAAAGATTTGAAAGTTTCCTTCAGGAATTTACTATCATGCTCAAGAAAAATATATTAGACATTTGGGCACATTGGACCATTTAGGATAATTCTCTTTGAAACAAACTTGATTTCTAGTAAAGAATAAAACATATGTATATTTAAATAATTCAGTTTTAGCTTCACCCTGCTCTTACAAATGTAAATTTTATATTGAGTCTACAAAAAGCTACTATTAGAAAATCTAACGCAGGCACAGAAGAGTATCTGGAAATACTCTATTCAACATGAAATAATGTTTTCCTCCAGAAGAAAATTTTCCCCATTTAGTCATTACAATCTTCAAAATATATAATTAAAGAACACTAAATTGCTAAAAAGTGCACAGTATTTAGTGTCATTTGCTCCAGAATAATTTTCATACATCAAATAGTTCATTAAGATCTTTCAAAGAAACAGAAAAAGGAAGACAATTTGATAAAAATAGGTAAATCAAATCAATGCTTTACTTCTCATATTCTCCCGCAAAATACATCCCTTAGTTAACAATATTACTTCCTTTTGGAAAAAATAGAATCAAGCACATTACCGCCAACTCCTTCCAACTTCTTCTTTCAAATAATTATGAGAGTATTAAATTTAAGTATGTAGATGGTTTGCTAAAAGATCAAAGTTTGAAAAACACTAATAAGGACCACTGGCCTCTAAAGATCACCTAGACCATCCCAGTGCCAGATATTTCACTACTTAGGATTCTGTCTTCAGGGATTTCTACAGTGCAAGCAGGTCTCTTTCTGGTGTCTAATTATGGGGAGAGCATTAAAGATATCCAACTTTTATTATTTAATCATGTTGCATCTAGAACTTAGAATACAATCATGGCCCAACCTTGAAAATAAGTCACCAGCAGGAAGGAACTTCCGATAACTTGGGGAGAGAGGGGATATGGCCTATGACTGAGGAGAGCAGGCCAGGGAATCAGAGTGACGCATTCCTAGCACTCATTTAGTGGCCTCCTGTCACCACAGCAGGTAGGGAGAGGGAAGGAAGGAATGGAGAGGAGTAACACACCTAAAGAGACAGCAAGATGACAGTAAAAGTTAAATATACAACTTTGCCAGGACAGATTATACATTTTATGGTTTATTTATTACAGAAAAATTGGTCCTGAAAATCAAAAAGTGGCTTTAATTGTCAACCTGTGCTTTTTTTGAGAGAGAGAGAAAGACTGCTCAGAATTTCCAACAACAATAATTATTCAACAATTACGATTAAAACTGCATGCTATACTTGATAAGTAAAATACCCCTTGGTTTAGCATGTTCTCATTTGTGTAAAGGATTTTTTTTTCTGTTCCTTATCCTTTATAGAAACATAAAAAAACATGCTCTGAACAGCTTGAACACTAGCCCTAACCTCGATATCACTAAGGCCTGGTAGCTGGTCCTATACTGTATGTGTGTACCTCATATTCTCTGAAATGGGGTGGTATAAAGGAATTCTTCATTTTGAAGTTCAACCACACAGACAGGTGGGGGTATGATTATGCTGACTGCAAATCCCAAAAAGGAATATATGTGGCTCAGAGGAAGACCAACATCACGTTAATTCAAGAAAACTTACACTCAGGGGCCCCCGGGTGGCTCAGTTGGTTTAGCATCCGACTCTTGATATTTCAGCTCAGGTCATGATCTCAGAATTATGAGATCAAGCCCCTCTGGTCTTAGGATTCTCTCTCTCCCTCACCTTCTGCCCCTCCCCACGCCCCCACCCCAACACGTGCACTCCCTCTCTCATGCTCTCAAAAACAAAAACAAAACCAAAAGCCACTCAGAATGTTCTCAGGCAGGGAAAAGACATTCTTTATAATGCTACTTACCAGATACAAACGGGGTGGGGTTTTGGGGCATCAAATTTTTATATCAACTTTTAGCATCTAAATCCATTAAAATTTAAAAAGACTAAAAATTAAAATAAAAAACTCCATAGTCAAGAAGAAACATTGTCAAATCACTATGTTGTACACCTGAAACTAATGTGACATTGTATGTCATCTATACTTCAATTAAAAAAAAAGAAAAAAGGAATAAAGAAGAAAAAAAATCTGATTTCAAAAGGAAGAAATGACAAAAAGTGATACATCAAGGGCGCCTGCGTGGCTCAGTCGGTTAAGCATCCGACTCTTGATCTCAGCTCATGTCTTGACCTTGGGGTCATAAGTTCAAGCCCCATGTTTTAAGCCCCCTACTTAAAAATAAAAATAAAATAAAATTTTAAAACTTTAAAAAAGTTATACATCAAACAATAGCACATTTAACCTTGTTAGGGAAAAATTGTGGGAAAAAAAACACAGAAAACTCATTGCACTTTGGACTTATTGATAAAGAAGCCATATATAATCTTACCTGTTCATTTTACAGCTCTTTATCCTATTACAGGATACTTCTCAAACCAGGTGACTAGCTATGGAAATTTATTTCTGCCAATTGATAATCCCTTTACCAACAGTCTAGATTCTTACTCAATTTCACTTCCAACAAAAAGAAAAAGGAGAAAATGAAAACCAAATCCTGAAATAAATCCAGGAAATTTTGACTCCACATGAAAAGAAACCAATTGCTGATGGTTTTTGCATCCCCTATTCAACTATTTCAGTGTGCTGCATGAACGTCTGTAGGCAGCACACATGTATTATTTAATCTGGCATATCTGTGTAATTAATTTCTTAGACATCGTCATTCTTTTTCCCCACTTGTATTTTGTACATATAGAAAAATAACCTCAACACCCTGGTATAAATAAAAAACTTAGGTTTTTAAAAG